>NC_083319.1:13787208-14118713 GCF_963455315.2 Globicephala melas | reverse complement strand
GGGTATTTTCACATCTCCCATTTCATCCCCACAGCAACGCTACAAGACGAACAAGGCTAGGATTACGAATCCCCCATTTTGCAGATGATGAAACTGAGGTTAAGGAGGTTGAGTGAGGTACCCAAGGTCATGCAGCTGGAAGGTATTAGACACAAGTCTCAGGGTCAGGTAGTCACCGCTGGAGAGGACCTTCCACGTCACGTTACCCAACTGCTCATGTTCAGTTAGGCAAACTGGTACCTGGAGAGCAGGTGAGGCTTGCTCAAGGTCATCCAGGAAAGACTTGTTCAAGTGGTAAATCAGCAAATGAGCCATAGTTTGATCAAGGTTTCTGCCTGCCTGCTGAGAGATTTACACCCTGTTGCTTTTGTCAGATCTCCAGCAATCCTCTTGGGTTTTCCTACAGCCAAAATTTATTTTAAAACCCTTCTTGTTCAGTGTTCTGTGATATATGACATTCTCCTGAATTTCTGAGGGAGTCCTTGCCTGGGTGGGGGAATGTCTAGGTGACAATCAGCTTGGAGAGGCCGTGAGTCTCTAGCGATTTAAAGAGAATCTTCGCGCTTTTGCTGCTCTCAGAAGAAACTCCCAAGGCTGCTCTCTCTCTGTGGTCTGTTCTGCTCCCTAACCTTTGGGCCTAAACTGGGGCAATGGCTTTGAGAGGTTTAGCTGGGACCACTTGGATCTGTGTCTTACAGCTGCCCCTTCCAAGATTACAGTTCAAGATCCCGTACATCTCCTGCCATGGACAGGAAACATCTGGGCCAGAGCTGCGTGGAGGGAGCCCAATTTGTGAGACACCCTGGGTAGGAGCCCGTGAGCCAAGAGCTGTTCACTTCAGATGCGGTTAGGCCACGGGGGTCTGGATCCCACCTGGGAGGCTTCGACAGGCCCAGGGTGTGTGTGATGGCTGAGGTGGGGGTGGTTAGAGAAAGGGAGAGGGAATCCGGAGTGGTAGGCTTCCAGGAAAGAGGCCCTGGGACTTAGGTTGGTGAGAACAGTAGGCACAGTTTGTATGAACATTCAGCCGAAAGAGAGATGCTGCGGCAGTTGGACATAAAAAGGTCAGGGGCTGGGGGTGGCCACCGGGAAAGGGAGAGGCAGGGACAGGACTGTGCAGCGAGGGGTCTTGTATGTCCAGGTCGCAGCGGGAGCAGAGAGAGCACAGGCTCAAACCATGAGTGATCTGTTCGCAAGCCCTTCACAGCCAACCTGGCTTTGGCAATGAACCCTTGGTGAGACCAAGGACCATGTCCTCGTCTGCAGTCAGGAGATGACCCAGTGCCAAGTTGAGTGTTTCTCACTCCAATCTCTGGTCCATCCTGTCCATAGTCACCCCCCTCTGACAATCCCAGGAGGTACCAACCTGGGATGACCCTTCCATGAGGGTTAATTTTAGCACCCAGTTATTTAATCAAATGTGGATCTAGGTGGGGCTGTGAAGGGATTTTGTAGTTGTGACTAACATCTACAGGCAGTGCAGATGACCCTGGTAGCGTGTGGGAGGGCCTCATCCAATCACTTGGAGGCCTGAAGAGCGAACACTGATGCTTCCCAGAGAAGAAAAGCTGTGTCAAGAGCACAGTGTCAACTCGGGCCTGCGTTTGAGCCTGTGAGCCTGCCCTGGACTTGGCAGTCCCCCCATCCCGTGAGCCAGTTTCTTAAAATAAAGGTATTTCTTTTAAAAACTGTATATACATATTTATTTTATAGCTGTCTACCACCTATGTATCTATCTATGTGTCCATCTATGTCTATGTCTGTATCTATCCTCTCTGTATCTATCAATCAATCTACCTATCTTTGTATCTATGTATCTTTGTATCTATCAATGTATGTATCTATGTACCTAGGTACCTATCTATCTATCTCCATCGGTTCTGTTTTTCTGGAGAATCCTGACTGATGATCCCTCTTTCAGAGCCTTGAGAACAGATCACCGATCAGACTCTTCCCAGACCAACTCCTGGCACATATTCGGGTCCCCTTATTCCCGTCCCTCCTGCCCCTCTGTCTGTGTACTCCAGCCCATTGCTCCTTCAGCAGTCCACACCCATGGGTTTTACCTCAGCCTCCATCTCTACGCTCATAACCCTTAAAAGGCCAGAAGGACCCAGATGAGAATGGAATCCCATAGAAGAGCAAGCTTCGTAGCAGCTTGAAGGTCTGGACCAAGGGTGCAGCCATGGGAGCCCCAGGAACCCCAGCTAAGGAAATGCTGCAGGCAGTCTGATCTGGGGCCCTCTGCTCAGAGTGATTTTGACCTCCAAGGGTCCTCTCACCACTCACTCAAGAGTCAGTCCCAGGAGGGAGGATCTGATTGGCGGAGGTTGTATTTCACACGTCCCTATCCACTGTCTGGGCAGGAGATGCTGGGGAAGCACTGGGTCTCACTAGGCTTACATGGTGATGGAGCCATGGGAGGTGGGTGCTAGTTTCCCTTCCTCACAATGGGCAAATTCCCTCAAAAGAGAAATCAGGTTCTAAGATGAGGGCAGATACTAGACAGATTATAAGTTGCAGCTAAACCTCTTGGAGCTATTGTTCAACTTAAGCCAATAACGGTTAGATGGTGTTGCTTAAAAAGGAGCAGGGTGGAGTGGACAGAACGTGGGTTCTGAACATGGATGACCCAAGGTTGAATTCTACCCCTTCTTACTATTGTGACTCTGGGCAAGTTACCTAACCTCTACGAGCCTCAATTTCCTCCTCTGAAAAATGGGGATAATAACGTTACCAACAGCTCCCCAAATTACACGTGAAAACACTTTGTAAACTCTAAAGTATTTTGAGCCCTTGGGGGCAGTGGGGATGGGGCAATCATGCTTAAGGCATCTTCTCAGCTTGGTGCCCAGCTCAAGCCTGGTACCCAGTAAATGCCCAGGAAGTGTTTGTTGAGTGAATGGATAAAGTGATCATGGGATTATCATCATCGTTCTAACTTGACCATCAGCCTTGCAGAAAAACCCAGGCAGATGCTGTTGGACTCTGATGTGAGTTTTGTGAGCTGAGCTGCATCTTTTTCTTTTCTTTCTCTCTTTTTTTAAACAACCCTTTTGACGTTTTCATTTTAATATGTGAAACCTGGCTACTTGTCTCAGGGAAAGTTTATGGAAAAAAAGCTTCCAGCTGGCTTTGGGGCAGCCCATAAAAATGTACTGAAAACTTTGACCAGTTAGAATTTAGGAGCTGTTGGATGACAGAGATCAGTGACGCCATAAACCCTGGTGAGGCCCACAGTATTTCAATAATTAGCTCTCTGGGCAAGAGGATGCGTTCTTTATTCCTTCCTGGTTCCTAGTCAAAGGATGGGGCCCAGAATCTGCTAAAGAGAAACCACAACTTTCAAATAACCGACAAACACAACTCTAAACAGGGGCAGCTTGTGATTCAAATGGTTTCAAAGGGCGTGGGGGAGGGAAGGGTTTTGAAGAGCTTTAACAGTAGCAAGCTGATCAGAATACCCACACCTCTCCCTCCCGGCCAGCTTTCCAAATCCTCCCCCCTCCCTCAGCTCAAGTCTGACCTCCTCCAGGAAGCCCTCCTTGATAACCCAAGCCCATTATGGATTTGTTCATCCATATGACTCTTGGACTTAAAACCCTCCAGAAGTTCCTCTGAGCCCCAGGGCAAAATTCCATCTCCCTAGCTTGGCATGCAAGGCCTTTTGTGATTTGGCCCCTTCCTGCTTCTGTGGCCTCTTCTCATATTCCTTCCCCCTACCCTTGACTCAGCTGCACCAGACAACCTTCCGCTCTATCTCTCCCCCTCTCCGTTCGGGCCTCAGAGTCTTGGACTGTACCCTTGCTTTGGCTGGGATTCTCCTTCTCCTTCTTTATGTGGCTGGATGGTATTTATTCCCAAAATTCAGCCCAGGCCTCTCCTCCAGAGGATGGGGTGGTGGAGAGTTTGAGTCCCTCAGGCTGGCTTAGGGGTCTCCATTTGGGTTCCCAGAGTACTCATCACACTTACCCTGACAGTCCACTTACCTCCATCCTCTCTGCTCTCCCGGAAGCCTTCCTCATCTCAGTATCTCTCCAGCTGATACCAGACCTCGCCCAGAGAACATGGTCCTTTTTAAGCCCTGCGCCTCACACCTGGCAGTCCTCTGGGATAACCTGGGGAGCTTTAAAATGCTGACGCCTGTGTTCTCCGCAGAGATTCAGATTTAATTGGTCTGGGAGGTGGCCTGGGCCTGAGGATGGGTTGAAAAGTTCTCCAGGTGGTTCTAACGTGCAGCCAAGGGCAAGCACCACTGTGATTGACAGCACCTGACTCAGGACTCCCCCAGAGACTCAGCGGAGCTACACTCTGGGCATCTGTCAGGGAGCGTGATCTTGAACTCAGAGCCCCACCGTAATTGCCAAAAGCTGTGTTCAAAGGATCACTATTCATCCATTTCCCTGGATCGGTAGTGCTGAGCAGCTATACAATCACTCCTGGGCCCCAGCCAGCCATCCAGCCCGTCAGGAGAGACGCCTGCACCTCAATACCTGTTAGAAAGACTGAGCCCCACCCCAGACCCAAGGAGCGCAGCCTGGGACCCCGCACTGTAAACAGTTACTGACTGCTGCTGACGCACACCAATGTGACACAACTCAAAATATCCCAAACCAGGGCTGCAAGCCCCTGACAACTTGCAAAGCCGGGTAGGGAAGTTGAAAACAAAAAGGGCCTCAGGGAACCATGGAGGGATCATCGGAAAACTACTCAGCTCAAGCCAATTCTCATCCTTAGGGAATGTGGGTCCCATGTAGTCAAATCCTTTTTTTTTTTTTTTGCGGTACGTGGGCCTCTCACTGCTGTGGCCTCTCCTGTTGCGGAGCACAGGCTCCGGACGCGCAGGCTCAGGGGCTGTGGCTCATGGGCCCAGCCGCTCCGCAGCATGTGGGATCCTCCCGGACTGGGGCACAAACCCATGTCCCCTGCCTCGGCAGGTGGACTCTCCACCACTGCGCCACCAGAGAAGCCCCCCCCCCCTTTTTTTTAAAACAGACCGTCAAAATCTGGCTTTTTAGGTGATATTTCCTAACAGTTAAAGTTGGCAATGAATCCAAACAGAGCTTACCTGAGGACTGCATGTAGCTAGCAGCCTGCCAGTTTGTTCTAAATGTTTCCTATAAACGCTGTGTGGGGATTAAACCAGAGAATGGAGATCGGCAGGCCTGTCCTGCGCTGTGTTCTCTCCCCTGAGCTGCCTTCCGCTTTGGGACTTGGGCCAGCATGGAGGGGAGCACAGGAAGCAGCCCCCGGGGCCTGTGCTGCACATGCAGCCTGTACTCCTTTTGGGGACATTGCTCCCTTCGTTCCACCATGTTCTCCACACGCCAACTCCCTAGGAAAAGGCCTCTCTGGTCTTAGGGCCCAGGAGAGTCACGTTTTCCTGCAGCCGCTGATTCGTTGGTATCTTATGGACCCTGAACCTCGTGGGATTAGATTTTGGCCACTAGAAAGCTCAGAGGACAATTTGGGGCTTGTCTCCTGTAACCCAGAGGACCACGAGCTCTGCCTTTTGTCTGCCTGTCTTATTCCCGGGTTCCTCTGACCTTTCCAGCTTCTGTTTTCCATTTGGCAACCGTCACGTGACCACGCCTCTAAAATTTTTATTCTCTTGTACATCAAGAAGTTATGTTAAGTGCTTTCTGGAATAAGGCATGCTATAAATAAAGAAGCCCATACAAAAGAGTAAGTGCTCAACAAGAAAAAAAAGAAAGCTTGTTGAATCAGTGACTTCTTGAATGATTCATCTGTGGTCCCTCCCAGGGCCGTGCAGGGAGCAGGTGTTCAGGAAATGAAGGGCAGGGTGATAGAGAGGAAAGTGACGGTTTAGAGATGGTGAGACAGTAGCCCTGTCATTTCCTAGAGACTAGGACCTTGGCCAAGTTATTTAAGCTCCCTTAGCCTCAGTTTCCTCATCTGAAAAATGGGGATAATCTCAGAACCCACTTTCTGGAGGTTGTTGGGAGGACTGAACGAGGTTTTGTATGTAAAAGTCCTGGTGCATAATAGACACAATAAACGGCAGCTGTGATTATTAATTATGAAAACCCCCTTGTGTGGCGATGTCATCATTTAATAGCCTAATTTATAAGGTGTGCCGCATGGGTAAGGGTACTCTTGCTCTGCTCAAAGAAGCCACATGTAAACACTGGCGGAATAAAATGGAAATGCATTCCGAGAACCCCCTGATTTCCTCAGCTCTCTGTCCCAGCTCTCTGCTTACCAGGCCCCGGGCACCCCTGGTTTCAGCGGTGATGCAGGTAGCTTCCTCTCCAAGTCTGCAGCTGCCCCATCACTCTCTTCCCAGCACGCTCAGCTCTTGTCCTGCCTTCCACATTACTCAACTCTCCAGCCATCCTGTATATCCCTTTCTCGGAAGCCACTGTCAGTTTTCTCCAAGCCTTCCAGCTCCTTCTTTAGCTCTGACTGTCCCCTCTCCTGATGGTCACTTAAGGAAGCAAATTCATCATCGACAATCACTTGCCCTCTTTGCTCAATGGACGCACCCCACTTTAGGAAGTCTGTGCCCTGTGGTGTCCAGGAGGAGCACTCAGATGACTGAACGTAGTATGGGGGAGCGAGGCATTCCCCTGCAGGTGGAACAGTCAGGAATGGAACCCTCTACTATCGGTATAGGGAAGGCGGCTCACCATACATCCTTGCCATGGAAAGTGGCCCATGGTGAATGTCACGTCTCCCTAATTGCTGAAAATTTATTCAGAGGGGGCACCATAGTGTAGGCAGAGCTTCCCAAAGTGTGGTCCTGGACCAAGAGCAGCAGCATTAACTGGGAACGTGTGACAAATGCAAATTCTCTGGCTCCACCCCAGAACCACTGAATTTAAAAATCTGGGGGTGGGGCTTCCCTGGTGGCGCAGTGGTTGAGAGTCCACCTGCCGATGCAGGGGATGCGGGTTCGTGCCCCGGTCCGGGAGGATCCCACATGCTGCGGAGCGGCTGGGCCCGTGAGCCATGGCCGCTGAGCCTGCGCGTCTAGAGCCTCCGCAATGGGAGAGGCCACAGCAGTGAGAGGCCCGCGTATCGCAAAAAATAAAAATAAAATAAAATAAAGATCTGGGGGTGGACCCAGCACTGTTATTTTTTTTTAATTAATTAATTTTTTTGGCCACGCCACGCGGCTTGTGGGATCTTAGTTCCCTGACCAGAGATCAAACCTGGGTCCCTGGCAGTGGAAGCTCAAACTCCTAATCACTGGGCCGCCAGGAAATTCCCCTAGCACTCTGTTTCAACAAGCCCCCAGCCTGGTTCAGGTGAGTGGCAGTTTGCAGACCTCTGGAGTGGAGGGAAGGGCGAAGCCTGGATTCCAGTTCTGAGCCTCAGTCACCTCCTCTGTAAACAGGGACCATGCTCAAGGCAGGGGCCTTCTGTCAGGGAAGTGAGATTAGTGTGGGACTTATGCCCGCACATGGTTGGTGCTCAGCCATCCCTCACCCAGTCATTCATCAAACCAACGACTGAGGGTCAGGTATGACCTGACACTGCTCTGTGATAGGCCCAGAATCAATCATGTACCCCAAGACTCCTGACGCTGTCAAGGAGGGGAAGTAAGACAAAGTTACGGGAAACCTGATTAGAAAGATTTGTGGGGGACCTGCATGCCCAATTGAGGATTTTTAATTTAATTTTATTTCATTATTTCTTTTTTAAGAAATTGAAGTATAGCTGATTTACAATGTTGTGTTAATTACTGCTGTGCAGCAAAGTGCTCAGTTAATATATATATATATAATTTTTCATATTCTTTTCCATATGGTTTATCACAGCATATTGAATCTAGTTCCCTGTGCTATACAGTAGAATTTTTAAGTTAAATGTTTCTACTACTTTTCTACAACAAAGCAACCAGATGCTGTGATTCCAGCAGCCCCTGGGGCCACTTGGTCTCTTCTCTCCAGGCCGCCTACCAGTCCCTGCCAGGGCCGTGGAGGAGCAGCTACAGAGCATCGGGGACACCCGCCACCCCCCCGCTGACCTTGACATTGCACAGGTGGAAGGCAGCCTCGGGGAAGCCCTCGTATCAGGCACTGAGGCCCTGGCTGCCTGCAGAAGGCGCGGCACGGTTCAGGAAAAGGCGCCTGGGAGAGCAGAGCCGCGTGTTTGGAATGCTGGAGCTGCTCGATGCATTCCATATGGCTGCGGGTGCTGGCGGCCTGGCCCGACCCAGGGGACCAAGGGAGGGGGACGGACTCTGGCAATCAGCCGCTCCCCCATCAGGCCCTTGCCAGCCCCTCCCTGCAGGAAGGCACATTTATTTGGGCTCATTTACTGTCTGTCTCCCCTCTGCCCTGTGCTGGGATGTTGAACACTGATTGCCAAGGAACATAGATGTTGGGAGGATTTGATGAGTGAACACCTAATAAACAACTTATTGGTAGAAGGCTTTAGGGATTCGTCCTCTTAAATAAGCCCAGCACACAATCCCCCAGAGCACTCAGCTTCAGTTAACGTTCCTGGGAATCTTCTGTGTGTCTGGACCTCACATGTGTCATCCAGCTGCCCCTCATAACCCCACCAGTTGGGAACTGTGTCACCCAGCTTTGCCCATGAGGGCAGTTGGGCTCAGAGATGGTGATGTGACTTGCCCAAGGTCTCACAGCCAGCAAGGGTAAGGATCTGAAAGCAGGTTAAAGGATTCCAGGTCCAGTGCCCTTTCTGTCCAAGCTCCAGAGGGAGGGAAGTCCCGCTGAAGCTTTAATCTACCCTGACTTCCTGGGGTTTGTCCTCACTCAGATCCCAGAGTTCCTCAGACTCGTAAAGTAAGGAACTGACCCGTTAAGAAAACAAGGCACAGAAACCTCCAGCAACCTTAAAAATTTTCCCCCCAGTTTTATTGATGTATAAATAACAAACTTGTCAGAAGTTCTGAGCTTTCAGATTTAAGGGAGAACAATTGCCTTAAAGAGGAGTCTGTGATTTTCATGTTGTGTTTATGAAATAGCTCTAGAGGCATGACGGCTTGATTAATAGGCTCTTTGGGTAAAACCGTGGAAGTCCTCCAATCAAAATTAGGAACTCAATAAAGAATAGAACCCAGGGTTTCCCTGGTGGCGCAGTGGTTGAGAGTCCGCCTGCTGATGCAGGGGACACGGGTTCGTGCCCCAGTCCGGGAGGATCCCACATGCCGCGGAGCGGCTGGGCCCGTGAGCCATGGCCGCTGAGCCTGCGCGTCCGGAGCCTGTGCTCCGCAACGGGAGAGGCCACGACAGTGAGAGGCCCGCGTACCGGGAAAAAAAAAAAAAAAAAAAGGACTAGAACCCAATACTATTATTCAACATTGATCTGAAAGTTTTAGCCATTGCCGTAATGTGAAGCAAGGAGGTGACTTAGGAAAAAGACTACCACTTCTTAAGGATTCTGAAAGTGGAGATTATATTAAATATCTTATTTTACTGAATACTCATAGCACCTCAACAAGATAGATAGTTATTTTATGTATTAGCATTGTTTCCATTTTTTTCCTTATAAGGGAACTGAAGTCCACAGATGATAAGTAACTTGCTTATGTTTATCCATCAAATGATCCTTGTGGCTCCAGCATTTGCTGCTATTTGTAAAGGAGTCAAAATTATGCTGATTTAAACAGGATTTGTTTGTCCATCTTGAAAACCAGTAAAATTAACTGAAAAAGCTACCAGAATAAATAAGAGAATTCAGCAAGGTGACTGGATATAAAAGGCAGTCACCATCCTATACATCTGTACCACCCTACATACTAACATAACCAATTAGAAAGCATAAGTTTAAAAATTTTCGGTCATAACATATCAATAACTAACCTTAACAAGAAATGTGAAAGACTGATTAGAAGACAGCCACACAACTTTACTGAGAAACAGAAAAAGATAAATAAATGAAGCTTCATTCCTACTGTGGTCTTGGATAGGAAAACTGGATGTTGTAAAGATGTCAACTTTTATCAAGGTAATTTGCAAGTTTAATGAGACTCCCATAAAAATCTCTGAAATATTTTTTATCATGTTTGTTCCATCTGCAAGAATAAAAAGTCAAAAAATGTTGAAAAATACAATTACAAAAAAAGGGTTAATTTGATGTGTGAAGGAAACCAACACCTGTCATGTCACATTTTAAAACATACTCTGAAACTTTAGTAATCAAAAACAGTATGGTAAGGACATAAGAAATGGTAATGGATCAGAAGAAGAAAAATAGCCCGGAAACAGTCCTTATCATTTACAGGCTTCAGTGTGTAATAAAGGTGGTGACCAAATCACCAGGTAAAGGAAGATTGATTCAACCTCAAGGCTAAGACAATTGGCCAGCCATCTGGAAAAGAATTAAGTCAGTCTCATCTCTCACTTTATATCAAATAGATTTCTGATGGAGAATGAGTTAAAATATGAGTCCATAAAACTTAGAAGAAAATCTAAATAAATACTTTTAAACTTAAAAAAAACTTTTTTAACATTGTATTTGGAAATAATTTGACTCACATAAAGTTACAAAAATAGTACAGAATTCTTGTGTACCCCATCACATAGTTTTCCCTAATCATAGCCTCTTACATAACCATAGTGCATTTTCAAAACCAAGGAATTGAAACTGGTATGACACTATTAAGAAACTACAGACCTGGCACATATATGTAATGGAATATTACTCAGCCATAAAAAGAAATGAAATTGAGTTATTTGTAGTGAGGTGGATGGACCTAGAGTCTGTCATACAGAGTGAAGTAAGTCAGAAAGAGAAAAACAAATACCGTATGCTAACACATACATAGAGAATAAAAAAAAAAAGGTTCTGAAGAACCTAAGGGCAGGACAGGAATAAAGATGCAGATGTAGAGAACGGACGTGAGGTAAACTGAGACGAAGTGAGAGAGTGGCACTGACATATATACACTACCAAATGTAAAATAGATAGCTAGTGGGAAGCAGCTGCATGGCACAGGGAGATAAGCTTGGTGCTTTGTAACCACCTAGAGGGGTGGGATAGGGAGGGTGGGAGGGAGACGCAAGAGGGAGGGGATATGGGGATATATGTATATGTATAGCTGATTCACTTTGTTATACAGCAGCGACTAACACAACGATGCAAAGCAATTATACTCCAATAAAGATGTTAAAAAAAAAAAAAAGAAACTACAGAACTGGGACTTCCCTGGCGGTCCAGTGGTTAAGAATCCACTTTCCAATGCAGGGGACACGGGTTTCCCTGGTGGGGGAGCTAAGATCCCACATGCCACAACTAAGACCCGAGGCAGCCCAAATAAATAAAATAAGTTAAAAATAGAAAAGAAACTACAGACCTTATTTGAATGGGGACATTTTAAACAATAAGAAATAAAACTCCAGGGCTTCCCTGGTGGCGCAGTGGTTGAGAGTCTGCCTGCTGATGCAGGAGACACGGGTTCTTGCCCCGGTCCGGGAAGATCCCACATGCCGCGGAGCAGCTAGGCCCGTGGGTCATGGCCGCTGAGCCTGTGTGTCCGGAGCCTGTGCTCTGCAACGGGAGAGGCCACAACAGTGAGAGGCCCGCGTACCGCAAAAAAAAATAACAATAATGAGCAGTTATCACTTTAATATTATTATTTTAATGGCTTATTGAAATATAATTTACTTATCATAAAACGCACCCTACCTTTATATTATTTTAAATGATTATGTATTTTGTTCATTTAAAAACAAATTTATATTTATTTTATTTTGTTTTTATTTATTTATTTATTTATTTATTTATTGGCTGCAATGGCGGCATGAGGGAGTGGACCCAGGCCCCCTGCAGTGGAAGCACAGAGTCCTAACCACTGGACCACCAGGGAATTCCCTAACAAATTTATATTTGGAAAATAGAACAGTATTTAAAACTAAAAACAAGTCTTCTAGACTGCAACTGTATCAGTTAGGGTTCTACCAAAGAATGAGAAATATATATATAAATGCCATTGAATTGTACACTTTAAATGGGTGAATTGTATGGTATGTGCGTTATATCTTAATTATACCTTCCTAAAGCTGTTACCAAAAAATTCCTAGCTCTGCCTCTCACCAGATGTGTGACCTTGAAAAGTGACCTCACCTCCCTCAGCCTCAGTTTCTTCATCTGTTAAATGGGGATGATGACAACAGTAACCTCATGAATTGTTGGGATGTTTTGCTGAGAGGACACAGTAAGCCCTTGGTAAATACTAACAATAACGATTGTTTACTGAGGTGGGCTCCCCAGTGCCTGGCTCGGGGCTGGGCACTTATGTTCATGACCTCATTTTGTCCTCTGACCCCTCCTACGCCGATTGTGCAGTGGAGAAGACCGAGGCTGAGGGCTCCAGCAGACAGGCAGCATCGAAACCCGGGTGTTCTAGAGGCCGGCACCTGAGTTCTAACCACAGGGCAATCCTGGTTTTCGTGTTGTGTTGCCTTTCCATACGTGTGGGTGCTTTCATTACTGGGACCCACTGCAACAGGAGATGTCAGCTGCACACCTGGAAGCTTCATCCACCTCCCTCCCTCCTTCCAAATGGATTCTCTCCTTTTCTCTGGCTTAGAATACTTTCCAAGGTAGAAAACGCTCCAGAGAAATGCCACCCAAGAATTGGTGACTTCCTCGAGTCCCTGAGCAGGTCAGGCCTTGGGGAGGAAGACTCAGACTCAGCACTGCCCCCTCCTCGCTTGGAGAGACCTCTGAGCCTCGGCCTCGTCACAGAAAATGTACAGATTATGATAGTATTTCCTTGCCAGGGATGTTGCAAGGCTGACTTACGCGCCCTGAGAGGCCCCATCACCAGGGTGTCAGCTCCTCCTGAGACCGCTGTTGGCAGGGAGAGGGCAGGCCTGGGGCTGGCCCCCACCCAGCAAGCCTCGGAGCTAGCTATGCGGAGCCAGCACGTACAGCTGCTAAAAATAGAAGTCACATCTAGCAGGGACATGGGTTTTCCCAGAGGCAGGGCTCAGCCCAGGCAGATGGGAGTGGCGAGGGGGGGCCAGGACACTCGCCCACCACCAAGGCCCCTCACCTGCAGTGTGTGTGTGTGTGTGTGTGTGTGTGTGTGTGTGTGTGTGTGTTGGGGGTGTGTGATTCCATTACTCAGTGCAAGGCCCCATCCCCAGCTACAACAGAGGGGTGGAGACTACTCCTTCATCAGGGCGATGAGAAAAGTCCTCTAGGGATGTTCAGTAGACATATAATGTGAGCTACACATGTAATTGTCAATTTCCTAATACAAACATTAAAAAAAGATCAGGGGAAATTACTTTTAATAAATTTTATTTAATCTAAAATAATGAAATGTTGATCATTTCAACATGTCATCAATATAAAAATATTAAGGAAATCAATGAAATTCTCTTTTTCATACTAAGTCTTCAAAATATGGTATGTAGGACTTCCCTGGTGGCGCAGTGGTTAAGAATCCGCCTGCCAATGCAGGGTACATGAGTTCGAGCCCTGGTCCGGGAAGATCCCACATGCCGCGGAGCAACTAAGCCCGTGCGCCACAACTACTGAGCCTGCACTCTAGAGTCCGCGAGCCACAACTACTGAGCCCGTGTGCCACAACTACTGAAGCCCGCGCGCCTAGAGCCCGTGCTACGCAACAAGAGAAGCCACCGCAATGAGAAGCCTGCGCGCCACAACAAAAGAGTAGACCCCCCGTGCTCTGCAACTAGAGAAAGCCCACACACAGCAATGAAGACCCAATGCAGCCAAAAATAAATTAAAACATAAACTTTTTTTTTTAAATATGTTACGTATTTTAGGACTCATGGTTCATCTCAATTTGGAGTGGTCACGTCAAGTGCCATGTTAGTTTTCGACCGCTGCTGTAACACATTAACACTTAGTGCTTTCAAACAGCACGGATTTATTATCTTACAGTTCTGGAGGTTAGAAAGTTGGAAATGAGTCTCAGGGGGCTAAAATCAAGATGTTGGCAGGGTTGCCATCAAGATGTTCGTCCTGGAGACTCCAGGGGAGAATTCGTTCCTTGTCTTCTCCAGCCCTCCTTCCATCCATCCATCCATCCAGCCAGCCATCCATCCATCCATCCATCCACCCACCCACCCACCCATCCATCCATCCCTTCCTCCGTCTTCAAAGTGCATATCCCAAACTGCTTCTGTTGTCACATCTTCTCTCCCTCTGCTTTACTTGTCACTTTGCCTTCTCTGACTCTTACCCTCGACTCCCTCTTATAGGACCCTTATGATGATATTGGGCCTGCCCAAATAATCCAGGATAACCTCCCCATCTCAAGATCCTTAATCACATCTGCAAAGTCCCTTTTGCCATGTAAAGCAGCATACTCACAGATCCAAGGATTAGGGTGTAGACATCTTTGGAGAGCGTTATTCAGCTGGCCACACACACTTTACAGCCCCGCGTGTCAGCGGCTGCTGAACTGGACAGTATTGCTCTAGGGAAGTAAGGGGAAAAATCTAGTTAGAGCTTCTACCTTCACCCTCCTGCTCAGTCACTAAGCCCCTGTGGGATCTCAGGCAAGTCAATTCACGTCCCTGGTTGTCCATATTTACCTTGCGTGTAAAGTGAGGTTGACAGTAACCCAAGCTTGGGAAAATGCAACAAGCTAGGAGGCACATCCATGCTTATTTAACTGTAAAATGGGGGGCAGTTCAATTGGCAGGTTGGAGGGGCTGCTGCCCTGTGGTAAGAGAATTGAATACCAGGAGGGTTCTCAGAGGCCATTGGGTTCTCAGCTGCCCCATTTTACAGATGGGAAAACTGAGGCCCAGAGTGGAGAAGAGGCTTGCCAGAGGTCCCCAGTGAGTTGGTAGCTGAGCCAGGGTGGGGATCCAGTGGGAAAACTGTTCCCTGTCACATCACACTGCCCATCCGTCTGAGTTTCCTCACTTATAAAATGCAAATAGTGATGGCATATTATCAGGGCTGTTGTGAGATCAAAGGACCTCCTAGGTGTGAATGTGCTCTGTGAAGAGCTAGAGGGTTGTGTAAAAGAAGGTCAGGATGACACCTGGGCATAGGTGTTTATGGTCTCCCTCCAGGGCGAAGGCTGGCTGCACCCTCTACCTCCCTGGCCTGCAGTGCTCTGGGCACCTCGGAGGGTGTCAATCCTGTCTTGCCATCTTTCCCCTTTCCCACTTCTAGAACCAAGTCTCGGAGCCTCAGGAGGCAGGGCTTCCCCTGGTTGACAAGGGGCCCTTAGCCCTTTCCTGAAAAGTGACCTCCTCCGGGCTTGGCCCTCCCTAAGCTCTGCTCCTCCTGTGGGGACTGTGTTCTGGTCAGGGCAGGGGCCAGGTAAGCGCTCTTCCAGGCCTGGGTGGAGGAGCCTGGGTCCCCTGCTGGCTGGCTGTGCAAACCTGGGCACGTTCCTTGGCCTCCCTGTGCCCATCTGCACAGTGGGTGACAGGGGTTAGACCAGAGATGCTCACAGCCCCCGAGACCTAAGATTCTGGGGATCCCTTCACTGTCTTCACAGAAGCCCAAAGACAAACTATTCCTGATTCAAACTCTCACCTGCACCGGTGGGCAGGGCCGGCGGGCTGGCGGAAGCCAGGGCGAGAGGCAGGAGTAGAGCAGGAACGCAGGGTGGCCTCCATCTGTGTCAGGCTCTACCCCCCTGCCAGCCTTCCAGCTCCACCCTGGACCTTGGGCAGAGGGCAGGGCTGTCCTGCGGAGCCGCAAAGAGGCCTCTGGGCCGGAAGGAACTGGTGCCGGCATCAGTGAGTGGTGAGGCTCTGAAAACACCTGACTGCAATGAAAAAAGGAACTCTCTGGATCTTAACAGCCCAACACACGGTTTAGGCAGGTTCCATGCCAGAGGGAGGAAGGGGTGCACGTTCCCTCCCCCTCAAGTCCTGATGATGCTGGGCTTTGCAGAAACACCCTCAGAGGTGCACAGCACCCAGCCTGTGGAAGATCTGTTCGTGATTGTCTCCTAATTGTCAGATCTGTGCTGTGTCTCGCGACCCAGAATGAAGTCCAAGTGTCATTTTCTGCATGAGGTCACTGAGGCCCCACAAGGGTAGGGAGCTGGCCTCTGGTGGATCAGTGATCGGGAGACAGAGCCAGGGCTAGTGGGAAGAGAGCTGTATGGCCTTGACTCACGGCTCCTCAGTGGGCTGGAGCTTGAGGGTTAAGACCTTGGTAATAATTGTAGCAGGAATACTACATGCCGCTCACACTAGGGGCTCCATCAAAGTTCCTGCCAGGTGTTGGCTTGCTTCCTTCCCACACATCCCTACAAGGCAGGAATTTATCATCACCTTTTAACACTTGGGGAAATGGAGGCACAGAGAAGTTAAAGAACTTGCCCAAGGACACACAGCTACCAAGTGACAGGGCTGGGACTTGAACTGGACTATTGGACTCCAACACCTGCTCTTGACCAAATGCAAGTGAGAGGCTGCGGGGAGACAGTCTGAAGTGATCTGCATGCCCTGACCAGGGCATGCTGCTCACGTGCCGTGGGGAAGAGGGCCTCCTTCGGTCTGGCTCTTCGCGCCCAGAATCCCACATGGTCAGCACTGTATCTGTCCCCACCCACCTGTCCACTATGCAGATGGGAACGTGAGCTCAGATTTGCCTTTGTGGTTTTTTTGTTGTTGTTCTTTTGCCGCACTATGCAGCATGTGGGATCTTCCCTGACCAGGGATCGAACCCGTGCCCCCTGCATTGGGAGTGCGGAGTCTTAACCACTGGACCGCCAGGGAAGTCCTGGGAACGTGAGCTCAGAGATGGCAGGTGACTGGCCCAAGGTCCCACAGCAAGAGTACAGAGTCCCTGGCAGGCTGAACACCGGACACTCAATGGTCTAGGGGGTTGGGAGTGCACTCATACCCCCACCCCGCCCCCAGGAGACATCGGAGGGGCAGGCAGCTCCCCAGGGGGCACAGTAGCAGCAGAGAGGAGCTTTTCTCCCCCCCCCCCCAGTCCCAGACACCCATGTCCCAGGTGGATTCCACTCCATTGCCGGCCCTGGGATTTCTCCCCAGATGGAGCTGTGCTTGTGAGAGGGAGCGGGGATAGAAATCAGTTGTTTCCATAGAGAGAACCTTCAATATTGAAATCGACAAGTTAGTGGGTACAGCCCAAGGGCAGGGGTGTGTAGCAGCAGACCCAGGCCCTAGGAGGCTCTGCCTCTAGGCACCTGGCTGCCCCGAGGGAGTTGCTCTTCTCTGAGCTCCTGCTTTTCATCTGTACAAAGAGAACAGGGGCCCTACTGCGGGAAGAATGGATCCAACTGCCCAGAGGGCAGCAGGAGGGTGAGAGCAACAGGCAGGGAGGGACGATGGCTCAGCTGACCTCCTCCCACCAGAGAGGAATCACAGGCCACCATAGCCGAGCCACTGACCTGCTGGGTGACCTTCACCTCCCTGCCTTACCAGGATTGGCTGGGACAGCTATGATGACATTCGCACCATACACCCCGGATTTTCTACGGAGGAAATGCCTTGAGACAGGTGGGAGTTGAGGAAAGGACCTGAAAAGGAAGAAATGTCATCAGCCAGATGACTGTAATATCCCAGCCTCTCTGGAATGGTCCCCAAACTCTGTGCCACATGAATGTGCTTTGCTTAAACGAACGCAAGTCCCAGATGCCAAGGCAGCAAATGAGATCCAGCTCCTGGCAAAGGCTCAGTGGCCCCCCAGCAGCTCCCCTGATTTCGTCCTTCCCCTTCCCCGTGGCCTGTGTCAATCCTACCCAAGAGGTCCCGCCAGGTGGAGTGCTCCAGGCAGGCCCATCTCCCCTGGAGAAGACGGGCTGGTGGCTGGTCCAGAAGGGACATCACATCCATCTGACCCTCTCTTGCTCCCCAAAGCACTGGAGAGGACACCACCATGGGTAAAACCTCTCACTGTGGAGGCAGAGACCTGCCTACTAGCTGTGTAACCTTGGGGAAGTTGCCTGGCCTCTCTGAGCTTGTTTCTTCATCTATAAAGTGAGGACAACAGTGCCTTCCTTCTAGGTCAGTTATCAATATTAAGGGTGGTACTTGCAGGTAATGCAAGTAAAGTAGGTGCTCAGTAAGCTGTCGTTCTCATCGTTATGCTTGTTTAAAAATGAACCTGCAGTCTGCGCAGACCTAAAACCGACCTCACCTTTTTCTGTACCATTTCCACATTATGCTGATCACGTCAAGGGCTAAGAGTTTGAATCTGGCATAGACTGATCTGGGTCCAAGTCCTGGCTCCCGGCACTTGTGTGACCTCTCAGAGCCTGGGTTTCCTCCTCTATAAAATAGGGGTGATAATCATCACACCTCCTCTTGGGGTTTTTATGCAAGTTTCATGCAATGATGCCTGTGAGCCCTCAGCTCAGTGTCTGCCGGTAGGCTCGGCACTCCATGACTGTTTGGGACCCTTGTTTCTGTTATTATTAGACTGGGACCCCACAGTGTCCAAAACTAGTGGTTTCCACAACCTTGGCATCCTCATAGCAACACTGTGAGGCTAGGATTTTCACCTTCATGCAGAAGTAGAAACTGAGGCTTAGCAAGTCTCTGCTCTGGAGCTCAGTAGGGGAGCAGGGGTCAGGAAGGGGAAGTGGGTCCTGTCTGCTCCACTGGGGTACAGCTGCTTGAAAGCACAGGAAGCATCACTCTCCCAGGCGCAGGTGGGCACAGCGTCCCGCCCACTGGCTTCTGGACCCACGGTCTCTTTCAGACCCACAGAGCAAATCCTTTCCTGAGATCTCCGGGAGCCCTGCCCAGACACCAGATGAAAGGCAGAGAAGAGTCCAGGAGCCCTGCAGTCACGTGACCTCAGACAGGCTGATCCTCTTGGTGCCTCAGTTTCTCCATCTGAGTGTGAATCACATCGAAAGTGTGAATCCTGATTCCACCACTGATTCAGATTGGGCTTGAACACATCATCTCCCTCTTCTTAGTTTCCGTGGCTTCGCCTATGAACAGGGGCTAACGGAAGAATGGGATAAGGGGGTGTTAAGTGAACAAAGGAGAGCATAAGGCTGTAATTAGTATGATTTAAATGCATTTTTAAAAGTCCGTGTGTGTGTGTGTGTCTGTGTGTGTGTGTGTGTGTATCTACTGTTTCAAAAAGACATAGAAAATTTATTAAAATGTTTCTAGTAGTACTCTCTGGACACTGGGCTCATGACTGATTTTTACTTCCTTTCGTATACTACATTTGTAGTTTTCCAGTTTTTCTACCATGAGTATGTGTCTCTTACAATCAGAAATGAACAATTAAAGGCATAAATAGTCGTCCATATGGCTCAGGGTGGTCCGAGGATCACCTGTGGACACCCCCAAGGAGGCCTGTGAGCTGCCAGGTGACAGCAAACGTTCCCTTTGCTGACTGTGCTCACGCGCCCCTCCTGGGCACCATCGGGGTGACGTTGTGGTTCCCACGGGCAGGCCCTCTGGCTGGGAGCAGAGGCACCCGTTGCCTCCCAGGGCTTCCCGTAAAGATGTGACTTCATCTTGGCTGAAGACACAAAAGGAACTGAAGATTCCTCGTCAATCTAAACGAAGGAAAGTAACTAGAAGCAAAGACCTGGCTTCAAATTCCACTGCCTCCCCTTCTCCCACCTGACATTAGGCAGGGCACCGGGCCTCTCTGGTCTCAGCTTCCCGGTCTCTAAAAGGGGATTACACGATGCTTGCCTCACAAGGGTTTTGTGAGGAGCCAATGAAACAGCAGCTTTGCCTGCATCTTGCCTCCCCTCCTCTTGAATCGTCTGTAAGAGGTAAGACATCAGGTGTTTGGTGCACTTAACATAGGGCTTTGGTGGAAGGTAAATTAGTTAACGGTTTCAAATCATCGTCTCATCCTGCTGTTAACAGCCTGAAAGGTCACACGCAGGTTGATTTGGGAACCTCCCACCCAGTGCTGCTACTTTCGGGCAGTTGGGACCACCTTAGATGCCTTCTGTGCTCCAGCCCATCCTGCCTTCCTGCCTTCCCCTCCGCGGTTCCGCCTCCCAGACCTTACCTGAGGGCAAGACTGCATCCCAACTCTGGGTCTTTACTGTCCCTCACAGCCCTATTCTCTGCATCTCGAAAATATTTTAAGGGTGAGTTTACAGGCCACCTCTTCCAGGAAGCCCTCCGCGCTTCAACCAACGGATCTGAGTTCCTGTGCTGTCTCTGAGCCTCTCTTATGTATCAGTTTCAATGAGCTACTTATACCTGTTTCACCCACTGCACTAAGAGTTTCTTGAGAGTAGGGTGCACATCTTACCGTTCCCCACACCCTAGGGGCCAGCACAGGTCTCAATAAAGCTTTACCGAAAGAATGGCTGCAGCTCACAGTGTCTGAAGAGAGTATGTGTCTTTTCCCATTAGATATAAGTGATGAGAGGGACAGAGTGATATTTGTCCCTAGTAGTGCTTGTCCCACAAATCGCTTGTTACCTTAGTGAGTAGGGATGATTTTTTTTTTTTTGGCCAGGATACCAGCTTTGAGACAGATGTCCCCATCACCTGCTGGGCCAGACCTTTGTTTCTACACACATCAAGGAAGCAAGTCAGCCTCATGACAGGTTGTCAGCAGCGGAGACGAGAAAAAGAAGCCCTGACACGTTTGTAGCCTATCACGTGTGGCAAGATGCCATTACACTACAAAGCACTAGGGCTCGGGTATCATATTTGCGCCTCGTGAAAACTTTGTGAGCTGGGCAGGGCCAGGCAGGATGCTTCCCCGTGTTTGTAAATGAAGAGGCTGAGGCATGATGGGATACCAGGTCTGGACTAGGGGTGGGTCTGGGTTTTCTGATATACTGATCCCACTGGGCCGTGCTGCTCCGTTACCTCTTATGTGAGCATCATCCTCACAAACGCTGGGCTAGAGAGGACAGGCAGGGCTGCTGACCCATTTCACAGATGAGAACCCTGAGGGTGTGAGACATGAAGCCCATCACAGCCTCGGCAAATAGAGGAAGAGTAAGCTGCAGGGAAGCCTGTGGGGAGAGGAGCAGGGGACCTGCCCTGCATCTCTGAGCGGCAACGTGCAGCCTCAGGGCTCTGGAAAGACGGCCGAGGGTCCCTACAGGAACTGGTTGTGTAGGGACCTCCAAGGTGAGAAGACAAGCATGGGCCGCAGCCAGGCCAGGCCAGGTGGGCAGTGGTGCCCGGGCCTTTCTCTCTCTAGCCTCTCCTGCGTAGCATCTCCTTTGAGGTCACAGAACTCAGCGAGGGAGGCAGGCCGGGGCGGTTCCCCCATTACAGTCAGAAGACTGAGGCAGAGAGGCATGTTCCTGCCAGCACACCAGCCTTGGATGCCACCTGCAAAACTGGCAGCGCCACCCAGAGCTCACAAGTCACCACCAACTCCCACAACCATACCCTTTATGAAAAGTGCAAAACAGATTTTAAAAAAATTCTTTCTTTGGTTTTATACATATAAAAGGTCAACATCTGTGGGTGGCTCAGCGGTCCTGATCCATCAACTAGAGATGTGGTTGCCTTCGTTCAACAGGCGACACGGGATTCTGGAAATGGCCAAGAGTGGGGCCCCCAGGCAGGCAGCGTGGAGAGTCTGTGCCCCTCTCCTTCTCCACGCTCCTTCCAGCTGCCTCTGGGAGCTAGGGACCTGGTTTCACCTGGAGAAGGTGGAGGGGCGCTCAGCTGGGGGACGCGCAGGACGCAGGGCCTCTGCGTGGCTCTGCATGGAGGGCAAGCAGACTGCCGGGCCCAGGGTGGCAGGTGCCGTGCGGGTCAGCTCAGCCCACCTGGCGGTACTGAAGGTGAGTCAGGAAACTGGAGGGCATCGGGCTCCTGAATGTTTCCAGACCCCCTGCGGCACTAGGCCTCATCTGGCCCAGGAGGCCTAGAGTCAGAGACTCTGGGCTGGAAGGAACCATGAAGGTCTTCAAAACCACCCCTCCCCGCATCTGATGCCCTCCCCGCAGCGTAGCCCCCTGGTTTTGCTTGTTCACCTCCAGTGCTGGGGAACTCGGTCCAGGCTGGGACAGATTGAATTCGCACTGGCACCCTGTCACTTCCACCCCCTGGTCCTGGTTCTGATTCCAAGCAGGACGAGAGCAAGCTCACTCTCCGTGGCGGCCTGCAGAGGTCTTCCCATCCCTGGAGCTTCTTTGCTGAGGTCCCACACCTCCAGTTCCCCATCCACGCCCCAGCCTGGTCCCCACACCCTCCCCATCTCGGCCGGAGTCCATCTCAACATTCAGGGCCAGGTGGCTCTCGGGGCTCCAGTGCTGCACGGTCAGTGCAGGGGGATCAGTCCTGCACCACCTCCTTTGGGACCGTGTGCCTCTGTGGGCCCAGTCCAAGGTCCTGCCACACTAAACTGATAGCTAGCCACGGTCAATCTGTCCGCTCGGCTCACGTCATGCCAGCCCCGGCCCATCACTGTGCCTTGGGATCTTGGGCGCCAAAGGCAGGGCCTCAGTCATCTTGCTGAACCCCCATCTGAGCGGGTGCTCCCTCGGGACCCGGGTGCGGCTTGCTCGGCCCCTCCTGCCCTAAGCGTCTGTCTCCACGATGCACTTGAGGAACATGGTGTCGTCCTTCACGTAGGCATGCTTGGGCGACTGCAGCTTGTTGAGGGGGAAGAAGAGTGGGCAGCCGCTGGCCACATTGGTTTCGCTCTGGGGCCGCTGGAAGGATGCTGAGTTCAGGTCGGGCCGGAAGGCGTCGATGGCGTGCTCACGGTTGTTCTGGTCGAGCAGCATGAAAGTGACCTGCGGGGCAGGGGCCAGTGGGAGATCAGGGACAGGGTCTGTGCCTGTCACCCGTGCAGCCCCTCTAACCCTGAGCTCACACTGATCAGGAGTCAAAGCAACACGTAAGGACCACACATGGCGTACAGGAAGAGCCCAGAAACGGAAGCACCTGGTACCGTGAGCAGGCTTCAGGGGTGTCCCACGATTAGAGCTCAGGTGTTCTTAACAGGAAGGGGGAATTCAGATGTCACTGCCAGTTGTGGTTGGCTGTTGGGGGCTAAAGGGGGGACTAAGCCCGGACAAGGAGGTTGGACTCCATAACCCAAGATGTCCCTTCCTGCACTGAGATGTCTGTCTGATCCTTCAAACACAGCTGGACCTTCCCAGGCGAGAGCAGACAGGCCTTCCACTGAGCAGACGGCAATCAACACCCTGAAACACGAACCCAGCTTCTGGTCTGTACAGGGGCCCTGTGCGCCTCCGAGAAGCCAACGATCTCAAAGTGACACACAGCCTCCTCCCTGGCACACGTCACTGAAATGCCCATCGCCCACTGCAGCAGTCAGTTCTCAGACTTGGCTGCACTTTAGAATTCCCTGGGAAGGTCTGAAAACTCCCGATGCTCACGCCTCACCATCTACGGGAGTGAGACCCAGTCATTAGTATTTTAAAAATCCCCCCAGCACATATGGGAACCACTGACCTACTGACTCATAGCCAGACCACTGCGGCACTACCGCTTCCACCCCACCTGCTCGCCCTTATCTTCCTCCACCCAGCTGAGGTGTGGAGTCCACACCCTCCCCTTCCCTCCCCCACTCCCTTGCTGCCGCCGTCCACCTGCGGGGAATCCCTGCCACACTCCCACCTCCAGTGGCCCTTTTAAGCATTTTTAACAAACTTTATTTTTCAGAGCAATTTTAGGTGCACAGCAAAATTGAATGGAAAACACAGATTTCCGAGTACATATCCCCACACGACCTCCTACACTGTCAACATCCCCACCAAAGCGGTACATTTGCTGCAGGTGATGAACCTATGTTGACGCATCATATTCACCCAAAGTCCCTAGTTTAAGGTTCATTCTTAGCGTTGTACATTCTATGGGTTTGGACAAATGTATAAGGACGTGAATCTTATCATTATAATAGATAATTCAGAGTATTTACACTGCCCTAAAAATCCTCTGCGTTCCACCTATTCATCTCTCCTCCCCTCCATGAAATTCTGGCAACCACTGATCTTTTTACTATCTCCACAGTTTTGCCTTTTCCAGAATGTCGTATAATTGGAATCACACAGTATCTAGGTTTTTCAGATGGGCTTCTTTCACTCAGTAATATGCCTTTAAGCTTCCTCCATATCTTTTCGTGGCTTGGTAGCTTATTTCTTTACAGCACTGAATAATATTCCACTGTCTAGATTTACCAGAGCTTATTTATCCGTTCACCTACTGAAGGACATCTTGGCTGCTTCCAAGTTTTGGCGATTATGAATAAAGTCACTGTAAATATCTGTCTGCAGGGGTTTTGTGTGGACGTAAGTTTTCAACGCATTTGGGTAAACACCAAGGAGTGTGATTTCTGGGTCACATGATAAGAGTATGTTTAATTTTGTAAGAAACCGCCAAACTATCTTCCAAAGTGGCTGCGCCATTTTACAGTCCCACCAGCAGTGAGGGAGAGTTCCTGCTGCACCACATCCCTGCCAGCATTGGGTGTTGTCAGCGTTTGGGATTTTGGCCGTTCTAAAAGGTGTGCAGAGGCATCTCCTCCTCCTTCCCTTTTTCTGAGAATGCTGTCAGTTCAGGCCAGCCCCACAGGACCTCCTCCAAGAGGTTTTCCTTATTCACCCCCAACATGAACTTCATCTCTACATGTCTTCCAGAGTCTCTGGTCCAAACATTTTAGCTCCTAGACTCAGAATGCAGCAAAGAGCCTTGGCTACTAGATGTGAACTCGGGCTCTTGTTTTATGAGGGGAAACTGACAGCACGGAGGGCAAAGGATCTGCCGAGGTCACACAGGCAAGTTCATGGCTCAATCAGGATCAGGACCCAGGTTTCCTCCATCCCACCCCCACTGTCCCCCAGGCCCATACCTTGTTCCGGAAAGGCCACGGCAGCAGAGCATCATACTCCCCTCTCATGATCACGATGAAGAGGGACAGGTGGGTCCTCTTCCCCGTCCCGTCCCCATTCAGGTAGAGCCGCAGGCACAACTTGTATCCGTACTTGGCAGTGTAGAAAGCTGAAATGAGGAAGCCAGAGTCAGCGCCGAGGCAGCTGGAGAGTGCTGGGCTTTGCAGATGAGGAAACTGGGACTGACAGTTAGGCATACCCAGGTCATGGCTCAAAACTACAAAATCGGGACTTCCCTGGTGGCACGGTGGTTAAGAATCTGCCTGCCAATGCAGGGGACACGGGTTTGAGCCTTGGTCCGGGAAGACCCCACATGCCGCAGAGCAACTAAGCCCGTGCGCCACAACTACTGAGCCTGCGCTCTAAAGCCCGCGAGCCACAACAACTGAGCCCGCGCACCACAACTATTGAAGCCTGCGTGCCTAGAGCCCATGTTCCGCAACAAGAGAAGCCACCGCAATGAAAGGCCCAATGCAGCCAAAAAAAAAAAAACCATAAAAATGAAATCTGGGGATGGAGCTCAGCATTCTTCTCCGTTATAGAGCATCAAATCTTGGAGATCATCTGGCCTGGTGGCTGTCAAAGGCCATCAGAATCACAGATTGCCCCTGGAGCTTCTGACTCAGTAGTGCTGGGGTGAGGACTGAAAATTGGCTTTTCTAACAGGGGATAGAGATGCTGCTGGCCCTGGGATCACACTTAACCAACCTGCATTTTGTAGTCGGGAACCCAAGCCCAGCAAGGGGAAGTGGCTGGCCACAGTGTCACAGTGTACTGGGGGCAGAGACAGAATTAGGGGCCAGGCCTCCTACCTCCCAACACGGACTTCTTTCCACTGCCCTAGGCCAGGCGGCTGGGGTCTCCTGGAGGCTGGGAGAGAGTGCGGTGAATCACAGTGCTGCCGGCCACCGCTGGCAAAGGCCCCCGGGATGAATCATCCCCTGGTGATTAGGCACAGGGGCCTGTGGGCTCTCTCCCTGGGCAGCTGAAAGAGCCATCTGAGTGTGGGTTCCAGTAGCCGTCACCATGAGGGCCCTTCTGGGAGGGGCTGAGCAGGGACAGGGTGTGGAGGGTATGCGGGAAGGAGTGGAGGAGGGACAGGCTGACAGTCTGACTCATCTGTGCCCCTTGTGTTTTGGTAGAACAGGAAGCCAGAGACACTGCTTGCTTTTTCCCTCTCTGGAAAGAAGCCAGGACAAAAAAGCTTACGTGTAGGAGGCGAGGCCACCCCCTGAAGGGGCTGTCCCTGTTCCTGAGGAAAGGGGGGCTGGCTTTGGGACCCAGCCTGCTCTATGGTGTGGGGCAAGCTCCCATGCCCCTCTGAATCCCAGCACTGTTGACCTTGGGTGTGTCAGAGGAGCAGATGGCCAGGAAAGGCACGAGGCTGGAGCAGATGTGAGTGGTGGTTAAAACTGCCATCGGCAGAAATCCTCCTTAACGACCCACCCGTTTACTTAGAGGCACGCGAGTGAGGCCAGGGGAAAAGCACACAGGTCTGAGCACAAATACACACATTGTTACACAGACAGCTATCAGTTAATTAGGAGAAACAACAACCGAGTAACTGCCTACTTCATGCAAGACATCGTGCCAGGCCCAGGGGCCCCAGAAGCGACTAAGAACTGCCCCAGTGTACACAATACTCAATCACGTGCTCCCCACAGTGGTACACAGAGAGTTCTCCACTTGTCTTATGTCAGACCACGGGGTCTCGGAGGGCGGGGCCCCATGGTATTTACCTGTGAAAGTCACCCTGGGCTTCCCTCGCACCTACACAAACTTTGGTTCACAGTGCACTCTCTTTCACAACCGATATCCATACAACATAGATCATTTTATTCCTAGTTGCAGACCATGACGGATGTCCAGGGAGGTACGCCTGGTGCAAACAGCCCCTGATCCACGCGGCTGAGCGGGGAGGGGCCTACTACCTCCGCGGGCCTGGTAGGGCCAGGGGCCCGAATGGACACTGGCCTAACTGGACGCAGCCCGCCTGTCAGAGTGGAACACACACACCCCCCGCCTCCCCCAGCTGGTGTCTGTGCCCCCGGGGAGGCCTTACCTGGGGAGAAGAGGCTGACGGTCCTGCCGCAGGCTGACTCATGGCACCGCCTGGTGACACTGGTGACCTTCCATAGGAACGTGCCGTCGTAGGAGGCCTCTTCCATGAGGCGGAAGCTCTGCTCCAGCTTGCCCAGGGCCTGGTCTTTCTGGGCCAAGGTCTGCTGCAGCTCCATCACCTGGGGCGGGGAAGCCCATTCAGCCAGGGGCACCAGAATCCAGCTTGGCGGTGGGATGGGGACAGCGGGATGTAGAGACAGAGCTGCCCCCGAATTTGCTTTCCTTGCCTCCCTCAGCCACGTGCATCTGCCTTTGTACATGCTGTCCCTCCTGCCCGGGATTCCTTTCCCTTCCTTGTCCACTGGCCAACTCCTGTTCGTCCGTCAGGAACCTGGCTCACAGAGTTCTTCCTCTGCAAAACACTTAACCACTGCCCTAGCTCAGCTGGTTTCTCTCTTTCATCTTCGATCTTATAGAGGCTTTACAACCACCTGAGATATATTTTTCTGCCTTTCCAACAGGATAGATGGTCTCCCCTATCAACGGCTGGGCCCACGCTCATTTTATCTGTGTCCATGCCTTGCACAGTGTTTGGCACGTAAGAGTAGAGCCAGGAAATTCGTTAATGAACTGAAGACACAGTCACTGCCCTCGGGGAGGCCATCACCTTCCAACTGGGGCAAGAGTTACATAAATAAATCCTTTACTTCGCCACCCAAACCCAGTGCCTGGCTCTTCTGGTAGGTTCCTCCACTGACATTTGAAAGAATACAAATTTATTCTTGGGTGTACTCAGGTAGGGAAGTCAGGAATGGAAGTGAGTGTCCTTAAAGAAAACTGAAGCCCTAATTTTACGGATGGGAAAGCTGCAGTCCTGTGATTTGCCCAGATCTATACAGCAAGTTAATGGTGGACCTGGAACGAAAATCCAGGCCTAACTCAACATGAGACGGTGAAGTAATGTTGCTGCCCCCCCCAAAAGCAACATTAACATTGTGACTGGTTACATTAAGAAAAGTATAAGCTCTGGAACAAAGGAGGGGACAGTCTGGTGCAACCAAGAACTGTCAGATAAGTGGATTATCTGGTGGTTTGACACCACCACTCTGAGTGTGTGGAATCCTTTAGAGGCTGAGCCAGCACATATGAGGACAGCATGAAACGATGTGCTCTGATGAAGTGGTGAAGGCACTGGGGGTGTTTCGCCTAAAAAAGGAAACACTCAGGATATTATTACTGAGTGCTCATCTCTGAAGGGCTTCCACGGGGCCTAGAAGTCAGATGTTCTGGGGGCCCCGAGGGGCAGGGAAGACACAGGAGGCTGATTTTAGTTAAGTATGAGGGAGAACTTTCCAGTGGTGCAAAATGTCCAGCTGTGGAATGAGATGCTTGGGGTGGGAATAGTCTATTGCAGAAGTTTAAGCAAAGGAAAGGAAGCACTGGACGGGGGAGTTTGACCTTGACTATAACTTCTGACTCAGTCCTCTTCCTAGAAGGCTGTGGGATGCAGGAGAGATATTTTTGAAGCAGGAGTGACTGGTCTGCACAGGGAGAATGCTTAGCAGGAAGGCTGGTCCTCTGCTCTGGAGACAAGGTGGGGCGGTGGGGGGGGGGGGCCCTGAGCTGCCTTGAGGGTAAACGTGCCTCCCATGCTCACCCTCCGTTCCAAGCTCAGGATGTGCTCACGGCCCAGCCGGCTCTGGTGGATGGAGGCGGCCAGGGCCAGGTGGGAGGCCTCCACCTCCTTGTTGAGGACGGCGACAATGTTCTCAAACACGCACAGCTTCCCCTCCAGCTCAGTCAGGAGCTTCTCCTTCATGAAGTGCTGCAGGGCCAGCTCCTCCTGGCTCTCGGAGCAGGGGGCCCGGTAGCAGTCCACCTCTAGGTCCCCAGCTGTCTCCACAGCCCCCTGCAGCTGCAGGTCTGACAGATTCTGCTCCAGGGCCATGGGTCCAGACCCCAGGCCAGAGCCCAGCTGGGCCTTCCACTGTTTCATGAACCCTAACAGCAGGTTCAGGTGGGTAGCCTGGGAGGTGACCTCATGCTCCTGCATGAACTTTGGGCCCCCCTGCCAAGAGAGTGGGGCTGATCAGTGAAAACAGAGGGGGAGGGAGGACCAGGGAGCAGTGGAGAGTCCTGCCACCAAAGGTTGCCAAGGGAAGTCATATCCATTCATCCGGCCAAGGGAAGTGTACAGCAAGAGGGATTCGGAGAAGGACCCTGGCATGAGACATACCCATGATGAGCTGTGTCCATCCCAGCCTCCAGAGCAACAATTCTGCCATGCCCTTGAGCGCAGTGATGATTCAGGACCATGGAGAGAGGCAAAGGGGTTTCTGGGGGTGTGGGCGGTGGTCATTTTTGTGATGCTACAATGCCCAGGTGAGACATTAAGAACTCCCCTGAGTACGAAGGTGATTTACTAGTGATATTGTTGCTTGGGAAAGTCATGTAAGGTACACCCAGAGGCATAGCTTGATGTTGTGGGAACATCCCGGAGGGGCTGATGGGAAGGTCTGAGACTATAGTATACAGATAGATCTCCTCTCTCACACTCAGATGCTTACCTTGAAGGCGCAGCCAACACCTGCAAAGGGACACCCAACTCCAGCCTCAGCCACCTCGGGGTGATCCTGGAAATAAGAACCATGTCACTGGAGGTTATGGGGCTCCCAGTGGCACTGGGGCTCTCTGCAAAGCACCAGCATCCACCAGGCATGAGCTGGGCTGGGCCACAAAACTTGGCACATGCTGTTCCTTCTGATTCAGCCGTCCTGTAACCCTCCTTCAGAACAAGAGCAGGGCCCCTGCTGTGATCCTGGGAAGCGCTGCCACCTCTCCTGATGGGACATGTTCCACTCAGTCCTGTAATCATCATTTACTTTTTGGTTGCCCCCACTGGTCTGGGGGCTCTGTGAGGGCCTCTAACAAGCAACTTGACAATACTGTTAACCTATGTATAAGTCTGAGGAGTTTACAAAATGCTTTCATAGTCATAATTCTTCCTAGGGCCCCTAACAACACTTGGGGATAGCAGGGTAGGTTTTTTGTTCCCATCTGATTGATGAAGAAACTGAAGCTCACAGAGGGGCAGGGATTTACTCAAGGAGGAACAGCTAGGAAGCAGCACGGCTCCAGGGATCTTCCTACCCCATGTCTCTATCTCTTATCAAGAGTAAGTCCAGGGCTTCCCTGGTAGCGCAGTGGTTGGGAGTCCGCCTGCCGATGCAGGGGACACAGGTTCGTGCCCCGGTCTGGGAGATCCCGCGTGCCGCGGAGCGGCTAGGCCCGTGAGCCATGGCCGCTGAGCCTGCGCGTCCGAAGCCTGTGCTCCGCAACAGGAGAGGCCACAACAGTGAGAGGCCCGCGTACCGCAAAAAAAAAAAAAAAAAAAAAGAGTAAGCCCAGGAGAGACTGGGAGAACACTTTTTCCTAAACATAGACCTGGAAAGGGCTTATATCCAGAATATATAAAGAACTCTTACAATTCAATAAGACAAACAACCTAATACAAAATGGGTAAAATACTGAACAGATACTTCACAAAATAAGATACACAAATGACAAGCCTATGTAAAGATGTTCAACATCACCAGTCATCAGAGAAATGCAAATTGTAACGAAATGCCACTGTCCACTCACGAAATGGCTAAAATTTACAAAGAACGAGAATATCGAGCTTTGGTGAGAACGTGGAGGAACTGAAACACTCATAGGTTGCTGGTGGGAATGCAAAATGGTACAACTACTTTGGGAAAATCTATGGAAGTATCTCATAAAGTTAAATCATACATACACAAGACCGTGCTTATCAAGTTATCAGACAACCCACACATTCCACTCCTAGGAATTTACCCAAGAGAAAGTGAAAATATGTCCGGGTACATGTAAATGTTCACGGCAGCTTTACTCATAAGAGGCCCACGCTGGCAGCAATCCAAGTATCCATCAACTGGTGGATGGATGAACAAAGTGTGGTATATCCGTACTCCAGGACACTACTCAGCAGTCAGATGGACTGAATTACTAATATGTGCGATAATATGGAGGGACCTCAAAACATGCTAAATGAAAGAGTCAAACACCAAAGACTACATACGAGGATTCTATTCTTACAAGATTCTAGAAAAGGCAAAACTATAGTGACAGAAAATAGACCAGTGGCTTCCTGGGCTGCAGCTGGGGGAGACTGACTGAACAAGGGCACAAGGAAGCTTTTTCTGGTGCAGAAACATTCACCCTCCTGACTGCAGGTCACACGACTGTATACATTTCCCGGCATTCATCAATCTGTACACTTAAAATGAGTGAATTTTATTACATGTAAATAATACCTTGATTTTCCAAGAGCTTTGTTGTTGTTTTTAAGAATAACCTCATGGGGTGATGTGAAGGGAGATTTGGATGAAAGGAGGGGAGGACAGAGGTCTTTTGGGCTGAGCAAATACAAAGCCACACTAGTTATTATTTTCTAATAGTAAAATAAGTGAGAGCTGTGGGCTTAATGAGTACAGTTGGTTTGGGACACAGAGCACAGCCCAGCAAAAGGCCACCCCCCACTTTGCCCCATTGCCCCGGGCTTCAAGCACAAATTGCTCCCAACAAAGAATAGAAAACAGATGTTTTACTGGGGAGGGGTGGGTAGCCTTGTCAGGGAGACTGCAATGGCTTTGGAAAGTGCCCTGTGATGCAGCCTCTCCCAGAAGGTAGTTCCCGACATGAGGGAAGGATGGAGGGCCTGAGGCCAGTGAGGAACCTGGCGAATGCACAAGGGGTCATCTCTCAGGCCCTGAAACTCCCTACGAGCCCATGATTTGAATCCTCTGCCGTTCTAAGGGTATATGCTTGAAGTGAGAGTCAGAGGGAGGTAAAAACGTGAAAGTGATAGAACTAACGGTGGGAGTCCAGAATCGCCCACAGGTGGAGAGGCACATGTTCCTTTGGCATCTGAGTCCTGTGGTGTGTCTGTGCAATGAAAGCCCATGCAGGCTGGCAAGTGCTACATGGGTGGAGCGGGCATCCTTATTGCCATGTACAATGGGAGTGGGTTGGGACCAGCCTCTCATGTCTGGCAGAGGAGGGGCAGGGGGTAACTTGAGAGGCCGCTGGTGGCCAGCCAGGCTGCCCAGAGTCCCACCATCAGTCACTCAGTCTCTCATTCCTTGGGGTGCTTTCCAGGGTTAAGGGGGTGGGCTCTGGAGCCAGACTGTCAGGGTGCAAAGCGCATCTCTGTCACTTCACACACTATCTATGTGGCCCTGGGAGAGTTATTAACCTCTCCATGTCTCAGTTTCCCAGTCTTCAAAATGAGTATAATAACAGAACTCCCCCTATAGAGTTATGGTGAGGATTAAATGCCATAATATAAGTAAATTCTGACATGAGTGACCTACTGTGCTATAACAAAATACCACAAACTTATTGGCTTAAAACAACCCCCATTGAGACTTCCCTGGTGGCACAGGGGTTAAGACTCCACACTCCCAATGCGGGGAGCCTGGGTTCGATCCCTGGCCAGGGAACTAGATCCCACATGCATGCCGCAACTAAGGAGCCCACCCACGTGCTGCAACTAAGGAGCCAGCGAGCCGCAACTAAGACCTGCCACAACCAAATAAATAAACAAACAAACAACAACAAAAAGCCAACCCACATTTTTTGGGTTGGCCAAAAAGTTCGTTCTGGTTTTTCATGTCATGGGAAAACCCGAACGAACTTTTTGGCCAGCCCAATATTATCTTACAGACCTGGAGATCAGAAGTCCTAAAAGTTGAGCAGGATTGTGCCCCTTCTGGAGGTCCAAGGTGAGCACCTGTTTTCTTGTTTTTCCAGCTTCTGAAAGCCACCCGCATTCCTTGGCTCAGGGTCCCTCCCTCCATATTAAAAGGTAGCAGCAGAGCATCTTCCAATCTCGCTCTGATTCTGATTCTCTTGTCTCCCTCTTTTGGGGGCCCTTGTGATAACAATAGGCTCACCAAATAAGCCAGGGTCATCTCCCCATCACAAGATCCTTAATTTAATCACATCTGCAAAGTCCCTTTTGCCATTGTTATGGGCTGAGTAGTGTCTCCCCACCCTGAATTCATATAGGGAAGTCCTAGCTCCCATGAACATGACTGTATTTGGAGACAGTCTTTAAAAGAGGTAATTAAGTTAAAAGGAGGTCATTAGGGTGAGCCCTACTCCAATATGACTGGTGTCCTTATAAGAAGAGAAAATTAGGACACAGACATCCAGAGGGAAGATGATGGGAAGATGCTGGGAGAAGAGCGTATCCACAAGCCAAGGAGAGGGGCCTCAGAAGAAACCAACTCTGTCTAGAACTTCTTGCCTCCAGAACTGTGAGAAAACAGATTTCTGTTGTTCGCACCACCCAGTCTGTGGTACTTAGTTACGGCAGCCCGAGCAGACTAATAGAGCCATGTAAGGTAACATATTCACAGGTTCCAGGGACTAACACGTGGACATCTTTGGGGAGCATCATTCTGCCTGACGTGGTGCTCAGTAAATGTCACCCATGATTAGTAGAAGTACTATTATTAGCAAAATTATTCCTGTGGATTAAGCACTGCCCTTGGGACATCTTTTTCCTTTTGCTAATGGCTGTCACATACACGCGTCTCATTTAATCCTCACATCTCAAACTCTTAATAACTAATTCTGTAAAACCCTATTTTCCCACTGGAGGTTCTGCCTCTCGTGTAGGTGAGGAAGCTGAAGCTGAGATGGCCGGTGACTTGCAGGATGCAAGTTTGGGGCAAGGCTGTGGCAGAGGCCAGGGGCCTGGAATCTACGGCCAGCGTCCTTCCTCCCCACCAGGAGTCCTCACCTTGACTAAAGGGTAGCCTCATCTGAAGTCCAGGGACCGAGGGGACTGGAGAGGGAAGGGGCTGGGGTCGCAGAGGAGGAACGGGGCATCTGTCCTGAGCCAAGCCTGTGCCTGTCTGGTGCCACAGGAGGCCCCTGTGTGAGCGGTCTTATTGCTTGCAAACTGCTAAAAATAAAATTCGCAGTGGAATTTCCTCTGAGGAGGAAACAGAGAAAACAAAATCCCAGCCCTGAGGGAACACTTGTCCTTCTGTCCACGTCCGAGAAGTCTGGGGGTGTGTGGTGCTCCCAGCTTCCCTGCTTCCCCAGGCCCTTTGTGACGGGGTCAGGAGAGCTCCATCAAAGGGCCCCCACTTGGGGACCTGGGGGCCTCCGAGAATGTGAGCGTCAAGAGGGTGCCGGGAGCATGAGAGCTGCCTCCGTGAAGCTACTGCACAGAGCGGAGGGTCTGCAATGTGCCAGGCACTTCCCACGCTACTGTGCTGGGCATTGAGGCTGGCCAAGGTCTTGGATGCCAGGAGGGGCTGTTTTTGCTTGGGTCTCAGCTAGTGCTGAGGGAGAGGCACTCGACAGTGACAGGGTGGACTCGGTCCGCTCGCGAGTTCCTGCCCGCCTCTGTACCTCAGTCAGTTTCCTTTCTGGCAATCTCTGCTTGGCTCAACTGCCACCTCCTCCAGGAAGTCCTGCCTGATTCCCCTAGTTGAAAGTAGTCTTGCCCATTCCTGTTTCCACAGCATTTGGTGGATTCCAGCACTTAAGGCGGACTGTGTATTTAAACCTGTGTAAAACATTTGGGGGTGATCCACCATCTGGAGGCAGCAGAGAGAAGATGTCAGCAGCCTAAGGGGCAGGAGTGGGAGCCTGGCTCTGCCCCCCCTTTGCTGTATGACTGGTGCAGGCACACCTCTTCACTGAACCTCAATATATTACCCACTGGTGAAATAGGGGTATCACCACTGTGCATGACACAGGATGTCACGGGATCGATAAGGTTACAGATGCAATTGTCAAGCTCAGAAGTGTAAGGGGGTTCATTTCCAGGCATTGCATTTCAAAGGACACAGATATGCACAGAGGCTGAGGACAGACTCAAGATGGACGTGGTCAGCGTCCTTCCACAGACTCAGGACCGCCTCAGGGGACAGGAGGCTGACTGACTTACTTTTTGTGGCCCCAAGGGAGACAGACTTCAGCTCAGTACCAACAAAGAGGAAAATGGTACAACAGTTAGTTCCCCATGGTGGAAGTCGTGGTTTCATGCAGTAATGAGCTCCCCATCACTGGAAGGACACAAAGCCACTTGGCAGGAATCCAGTACAGAACGGAAATTGGACTAGACAGCTTGACCTCCTATCATTTTCTGATTCTAGAATAATTTAAGGCACTCTTGTAAGCCACTGGCAGCAGATGCCAGCTTGCTTTTGACCTTCCTGAGTGACCTCAGAGGGAAGAGAGTGAGAGAAACAATCCCATTCACAGGGTCTCAGGCAGACAGAATTGACTGCTATTTCCCAGCCACCGGGTCGTCCCCTACTTCATTGTCACTTCTGTAGGAAGGTCATTCTAGGCAAGAACCAAGTCTCTAACCAGGTCAACAGTTATCCTTTAATATCTTCTTCTTAACATGAGCTAATCGGTCTCGGGCTTTGAGCACTTCTTAGAGAGACATTAATCTAATGAAGTCAGAGGAGGAGGACAAACTGATAAGCAGATGGCATGGAAAGTGTTGCAAGAATGGGCACCTTGGGGCTTAGCTCAGCTGGTCTCCGGCCCGGCCTGTCGACCCCACCTTCACTTCCCAGGTTTCCCCAGATGCACAGACTGCAGAATCACCACGTATACAAAGTGTTGATTTATAATCAGCTGCTTTCCTTTGGTCAAAAGTCCCCCCAAAGTTCCCATTGGGTCAGAAGCTGAAGGAGTCCCTGGTCTTTCCACTTGTGGCTTTGTGCAGGTGTCAGACCACTGGCTCACCCCACCCCCCAGCTTTCCACTGGGGGGTGTACCCTCCTCCCACTCTGTAGCTTGTTTCAGTGCCTGTAATTCCATGATTAGAGTCACTTCATTTGGTTTAAGGCAGCAAGTTTCAAACTGTGCTCTGCAGGGCCCTAGGAATCCCCAGTGTCTCTGAGGGGCTGGGACAGGAGAAGGAAGTGGGGTAACCGAAAGGACAGGGCTCCAGGCTCCCCTTTAATCAGAACGCTTCTACTTTCATCTGATTTCACATTAACAAAGATGAAAAAATTAAGACTACTGGGTTGAGAGATATTAAAATATCTCATCTTTATGTTATCTAAGATTTGTACAATGAATCTGTATTCATTTTGTTAAGAGGCAAGAATAAACCACGTCAAAACAACAGCCCTGATGCCTTCGGGCAGGCAGGTGCCTTAGAAAGCATCTAGCCCATGTCCTCTCTTTCGAGGGTGGAGTACAAAGATCTCAAACAGGGAGGCTTGGAAAGTTATTCCATGGGTGTTAATCCTATTAGCTCTTAACCACATTGTAGAGTACAAAGTTCTGGGGAAATGCACGGGAGCCTTACTATTATTCCCTTGAGGACCTGCGGGGGGGAGAGGGTTGCTGACAGGAAGACAGGAAAGCCCTCAAAACCAGCTCTGGTGGGACAGGAAATTCCTCCAACTCTCTGCAGGAGAGGGGCCAGAGCGGAGAAGGGGTAAGGAGGCGTGGAGACCTGCCTGCCTCTGGTTCCACAGCGGGAGGGAGAGCTGCCCTGCCAGCCACTGACTGGCAATGGGACATTGCAGATGCTGGAAAGACCCTGCACAGTCAACCTAGCATCTTCACTTTACAGGTGGAGACAGGGGAGTCATCTCAGCCATGCACTGAATTATAAAGCCATCGTCAGACACCAGTCTCCTGACCCCTGGGCCATGGTTCGGGCAAGGGTGGAGCTTTGGTTGAAAGGAGCCAGTGCCTCACAGTGTGGACAGTGCTGGTGGCCAAGTTGGCGAGACCCTGGTCATGAGGGAGCTTTGCAATGAGATGCCCCTGTGGGTGTCGGGGTCCATGTGTAAGAGGGGGTTAGATTTACAGCAGGGATTCTTAAAGCTTTGGATTCACAGACCAATACCAGTTTGTTTGCTTTTTAAATTAGGAGATTAAAGATTGTCATTTTAAAATTTTACTAAATAAAGGCTTTACCCCCGCATTCTATCACCTATCACGATCATTTCCTTTATACAAAGACATGAATAGGAAGGGCATCATCTCAGAGTAAAGGTTGACTCTATAAATGGAAAGAATTTACTTTTATAAGAAAAACTCATAACAATTTCCTTTTTTTTTTTTTTTTTAATCATTTTTGTCATGAACTGGTGGGAATGGACCAGTGCTGGTCAACATGTGGGAACCTCTGGGCTGGACAGATGACCTACGAGGGTCCTTCTCCAGCTCAGAAGGGCTGGGGTTCTAAAGTGATGCCTGAGGGTATCTCTTTGGCCCCTCACACTACCAAAGTTGTATCTTATTCCTGGAAGCACGGTTTGGCAGAGCCGGAGAAGTGAGATGAGGATGGCCTGTCCCTGTCTGAGGGCAAACAGGGCCAGAAAGAACTGTCTAGGTCAAGAGTTGGCAAACTTTTCCTGTCAAGAGCCAGATAGTGAATATTTTGGGCTGTGAGGCCTCTGTTGCAACTATTCACCTCTGCTGTTTCAGGACATAAGCAGCTACAGGGACTTCCTTGGTAGCACAGTGGATAAAACTCCACGCTCCCAATGCAGCGGGCCCAGGTTCGATCCCTGGTCAGGAAACTAGATCCCACATGCATGCTGCAACTAAGAGTTCGCAAGCCACAACTCAGGAGCCTGCCTGCTGCAACTAAGACCCGGCACAACCAAATAAATATAAATACATAAATAAATATTAAAAATAAAAAAGCAGCCACACGCAAGGCATATATACATGAGTGAGTTGTGGCTGTGAACCAATATAACTTTATGTAGGGACCTGGAAGTTTGAATTCCTTATAATTTTCATGTGTCACAAAATCTCATTCTCCTTTCAATTTTTAGAAACCTTTTAAGTGTAAAAACCATTCTTTGCTCGTAAGCCGTACAAACAGGCGGCAGGCTGAGTTGGGCCCGCAGGCTGTGGTGTGTTGACCCGTCTAGATGCTGTTCTCACCCTGAGTCTGTCACGGGTCGGCCAGGTGGCTTGGGGCAAGTTGCTTCCCCACCGCAAATGTCAGTCTCCTCACTGCTGACAAAATGAATTCAGTCTAGACTCAGACAAGGAAGGAGCCACCTGGCAGGGACTAGGTGGGCAGATATCTACTTGGCCTCTTCCCCTGCCAACGGAGACAACTGACAGACAGTCTTTCCTGGCAGTGCCAACTTACCTGCTCCTGAGACAGAAGGCTTCCTGGCCTTTCAGATGGTGTGTCATCCCCTTTGCATTTGGGACAGATTCGATCCTCACCATTCCTGGGGACACATGAACAAATGCCACTGAGTGAGGCATTCACGACTCCATGGCACCAACCATCGTCCCCAGAGCTCCAAATGCCTAGCCCTTGCCCAGTGTGGCAGCTGATACCAATGAGCGTGCAGCTCCACAATCCCAGACCCACCATTCCCAAACCAATGTTTTCCTGTAGTTTGCAGTGAGCTTCTCTGGCAGCCAAACCTGATCTGAAGTGACTAGAGGCTATTCAAGCCCCTACTTATCCCACTTAGTGTGAATATTTATGTTTGCAGAAATATTCATTGCTTGATTATAAGGTGCATCCCCAATTCCCGCTGGATGCACTGACTTGCTTTTCTAAAATCTGAAAAACTTCTCCATTCCAAACTACATCTGACCCCATGGGTTCAGATAAAGGATTGTGGATGTGCAGCTATATTAGTTCTTCTCAGCTTCCTCTATTTTATTTTGGTCTCTTATTTTTAGTAATTACAGATGACCATGGCCTCTCAGAATAAGAAGGGGCCTCCGAGAACACCTAGCCTGAGGTTCTTAACCAGGAGTGGGTGCCAGACTCTGAATGGGGTGACACATGGTCCTATGTGCTTTAACAAAGCTCCCAAGCGATCCGGTCCTCAGTGAGAGCAACGGGTCAGGCCCATTATACAGGAAGGAGAATGAGGCCTCAGAGGACGTATGGATCCACCAAGGTCGAGGGAGGCAGGCGCAGAGCTGGGCAGAGCTCTTCAGGCCTCAGGCCTGGATCCCTCTCCCACCTCTGCCAGGTTTTGGAAGGACAGCGAAGGAAGCCAAGAGACCCATTGCAAAAGCCTGAGATGAAGTCAGGATGGTGAAACCAGTCGAGCTTTGCTCCTCCCCCCACCTGCCCTTCTCACCACCACCTCTCTCCGCCTTCTCTCGGCCTCCTCCTTTGTGAAAGCATTGGAACTCCTCAAGCTTGCCTGAGAAGTTTCCCACCTTCTTAAACTGTAAAGTCCCAAACAAAAGTCTTGCTGGGGGTGCACGGCAGTTTAAGAACACATCTGCCAGGAAACTGACCTGCGGCAAACTGACCTCATCTGTCCATTAGGCCTCACTGTCCTCATTTGTAAAATAGGGTAATAATAGTATCCACCTTTCCAAGGAGCTTCTGAAGACACAAGGAAAGAGTGCTTGGCACACAGTTGGTACATAATAGTTGCTTAAGGTGGGATACTGACGATCATATTGATGTCACACCTCTCTGAGTTATTTATATTTTACATATAAATATACACATATTTTAATATATAATATACAATGTAAATTATATACGTATATTTTATACACATGCAAAATGTGTGCATTGTATATATTTATATGCAAATATATACATATTTTATATATACATCCATAAATGTATAATATATGAATACAAAAAATATCTAGTCCCCTTTAAAAGCATTCCCAGCAAACAGTCTGAGGTGATGGGTGATATTGTGGAAGAAGATATATTTGTACAGCAGTTTGTCATTTACCAGGGAGTTTATATTCATTATTACAAGGATTTTTTGGAATGTTATTGACTGGGCCTTGTAACAATCCTGGGAGGTAGAAAATCACTTTACAGGCATTTTACAGACAAGGAGGCTGAGACATCAAACAATTTGCACAGGCCACACAGTAAGTAGCCCAGCTGGACCCAGAGGCTCTCCCCCTGACCCCGGATGGCCTTCTGCTAAGGGAGCTGACGTCTTTCTGTGGCTACTTCTCCTCCCACCAACAGTCAGACGGGGCAGTGTCCAGGACCCTTGAGGAACAGGTGTGGAAGCTGAGGCCAGAGAGGTGAAGTCACCTGCCCAAAACCACAGCTCCTCTCACCCCCGCCTCCCGTGAGGGGTCCCTCCCTGGAACCTCCTTCCCACCCGCCTCTTCTCCTCCGACCCCTCACCTCACGTTCTCAGAGAGACAGACGGCGCAGCAGAGGGGCCTGGGCTCTGGTGGGTCCTGGCAGACGGTGGGGGGGCACCCAAAGGGGAACTCGTTCTCATCGGGGGCCGGGTGGCGGCTGCTGGCCGAGCCAGAGGCCATCGCAGGGTCCCAGGCTGGCTGGTGGGGGGCCCCTGTTCAAGCTCCTCTGGGGAGGGGACCAGCTCCGTGGAGTCTGTGCTGGGAGAAGAGGTGAGTGCTGGCCGGGCCCCCCTCTCTGATGTGCAGGAGTCTGATGATTTTATCTTCTCGCTGGCTTGTGCGGTTCAACGTCACAGCTGAGTCACAGCAGGGATGAGACAGGAATTACCCTTTGTGGTGAAAAAAATCCCCTGGATGGTGACTGCAGGCTCTAGGAGTGTCCAGTCATTCTTTTGAGCAAGAGGGAGGGGAAAGCAAGTCAGAGAGAAAAAAGAACCGTGTCACGGACTTTCAGGAACCACAGTTAGAGTTTCCCCAGTCGGAGGACCTCAGGCTGCCACTGGCTTCCTCCACTTCCTCCCCAGGGGACAGGAGCAGAGAGAGCCCCAGTCGGTGATTTGTCTATGTTCCCTGGAACCTCCGAGCAGCCTAGGATACTCGGTGTGGGTGTTCACTGCCCCGGTGGAAATCCCCAGGGTTCTGGAGTCAGGTCCAAAAATGCAAGTTCCGTGCATATTAGCTCTGCCCTGTCCAGAGTATCTTAGGTAAAAGTCACTTTTGCACAGCGGGTCTCAGTTACCCCATCTGTTTATTAAAAAAAAAAAAAAAAAAAAGGAATTGCAACAGGATTATCTCCAAGACTTCTCCGGGGTCTAAAATTCTGGGACCGCATGGCCAAGGCCAGCAGGAAGGCTTCTGATGGCCCAGCCCTGCCCGTGGCGTTCTTCATCAGTATGTGTGACACCTGGCCCTCCCCTCTGAAGTCCGAGGCCTCAGGACCATGGACTGCTCAGGGCCCTACCTCCACGGCCCCACTCAGGAAGTCATAGGTGGCCACAGACTCGGATCAGGCGCCACCACTTCCTGGCCCTGAGGAGAACAAAGGTCTAAATAAATACAAGGTCACGAGGAGTTGGTCTCAGCAGCCAAGTGGGACGCAGATCCATGGTTGTGTGGGAAGCATGGCTCCTGGCACATCTACCATGCCCCAGGCAACATTTTCCTTCCTATTCCTTAGAGCAACCTGTTAGGAATTCCGCAGGCATGGGGAGGCACAGAGGAGCAAGATGCCTGGTCCAAAGTCACACAGCACCTGGTGGTACAGCACGATGACCACCAGGTCTGTGGGACTCTAAGCTCTGTGTTCTTCCTCCCATTCAAGAGAGGCAAAAACAAGGCAGCTTGGTGGAGCCTACAGAGCCCAGGATGGAGGTCAGAGCTTCTAGCCTTTGTTTTCTCACCTACCAAATGGAAAAGATGATCCCTCCACATCTTTCTATTCTGCTGGGTTGCTACTAGGGGTTTTGCAAACTTTCATAGTAGTTTCAAATCACAGGCTTCGAGGTCTGACAGATCTGAGTTGGGACCCTGAGTCCATCACTTACTAGCTGTGGGTCCTGGGACAAGGTCAGTAACTTCTCTGCACCTCAGTTTCTGCATCTGCAAAATGGGGTTAATATTAATACCTACTTCACCTGACTTGTAATCACTAAATGAGATCATGGGTGAAAGCATGGCATGGTGCACGGCCCAAGTGAAGTGCCCGAAAAACTTTGATATTGATGATGGCCACAGCCCTTCCAGCTCCTCAAGGTCACGAAGAAAGACTAAAATGGTAAGTTATGCTTATATAGTGTTTTCACATCCATCAACTTTAGATGAGCCTCACAAGTGGGCAAGGCAGGTCTGACGTTGTCCTCTGACCCTAGTAAATTCAACTGTCCACTTTCCCGGGAGCGATGCCGAGTCTGCCTGGGGTTGCTGGCAAAGAGGGCATGGCACCCTACCCTACTGCTGCAGTGTAAATCAGGACCTCCACCCTCACCTGGGCCAGCCCTGACCTGGCCCTCTCAGCAAACGACCTTGAGGCCTACTTCGGAGAAAGACTATCAGAAAGCCACTCACTTAACCACATACCCCAAACCTGCAAACTTCCCTGCGTCCCCACCTGCTCCCTCCTTCCCTTGGTTTGGCACAGGAACCCAAGATTTCTCTCTCCATCCAAGTTCTTCGGTCCCTTTCTCTCTGCTCCCTTTTCTCTCCCCTCTGTCTTCAATGCCTCCCAGCTCCTTCCTATCAGCAGCAAAATATCGCAAGCTGCTCTAATAATTACAAGTGAAAAGTAACAGGTGCTTTTAGTGCCGTGTTAAGTGCTTTTACAGGCACCATCTCATCTAAGCTTCACGTGAACCCCATGAGGCAGGTATTGTCATCTTCATCCCCGTTTTACGGAAAAGGGAACTGAGGCACCAAGAGGTTCAGTGACATGCCCAAGGACTCCCCGATAGTGAGTGGGGACTCGGGAGCCCTGAGCCTGTGTTCTAACCACACATGGTGCTTTAAAACGCCCTTTACCCTCATTCCACATTCCTCTCCAACATCTACACCTTCTCACTTTAACATAACTCCTAGAAAATACTGTCTACACGGACGCTCCGCTTCCTCACTCCAATCTCCATGGAACCATCTCCCCAAGGTTCTCAAGGTCGAGGGTGCCAAATGTCCGGGGCTTGTCCCAGTTTCGATCCAACCAGCCCCGTGGCCAGCACCTGACACGCCTCTTGGCGCCTCCTTTCCAGTTCCCTTCCTTGCTGTGGCCTCCTGCACCCGTTCCGTGCTCCCCACCCACTTCTGTGGCTGCTCCTCCTTATGTCTCCTTGACTCCCTTCTCTTCCACTCTGAACCGCCATCAGCCCCATCTCCGCGCCTCCCCCCGCCGCGGGCCTCGAAGACGCGGAGTCTCTGCACTGTTACACCCGCGTCTCCCCAGCCTTCCACTTGTCCTTCGGGGCGCAGCTGGACCAGACCCCACTTTCCCTGGGAGTCCCGGTGGGCCGCCCCAGGATAAGGTTGGGCTCCCAGCTTTGTGATCCCACCGCGTCCCGCAGCCGGATTATAATCACCCCCCGCCCGGCTCAGTGACGCCGGATGACCTGTCCGTGTCCCCCAGCCCCGTTCGTGCGCCCCGCGCGGGCTGGTGACGGCCGTCTCGCCACCGCCACATCTCCGGATGCGTGCGCACTGATGGGAGCAGAGCGGCGCCCGCGACTATTCAAGGATGAGCCCCCGCAGGGCTGCCCCGGGCGTCCGCAAGAAGAGCGGGGGCAGCGAGTCCGGGGCAGGGCTCTGCAGCCGGGATTCCAGGTCCCGGAGGCGCGCGGGGGGGGGGGGGCGCACTTGGGCAGCCCCCGCCCCCGCCCCAGAGAGCTGGAGCCGGGCTGTCCCGGGCGGGGAGCGCTGGGGCGGCGGCCGGGAGCCCGCGCAGTCCCGGGGCGGGTGGGGGCGGGGTGCAGTGCAACCAACCTTGGCGCCGCCGCCGCTTCCCAGCGGCCCGGCGGGAGCTTCCGGTGGCGCGAGGACTCGGCCCAGGCGGCGGAAACCGGGGAGGGCAGGCCCGGGGCCGGTTCCTGCAGCCGGAGCCGCCTTTCCGAGGCGGCCTCGGGGGCGGGGCGAACGCTCCCCGAATGGGGAAACGAGGCCCGGGGGGGCATCCGCGGCGTCGCAGGCTCTGTTTTTCCACTGAAGACTGACCTTCCGTTCTCCTCCACGCGCGAGTTCCTGGCACGTGTGTGGGACTCAAAGTGTTCGCAGACTAAACGAACACGGACTTGGGACTTGAACCGCCATCCTGTCCCCTGCCTGCCTGCAATCCCGCGTGGGGTGGGGCGAGCAGCAGCAAAACCCAAGTCTTAGCCCTCTTAGATTCCTGCAAGGTCCTAGCACAGTGTCAGGTTCGTCCAAGCTTATTGGGTTGGAGCACTCAGCGAAGAGATGTACAGAGCGGTTCTGAAGGCACGGGGCTTCCACAGAACTGGGTATTTTCAGGAACCGTTTCTGGTTTTGTCTAAACACACACACAGCCACTTATTCCCTATGAATTTTGTGTATATCAATCAAAGTAGTTATGGTACTTAGTGTTGGGGTAGAATTTCTGTCTAAAAGGTACAAACAACCGTTATTTTTGCGAATTTGATGAAGGCTCCTTCTCCATCAAGACCTAACATCTGCAGGACTGTTAGCTGAGGAAGGAGTGAGCCTGCCTACTTTGTTGGTTTTGTTTCCTTTCTGTGGCTCAGAGGCACCCATTACATTCTCTATGTATTAGGGTCCCATTTTTTGTCTTGACACCAACTGGAGTTGGGAACTGTGTTTTACTCCTTTGGTTTTGTTTGTTTTTAACCTGGGATGTATTTAAGCCTCTCACTCACCTGGGGCAGAACTCCCAGCTTCTGCCTGAGGAGCTGATGCTGCAGGATAGAATCCTCCTGGAGAAAGGAGGGCCTCGGTCCTACCTGGAGGGGAGGCGCCTGCCTGCAGACAAGCAGAGGGTCTCAGGGGCCTCCAAGACAGGCAATCTGTGGGACACTGACCAGAGGTGGCTTCTGTGGTCACGTTCAATTCTAAGAGAAAAGGATTTAGAGCTTTGAGTCTCTGATTTAAAAATTCATTGATTCTCAGTGCAGTGGGACCTCTAAAAGCCCTTCTCTGCTCCCACCTCTCTCCCACCCGCCCCCTTCCTCCCTGCCCCGGGCCAGTGTAAGTGAGCAGGCAACCTGACTTCACTGTCTTCATGTGCCACATCCTGTTTTCAGATTAATGAGCTCATTTGGTGGAAATTTACCAAGGGAAATAGTTTAATTTTGGAAAGTACCAAAAACTTATCTGTAGTCACTCGACTTATTTTTGGGGGCTCTTGAAATAGAGGGGGCATCACCAGGGGACCTCTGAGCCCTCAGCAAGTGGCAAGCCTGCAGAAATCGAAAGCGGAGCCCAGTGATGCTTAACCTGACTCAGAAAGGAATCGAAACCCTTTGGAGACCACTCATCTCTACCCAGTAGAAAAAAAAATTTCTTTTTCCCAAAAATAAGTTTAAGAAGAAAAGTAGTCCATCTGGCTAAGGCCTAAGATCTGGTGGTATGAACCTGGGGCCATGATTGGGGAACAAGAAAGCACACACAGGGCAGTAGGGAATGTTTGAGCCTCAGCAGTCCCACTCACATCCATAATCTGCTCTGCTTGTTCTACAAAGCACCAAAAGTTTTCCATTCTCCAGTTTTGCCCCAATCCTTCAGCTGTCAGGCTCTTGACATTGAAGTTGCCTGCTAGCCTTGTAGCCTTTTGAGCTTGTGATTCCTGCAAGGAACTAAGGACTGAGTGGCCAGGAGGACTATGGAAAATTAAAGTTTGGTGAGCCATTCTGCATTGAAGATGGTAGAGCACGTGTGACAAGCCCCGTAAGTGTCTGACCACCTCCTGGCCTGCCCTGTTTCCTAGAGGAGAGATTTTTCATCCCTTCTGAGATGCAGAAGAGAAAAATGGTGAAAACTGACAAGGCGCTGACAGTTCAGTACTGGAATGAAAGGAATTGTGTCTTCCTTCTCTGCCCCCATCTGAAATCCATAGTGATATTTTGGAGGACATATTTCTATTTTGGAATGAGCACTGGACTAGGAGTCAGGATACTTCTGCTCTTTTTTTTCTCCCTGCCACTAAAGTATTTGGGGGGCGGTAGATAAATAGATGAATGCTTAAGCAATAATTCAAGAAATAATAGTCCATAGTTTTTTTGTTTTTGTTTGTTTTTTAGTGGAAAATGACCTTAAAGATCATAGAATGCATTGGGTTTTTTCAAAATTTGTATTAGCTGTGGGACTGTGTCTTCAAATGCTTTTTCACATAGAGCCCAAACGTACAAACCAGCTAGAAGCAAGGATTTTCTGTTAAGCGGAGCAGGCAGCTGGGAGCCTGTGCGCTGGGCTTCTCTCCTCCCTCTCCGGGCCTCTAGGCTCTAGGGACACGGTTAAAAAAAATCATGGATCTAATGAGATGCTCCCAGGTCCCAGAGGTGGAAACTGGGATTCTCTCCTGGGCTGGCTTGCCTCTAGTGTCCCAGCCGTTCAACCTTTTCTTCAATAACTGTGACTTTCCATGTGTTATAGTCCAGATGGGCATTGGAGGAGGGAAAGATTACATTGGCCTGGGTCATTAGCCTTGCAGGTGGTGAGGGGGCAGGACCAGATCGGAGCCTAAGCATCTAGAGGATTGAGGTCAGTGGTCATGGTAAAAATAACAGTGACAGTAATAGTGGTTACACTTTATTTAATATCAGTCACAGTGACACTGCTCTAATCGGAGCACATCACATGCCTTGCTCCATTTATTAAGATCATCAAGAAGAGATGAGAAAACTGTTTTTCTCCTTTCCAAAAGCCAGGCCCCAGATTATAGCAGTAAATGAGGCAGACCGAGCTCCTGTTCTCATGACAGCTGCCTCCTAGATATGAATGCACCAGATGAGCATATCCAGTCAGCTAATGCCAGCCATTTGGGCTGCTTCTGTTTGTCAGCAACCCTTAAAACGTGGAGCCCATAATGGGCTACTACTTCCTCTACTCATAAATACCAAACATTCCTCGTTTTGCCTCTATATTCCTTCTTTTCATTGCCAGCTGCAGGCTTTGTCCCTGTCATACTCACAGCTTGTGTTTAGTAAAAACAATTAGTGAACAGCTTTCCTGCTAGCATCATCTAAATCTCCTCTGTAAACTTCTGGTTCCCGAACCAGGAAATTTAATTAAACAGATGATTACATGTTATCAGTCACCTAGTAGATTAGAAGACCAAATTGTCCTGGGTTCCTCAACCCAAATTCAATACCTCCCCATGGTAACTCACACACAGCTGATATCAACAATAAAACAAAGAAATATACCAAATGATCTTGTAAAAACTGTAGCCTATAGTACACCTTCTCCGCTTTGGTGTGATGATTTAAAATGTCCCAAGTTTCCTTCTGTTAATCTCCATCTGGTTCTTACTGTACTTATTATAACTGGCAATTTCTAAAATGTGCCTGTTTACAACTAGTTTTCTGCCCCACTAGACTATGTGGATTATATGAATATGAGAAATTAAGTTAATTAAAGGTGTTAAAGTAAAGCTGTGTCTGATTTCTTCATTGTTCTTTCCCCTGACTTAGCACAGAGGAGGCTGTCAAACATTTGTTCAGTGAATGACTAATACTCAAGACACTATCCATAATCATTTTTACTTAAGGTAATAATCATTAATGATGATTTCACCATCATCACAAAATGTTTATTAAGTATCTTTGGCCTGGCCCTTTTCAGGGTGTTGTGAAGTTAGAAATAGCATTCTAACAAAAATTTGAAAAGAAATCTGGGGTTCTTTTTTGAAGAGAGTTTCTATGTCTGGTGATTTTCCCTATCTCAGTAGATTTCCAGATTTTAAGGAAAGAAACAAAGCACCTCAGAAGTTTTTTGAATTGTAGGCTCCAGACCTGTCCCTAGGGGTTTTCCAATTATTTGTGGGGCTGGCCACTTTGAAAGTGCCATGGGGATTTCACTTTGTGATGGAGGTACCAATGACACTCACAGGGATGGTAAAGTGGTCCAGGCAAAGAGCTTGGCAGATGGACCCTTTGATAAAGACAAGCTCTTAAGAGGCCAATAATGAGGAAGGCAGACAACTTTGGGTCAATGCTGGTCAACCTGCTGCTTCTCTTTGCCATCTCTGGCCACTTGCGTGCCTTGTTCTAAAAGTTTGCTTTTGCTACGTGTCAAATTCCTTCTTTCATGGACTCTGGCAATAAAGACTCTTCTTATTTTTATTTATTTATTTATTTTGCGGTACGCGGGCCTCTCACTGCTGTGGCCTCTCCCGTTGCGGAGCACAGGCTCCGGATTCGCAGGCTCAGCGGCCATGGCTCATGGGCCCAGCTGCTCCGCGGCACGTGGGATCTTCCCGGACCGGGACACGAATCTGTGTCCCCTGCATCGGCAGGCGGACTCTCAACCACTGCGCCACCAGGGAAGCCCTAAAGACTCTTCTGAAGGTGGGTGCCTGGACCTCCAATGCCTTTTACTGGGCTACAGAATTATTGCTCTTCCTTCACACTTACATTTGTGAGGTTGGGTTTCCCGGGCTTTTTGCTGGATCAGATCAAGAATATCTTGATGTTCTAGCCCCAAAGCAGTTGATATCTGCCTGAGGAGCAATGTATCCTGGGGGTCCTCCTCTCCCTCCGTCCTGAGGACTCAGCCTGAGAGAGAAAAATCAGTGAGTGAACAGAGCCCTTACTCAGGAATCAAGAGATTTGCCTCTGACATTGACTTCAGGACTGTGGGGAAAGTCCACCCCATCCTTGGGCCTCCTTTTTCCCATCTGAAAAGTGGGAGAATGACCTCAGAACAATCCTTCAGGGCAAATTCTTTAACCATTCAAACCCTGGTGCTCGAGAAGGGGTACAACTCTCCTACCTGTTGAGGGGCTGCTCTCCTCACCTGGACCAGGAACCCCCTATAATGGATGCTGGAAGCTTCCACTAGATGCCTGGTCTTTTTGGACTCCAGATTTTTTTTTTTTTCAAGAAAAAGCAATGAGAAAAACCTCCTCTGATGGATTTTTTTCAGCGCTCAAGCCAGATGAATTCCCAGCACAAGCCAAGACTTGGGAGCAAGTATGTGGGGCAGGGAGTAAGAGGCTAAGAACCAAAGGGCTGCAGCCTGTGTTCCCTCAAAGAATACCCAAGCTGGGGGCTGGGGTTGTGAACATGGGATTGATGTTTGTTCATCTCTTCCAAGCTTCTTGTCTAAAAAGGGGAAACGGGGACTCAGATTGGGGAAAGAGCTTGCACTGTAAATCAGAGGTCCAGAGGCATCTTCTTCTATGTTCTGGTGTCTTTTGACCCCAAATGTCTCAATAATACCCCTGTCCTTTCTTGTTCCTGCATTCATTTCTTCTTGGACATCTCTCCACAAGACTGAGTTTCCCGAGAGCCAGGGAGCAGGGTGTATTCATCTTTGTAGTACCCTCGTACCTAGGCTACATCTCGCACACTAGTAAGTATCTATTAAGAGAGACTTATTTGCCATCTTAAGAGGATCCAGGAATATTAGGAAAACATCCATCCTACCTTTCACATCTGTGGGTTCCCAAAATGTGTTTAACAGTTATATTTTTAGCTTCTACCATGAGGCTATTTGCTCATTTTTAGAAGAACCATAGTATAGACATCTAGAAAAATTTTCTTTTTCTGGGAGATCATTGCCTTAATCATTTTGGAGCTAGGATGCAGGAATTTTTAAAATGCAAAATCAAATACACAAGAAAAGTTAGTCTGGCTGCCATCCTTGGTTGCTATCTTCTGTAACCAGCATCCAGCTACACAGCCAGAGAGCCTTGGGGAGGGCCCACAGTGGTCTCCATCCCCTCTGATTGCTGAAACCAGAGCTGCCTGGGGAGGCCAGGGCCCTGGCATCAGTCCCTGCCTGGTCCTGCTTCTCTGTTCACAGAGAATGTGTTTGCACATGAGCTCTCCCAAGCCACCTTGGAGTCCCTCCAAGGACAGGCCTGGAAGCCGGCCAGGAGGGAGGGTGCTCCTGGAAAGGACACATCTCTGGGAAGCAGAGACCGTGGCATACAGGCACACACATGCAAATACTTGCAGGATGGCCACATCTTCCAAGGTTTCAAGAGAACCTGGAAATCTGGATTTTTATGTGCAGTGTCTTGATTTTTAGAACGCTCCAAAAAACAAACCCTAACCAAATGAGCACCCCCACAAACTGTGTCTGAGGGCCACGATTTACAACCTCTGGTAGAGCCTGGCATGTCACACACATGACCTAAGCAGGTGAGCTAATGCCCTGCACGTAGCTCACTGGGACTACACACACCATATATGCTTATCCAGGGTTAGACCTTGTGTGCACCTGATAGAGACCAGTCATCAAATATTTACACACGCTTGCTATCTCCTAGGATGTCCTTTTAATATTTTCACTTTCCAGCTAAGGAGACTGAGTATCAGGGATCTCCAGGGTCATGTAGCTGGTCGGTGGCTGGACTCACATCCCAGGCTGCCTGGCCACAAAGCCAGCATTTGCCCTCCACTCACCTCCGGGATGCCTGCACTCTGAACTGAAATGTCTGCTACTCTGCATCTCTCAGTAAACTCAGTTCCCTGAGTTCAGGGGCTGTGTTTCATTTGCTGTTGCATCCCCATCACCTAAAAGAATATAGAAGGTGCTCAATAAATACCTGTGGGATTGCCTACAGACACACAAACACACATACAGATGTAAACCCACACAGTCACGTAACTCCACCCCAAGAACCGCCCAGGAACATCCCAACTCTCAAGCTCCCACAGGCACACGCCCACCCCCATCTCCCACCTCCCACAGCATCCCAAGCCAGGCCTCCCCAGCTCCCCCTGCCAGCCTTGCCCAAAGCCTTCACAAATTGTTTCCTGGAAATCTTGAGGCGGCTGTGGTGTTCTTTTTCCCTAACTCAGGAGACAATTCAGCAGTTTTGTTTTTCAAAGTCTGGGACTCATAAACCTGGAATCCTTTCTTCGTTTTTTTCACTAGAATTTTCCTTGGCCGGGTGCCTTTCCCCAGGGCGGTGGCCAGGAGGTCACACTCAGAGCGCCCTCTGCTGGGCACCGTCCTCCCGACCTAGTGGGCAGTTGCAGAGAGGGAAGGGACACAACTGCTTTACAGATGGGGAAACTGAGTCAGGCGGTGGTACTGGGGAGAGGTTGGGGGGTGTGGGCTCATTCCAAGTGTGTGCCAATGTGCACTACTACTAAGTGGTTTTGTGATTTTTTTGTGTGTGATTTTTTTTTTTTTTGATTGTTGAAAATAATAAAAGAAGAAATAGCTCCCAGAGCTCAGACATGGCAGAGAAAAACCCTCTGTTCTCCCCAGGACCTCTTGTGGGACAGATGGCAGAGGTTTGGAAACTTCGTCAGATTCAACTTTATCCTTGAATCCCCACCACATTTAGTAGGCAAAGAAACTGAGACATAGAGAGATGCTGGGGGAAGAAGGAGGGAGAATATTTATTGAGCATCTGCTATGTGCTAGCTATGATCACAAACTCTCATTTAATCTTCATAGCAACCTTGTGAGGTAGATGACTTTATTTCCATTTTAAAGATTAAGACATAGAAGCTGAGTGAGGTCTCAAGATCAGAAAAGAAGGGGAGAGCTGGGATTGAATCCAAACCTGCTGTTTTCTTGGCTTTGCTACCTCCTGGATTTTTCCCATTTGGCTCCAGTGGGCCCAGGGCGGAGCCTTTGTGGCTGGGCTCATAAAGGCAAGGTTTCCATAGCCCTCCTGCTCAGAAAGGGAAGCCCCTCTCCTCAGCCTCTTCCAGAGGGCAGCCCCTTCCAGGGGACCATGGGGAGATGGGACGAACAGCTCCATCAGGCTTGAAGCTGAGGGTCCCATAGCTTGGAGGAGGGTCCTGGCAGCTGTGCCAAGGCCCCTTAGCTAACAGTAAAAACAGGATTGGATGTCTTTATAAGCTGAAGTTGTGAGAGGTTCCAAAGGGCAAGGGTTTTCCTGGAAAAGAAAGCAGGTCCTGGAAGGTCTTTGTTTTGTTTTTCTTCTTAATGGGGCCCTGGTTAATGACTCAAGGAAATGAAGAACACATTTCACCAAGAATTAGTCACTGCCCTCCCCAGCCCTCCATCCTGCTACCCTTTCCAAACCTTCAAAACTTCTCACTTCCTGCAGGAAAAAATCCAAACCCCTGGTGTTGTTCATCTTTGGTCTGGCTTAGCCTTATCTTCTACACGTCTCATTGAAATAAGCCACCCAGGGGTCTCCACACAGCTCCCTCTGTTCCCATGCTGGGCATTTGCTCTCATTATTACCTCTCTCTGAAAAGACTTCATTTCAGCTTGTCCAAATCTTAGTCATTCTTCAAGACCCAGCTCAGAACTTGCCTTCTCCGTGGAGCATTCTCCACTGTGCCCAAAAGGAACCATCCTGCCTTGTGCTGATGGATGCAGGTGTTAGTCTCCCTAACAGATTGAGACCCTTGAGAAACAGCAGTGGATTCATCATTCATCCCCCTATATGGGCACACACGCGCGTGTGTGTGTGTGTGTGTGTGCGCGCGCACCCTTTATGCCACCTGGCAGTAGGGTGCTATAGAAAGATCCCGAGACCCTCTGCTCTGTCATTAGGAGATTAGGGTTGAATAAAGATTGAATGTGTTGGAGAGAGCTGCTGTGCTTCCCCCTTCTCAAACCAAGAGAAAAGAACTTCATGGAGTCTACTTAGCATAATTCGTGTCTACGGTGGTTTGAGATGGGGAGACATAGTAGACTTTCATCTGACAGCCACCAGAGAAACCGAAAGATTGAGAGATGGGTGTCATCTTAGACAAATAAGACAAGGAAGAGATAGCGCTGCTCAGATCAGCCTGAACTCCCAAAGCTGGTTTGTGCAAAGGATGCTGTTCCCATGGACGAGAAGTGGGCCACACACTGGAAGAACTGATGTGAAGGCCTCTTCGGTCTGTCCAACAGGGGGACAAACTGAAGGTACCGCTGGATTCCTAGGGCTGCAGAAGGGGTTACCAATGGGATACAAGGTAATGTGATGCTTGTGTAAGGGTGAGAGGTCCTCAGAGCTTGGGAGCAGTGTCTGAAAATTCCATAGATGTGCCCAAGACAGAAGTAAGCTTTAAAGCCATCTTACGACAGTGCTGTTGAGTAAGAGTTCTCCTGCTCCCCTTTATTGTCTCCTCACTACCAACCACTTAGCCCTGGAGAGGTCAGAGGCCACAGTTAGCAAACTGGGGAGGGCAGTCTGGGGAAGGAAAAGCAGCTGTCCATGCCCCCATTTCCAGCTATAGGGGTTCCACCTGCAGCAAGCCCTGGTTGGGAAAAAAGATTGAACTTTAAATCAAGTTTGGATTTTGCTTTTTTTCTTGGGCCGTGCTGTGTGGCATGTGGGATTTTACCCCAATCAGGGATGGAACCCCGTGCCCCCTGTAGTTGGAGCGAAGAGCCTTAAGCATTGGACTGCCAGGGAAGTCCCTGGATTTTGCTTTTGTATGGGCCCGATTTATAAAATAGAATTTGTTTGGTGACTGAAGTGGTCACAGGAGTTTTTATGTCCTGAGAATGATCAGATGATCAGAAAAGTCATAGGAAGCTTGAGTTTTCATCAAAGGTCAGAAAAAGGGCTTCTCTCCCTTTCCTCTGAAAAAAATTTTAGAGGGGGGTGGGAGACAAAGTAAAGTTGATTTATGATTATACACTTCAAGTCTTATTTACTCAGTGTATTGATTATATTTGCTATTATAAAATGGGTTGTTGTCTTCCATCATATTTTTCTAATTTGTGCTATTTGCTTCGATCACTTCTTCCGAAGTAATTAAGTACCTGTGCTCCCCTCAGCTAAAGCCACTTAACCATCACCCGAATGTTCAGCTGTGCTTCAGGCTTCAGGTCCCTACCTTGCGGGGATTTGAAGGAGCCTCACATGCACAGGTCAAGGGACTCAATATCCATGTGCCTTTACTGCTAGTTCCTGTGTGAATCAAATTCTTCATGTGGCTGGCTTCTCTCATGTGGCTGTGTTCTTCACTCTGTGTGCCTCTGTCTCTGTGTCTAAATGTCCCTCTTCTTATAAGGACACCAGTCACATTAGAGTAAGGACCCACCCTACTCCAGTATGACTTCATCCTACCTTGACTAATTACACCTGCAACCACCCTGTTTCCAAATAAGGTCACATTCTGAGACGCTGGGGGGTAGGATTTCAACATATCTTTTAGGGGGAACACAGTTCAAACCATAACATCTTCCTTTCTTATTTTCCTAAACTTGCAACTTCTCCTGCTTTCCCCAGCCGTATAAATGGCACCTGCAGCAGCTCGAGCCAAGAATCCATGAGTAAACCTTGAGTCCTTCGTCTTCATCACCCCCATCCCAATTCCTTCAGCAAGGCCTTTCAGCCCTACCTCCAAAAATATCCTGAATCCATTCATGTCTCTTCGTCTCCATTTCTACCATTCTAGTTCAAGCTACAATTACTTCTTGCCAAGACAGCTGCAATAGCTCCCAACTGGTCTCCCTGCCCCTTTCTTATCTATAATGTGGTCTCACCTGCCTTGCTTAGTACTCCCTACTGAATCAAATCTAGACATTTCATCCACGCTTACAAAATCCTATTAATCTGGCCCCTCCCACTCCTCCGACTTCATTTTTCATCACTTGCTTTCTTTGATCTAGCGCATCAGCCTGCTTGCAGTTTCCTGAACCACTGGCCTCCCCTCTGGAACGTTCTCCTCTGGGCCTCGGTATGGCTGCCCCTTCTTGCCTGAGCATCTCGGCTTAAATGTCATGTTATTTAGTGACATCTGAGAGACCTTCCCTGACCACCCCATCAAGAGCAGTCACCCAGTTATTCTCAGTTGCAGACCTTTATTTTAATTCCCTGCAGATAATTTAGTAAATAGATTATTTTTCTCATTTATGTAGATATTTATCGTCTTTCTGCCCATAATCCCTAGGAGAGCAGGGACCTTGTTTATCTTGATTACACCATCTAGAACTATGCCTGGCATATAGAAGGAACTCAATAAATATTTACTGAATAAATCATTAATCCTGCACAGAAGATCTTTGTGTATGAACTTCCCTGCCCCCTCTGCTTTTGGGAATTTCTATAAATAATCCATCAGGAGGAGGATTACCGGATCAAGGGATATAAACATATTTTGGCTCTTGAAATGTATTGTCAAATAGGTTTGCAAACATGTTAGGTCAGTTTTCATCTGTTAGGCAACCTTCTGAATCCCCCGTGCCAAGGTAGTGATTTCTGGTATGTGGGGGAGGGAGGTGGGGAGGGCATGTGCTAGAAATGGCAGGGGAGGAGGTGCAGGTCAGAGCTGCTGCCTCTGGTGGGTCAGGGCCCGCAGCAGCAGCAGCAGTAGTGACTAGCCAGCTCAGCAGGGCCCTCATCCAGCGCCTGTCGGGAGGGGCAACAGCCTGGTCTTCCAGGCCTGCCTGAGGCAGACAGGGCCTTCTGTTGCATGAACTTGGGTCTGGCTATAGGAGCCAAGGTGGGCAGAAGAGAGCAGTGCCCCTGCTCTTCAGCAGGGAGGCCATCCCGGAGGCGGTGTTGGGAACTGGTGAGGGGGTGGGAAGCTGAGGATGCAAAGTGGGGCTTGGACCCGGTTCTGGAGGCCCCTTTGCAGAGGCTGTTTCTGGACTGAAGCTTTCCTGCTTAGGACATGGAACACTGGGCGATATGAGTACCTCCATACATAAACCAAAAGGAACAGAGAGACCTGTCTTATGCACTTCCACACACAGCCAGGCCCATGCAGCAGCGCCCTGCCCCCGTCTTGTAGAACCACTACAAGGGCTAAAACAGCAGCTGTATGTAAGGTGCTCAGAATATGGCACGTGACGGGCATCATTCAAGTGTGGGCCATTATCAGTCCTCGCCCATATTCCTCATGGGACTATAAGCTTCCTGAGGGCAGAGGCCAAATTTGAGGTGGAATTAGTGCTAGTGAGTCAGGCTGCCTGAGTTCTAAATCCCGGCTCCACCACTTATTAGCTGAGTGACTTGGGTAAGTGACTTGTGTTCCTCAGTTTATTCCTCTGTACGAAACTCATGGGGCTGTTTTGTGGATTAACTGAGCCGATGAACGTAAAGAACATATCACAGTGCCTAACATGTAGCCAGCACTTGGTAAGTAAAAGGATAAATTGATGCCCAGACCTGCTCGGGCCACATTCTACAAAGGCAATTTCGTTTTCTTTTAGCACCTCCTACCCCCTCTTTTTTTCTTAAGACCTCTTTCTCTTTGCTGCCCTGTGTTTCTCTTGTCCCCAGAATTCCTCAGTCTTTTCTGCGACCCATTCCTGAAAGGCCTTGTGCACGACTCTCAACTAAAGTGTCGGCTGTTAAAGGGTTGCTTCCCTTTATGTGAGAATCCCTGACTTTATAGAACAATCTAGAGCCTTGTTAGGTCCAAGAACCAGCAACATAGGCATCACCTGGGAGATGCAGAATCTCTGGCCACCCCAGACCAACAGAATCAGAGCCTGCATTTTCACAAGATCTAACACAATACTTCTTAAATTTTAATGTGCCTATGCTTTTCCTGGAGATCTTTTTAGAGTATAGATTTCAGTGCTCCAATTCTAGAGTTTCTCATTCAGTAGGTCTGAGGTGGGGCCCGAGAATGTGCATTTCAGCACTTTGTGAAGCACTGCTCTAAGACTGCCAGCCTACAGGACCAAAGGAATGAAGCTTTAATAGAGAAATTTGAGGCACTAGGGGGAGATTGTTTTTTAAGATAGTGGACACTTTCCTAATCTTTTAAAACCACACCAGGCAGTCTCTGCCTGTGGTATCAGCACAAAGATGCTTTTGATTATTAATGCCATTTCCATATTTGTTCAAAATTCTACAGCTTAAGAGTTCTTTCACTTGTTTGATCTGATTTCATCCTGCAACAACCCTGTATGTTGGGCCCAGAGAAATTACTACCTCATTTCCAAAAGAAAGAACAGAGGCACAGGGAGCTGTGGGAGTTAGAGATCACAGCCAGCTGGCCTACACAGGCTGCACTCCCTGAGTGGGCTCATAGGTGTTATTTCTAATCCTTACATCCCTTCAAGGCTGCTCATCCTACTCTCACTGGATAGAGAGGCAAACCGAGAGGCTGGACGAGCTTCAGGAACTTTCCCAAGGTCCCTAACCAGGGCAGGTCTTACTTCTTCCCCTTGTCACTTCCCCATAGTAACCACTCCTTTGTCTGTGTCTGTCTTTTACACACACACACACACACACAACTACAGCCAAACAAAAATCACTCTTTCCAGGACAGGTCTGATTTCTCTCATCTCATCTGCTAGCAATGTTAGCCCTGGGCCCCACCCCCTGGGCTCTGGTCTCTGCCCATCTGCCCCTAGGCCCAGCTGGTGGGAGCAGACACCAGGCACTAATATGGGGAAGAGGAGCTTGGCACTCTGGTTCCATCCCTGATTCCCACATGGGACCCTTGGAGAGTCCCTGCTCTTTCCTGGCCTTTTTCCTCATCTGTGAAACGGGGAGAGTTTGATTAGATGATCTCTACGGAATCTTTATCTTCAGTATTTTATGATTCTATGTAGGAGGCTCACAAAAGAAAAAAACCTCAACTCTACTGGCAAATTAGAGTCTTTTGAGGGGAGGTAGGAGAACCTGTCAATTCAGAGTTTTACAAATTGTGTTATATCCACGTGGAAGACGATTTCAGGACACATTTTGCAAATCTATGAAATTTCTCTCTGATGCCACCTTCCTTCATTTTCCTACACCAATGTCAGTGCTCCCACTGCCCCAGTACCTGTCCCCAGAGCCCTCGTCGGCCTCACTCTGCCTCACCTGTGGACCTAGCACAGGGACAGCTTAGAGAGCATATAATGAACATACTCATTGCTGAGGCCCAGGGAGGCGGAGACTTTGCTAGGATTACACGATGACCATGTTCCTACCCTTCCCGTGTGTGAGAAGGCGGTCAGCTCAGACGCTGAAGCATGGCTGCCAGAGCCCAAAAGGTGCACATTTGAGTTGTGGCCCTACTGCTCATGAAGGTATGAGACCTGGGGCAAATTACTGAGCCTCCCGGGGCCTCAGCTGCTTCCTTCCTAACAGTAAGGATGATGACAATCACCACAGGATGGGTGTGATATGTCAACAGAATACTTCACGAAATGCAATCAGCATGACGCCAGGCAAGAACTTTGTTGAATTCATCACTTAGCATGTGCCAGGGCTGTATTATTAACAACGGCAAGTTACACTTATCGTGCCAGGCCCTGTGCTCATCACTTTATGTGCATGACCTGTGTTATTTAAGTCTCACAGAAATCCTCTGAAGTGGGAATTATTTTCAGATGTGAAAATGGAGGTGTAAGGAAGGAAAAGAGATGTTTTCCTTTCTGTTAATGGCCTCTTAGAGTGGCAGGGACACTGGATGTCATTGGGGTCAACCTCCTACCTTGAGAGCTCCTGCAACATTCCGGGACAGTGGTAGTGATGGGGAACCTGGTCCCTCCTAGAGAGCCTAGTCTATCTTTGAACAGCTCTGGCTCTAAGGAAATGCTTCTTTGCAGGGAGCCCAAATTGATTTCTCTGTAACCTCCATTCAACTGTGTGGTGGAAAGAACACTGAGCTCAGAGTCAGAGGCCCTGGGCTCGTGTCCCAGCCCTTGCGCTGTGCAGAGCTGTGACCACTGGAAGCCGCTCCTCTGGGCCTGTTTTCCCAGGTCCTTCCTGGTTTGGACATTTGAGGATTATATAACTCATGATGGTGTACGTAATACACACATATCTGATTATAATGATGGAAACAGTGAAGGAGTGGACACCATGTTCCAAGGAATGGGTCGGTTTCTGCCAACATGTCTGTCAGGGTGGGGACCCTGCCAACCAAGAAGAATCCAGAAGGTTCTTAGAAATGGAGTTCTCATCTTTAAACAAACCCCCGTCCCTTCCTCCCTCTTTCCCTCCCCTCTCCTCCCACCCGCCACCCTCTCTCCTTCATTTTTTCCTTTCTTCCTCCTGTCTTCCTTTCTGCCTTTCTTTCTGATTCAGAGGCATAAAGGGATATTTTAATCTCCAGTCAAAGTTAAAGATCGTGCCCCTGGTGACACGTTTCTCACATCACACTAAACTCGCAGAATCAGTCTGATTTCAGGAGTAGGGAAAACCTAGGCTGCAGGTTTTCCTCTTTGTATCTCTGAGAACCTCCCAGATTTGGCTGCTAAATTCCCAGCTCTGAGACAGAGGTTTTCAGTCATGAGGTCAATGTGTGCACTTGCAAGGGGCCTCTGAAATAGTATGCAGATTTGTCCATTGTGTGCACATATTTTTTTTTTTAATTTTTTTTTTTTGCGGCACCTCGTGGCATGTGGGATCTTTGTTTCCCAACCAGGGATTGAACCAGTGCCCCCTGCAGTGGAAGCGCAGAGTCTTAACCACTGGACTGCCAGGGAAGTCCCAAGTATGCATTTTCTAGGAAGAAGGGTCTGTGAAAGGGGAGAGTAGCCCTTGAGAGCTGGGAGCTAGACTGGGAGCTGGGTCTTAGTGTCCCTTGGTAGTGTCCCTTGGAGCTGGCCTGGTTCTCAGAGCCAAGCTGTGGTGTTCTCTGTGTCTGATGTCACTGAACATCGGCATCAGACAAAATGGATCAAGACAAAAAAAAAGAATGCTCCATAATCATGTTTGAGCAGAGAATAAAACAAGAATATAATCTGAAATGCAAGAATGACCAAATATCCCCCTTTCCTGACTAATGTGAGGGACTGCTTCTTCTTTTCTTCCCAGTTAGATAAGAATTAATATGCTCAATCAGAGGATTACCTCTGCTTCCTGACAGCATCCATCCCAGAGCAAAGCCCACCTCCCTGAACCCTCCCCAAATAATCCATCACAAGCCCAAATCCTATAACAAGTTCTTTCTAACATCCATTGAGTGAGAAGCTCCATAAACTCAACTTTGTTGAATTTCCATCAGCTTTTGTCTGGTTTACTGCAGTAACCTCCTAACTGGTCTGTTCTGACCCTTGCCTCATTTTCAGTGGAGCAGTAGCATGATCCTCCTAACAGGTAAGACAGACCATGTCACTGCTCTGCTCCAAGCCTTGGAGTGACTCCCCTTTCCCTCTGAGTAAAACCAGCACCCTGTCCATGACCTGCACAGTCTTGTCCTTGTGACCTCTCTGACCTTGTCTCCCCCTACTTCCCCTCTGCTCAGTCTGCACCTGCTACGCCAGCCTCCCTGCTCTTCCCGGAACATACCAGGTGTGCTCCTGTTTTCAGCTCGGGCACTAGGTGCTCTCTCTGCCCGGAACACTCACCCCCCCAGATCACCACATGGCTCACTCTTACCACCTTCAAGTCTTTGCTCGAGTCTCACTTCTCACTGAAGCCCACCTTGACCTGACCACTCTGTTGAGCTGCAACCCCTCTCTCCACCACTCCCAATCTCCCTTAGTCTGGGGCTTTTTCTTTTTCCCACAGCTCTTATGACCTGCCAACATTCAAGGTCAATCCCCTAATTATTGACTTTATTATTTACCGCACGTCTCCGGCCGCTGGAATCTAAGTTCCACAAGGGCAAGGATCTAGGTACCAAGCTCCTAGAACTGGGCCTGACCTGCAATGACCCATCAGAACATATTTGTTGGATGTTGCTGAATAAATGAGCATCACAGGGGCTGGAAAGTAAAACTGAGCATGACTTTGGCTTAGAACCCCTCGCTGAGAAATAAGGAGTCAAGCTCCCTGCTTTAAGCTTGGCTGGTTGTAAATTCCACATATTTTCTTAAGACAGGGTTTCCTAAACTTCAAGTATGTACATGCCAACCTCATGAGTTTTGCCCTTAGAACAACCTATACTTTTATTTACTTAAAAACTCCTTAAATATACTTTTTGACAGATAAATTTATTTTCAAAGAGAATTTTATATCATGGCTTTGTTGTGCTCGTTGTATAGTTTTCTAATACATGTTAAAATAAGCATATAACTATTTACCACCTAAATTGTCTTGCTTACCCCCAGTGGAAACCTGCCTTGTGCTTTTTCCTTCAACCAGAAAGACCCTCCTGTCCCTCTCTACCTACCCAAATCCTGCTGTCCATCTCCAGGAAGCCTTTGGAAGCTCCTCCAACTCACATACTCATTCACGTTTCTGAGTTCCCTCCACATTTATAGGAAGAAATACATACCTAACATCTGGGTGCTTACATGCCACGTAGTCTTGTTTTCTGTTTCATAAGATTGTAAAATTTCTTCTTGGAGCTCTAGATAAAAGAGGCATTAGACTGTTTCAACTCCCTTGTTTCACAGGCCATCAGAAAGGTGAAGAGGCTTGTCCCAAACCCCTGCCAGGGGCACAGCCATACTAGAACCCGGGTCTCCTGATGCCCCACACTCACTGGTGAATCCACAAGCACTTGCTGAGTCCCTAGAATGTGTCTGGCATTGTGCCAGGAACAGGAGACAGTGATGAAGAGAAAGGACCCAGACCTTGCCCACATGGAGCTCACAGGAGAGCCAGGAAGCGGCACACCAAAGAACTATACATGAGTAAGTAAATAATTGCAAGTGCCTTGGAAGAGAACTGCAGGGTTGAGGAGGGGCCCTGCTGTGTGGAGGGTCAGGAAAGCCTCACTAAGCACGTATGTTTAAGTACTTAGGAGTTTGCTGAAGAGGAGCTGGTGGATTTCTCAGGGATCCAGGCTCACTCACAAAGGCCTGCTTTGATGTTTGGAAGCTCAGCTGCATTGTGGGTTAATTAGGCCGCTGTGGCTGACCTATTTGAAACAGTGCTCAAGGAGAAGGTGATGTGATGACTCAGAGACACTGGTGCCTCGGGGGTGCTGCAGTGGTCCTACCCACCCTGCTTTCAGCAAGAAGGTGACAGGAGGCACTTCAGGCCTGCTCTAGAGGGGCCCTTCATCCCTCGCTGGCAGAGAGTTTGGGCATATTGGACACACTGGTTGTTTTTGCCAAGGGAGTGCCTACAATGTGAGTTTTGACATTAACAAAAATAAATCCTTAGTTCCTGGAAGTGGAAAATCTTAGTTTAACTTAGGAGGCACACTGCAGGGCCTTGTGTAGTTTCACCTAACTGGTAAGGGGCAGATTTTTCAAAAAGGGAATGCATTTTAGTCACTATTACCATTTCACCCAGAGTTTATGTTTCCTTGTAATATTTCAGTGGGGCTGGTTAAACTAAATCTAAGAAACTCCACCTGCATCCTGACTTGGTCTTAGGAAATTAAACCCGACGAGCAATAGGATGGGGCAGAGAGGTGGAAGAGGGATGTATTTAGACTGTGAGTGAGCCTTGGGGTTTGGTCTCCCACTCTGCCCCTTACTAGGCTGGGAAAATTGCTTCACTTTTCTGAGCCTCAAAGTCTTCATCTGTAAATGGGGATAATAATAATTTCTGTACCTCGTGAGATTCTGGATACATTAAATGGGAATGCATGTGAGAATTCTTCCATAGGATCTCAAGTGCTGCAAAATGTCACTTAAAAATGAGCCTTCTGTTAGAAATCCTCATTTATAACCCCGCAGTGGAGGCTCAGAGACCTGGTTAGGGCTCCTGATTCCCACTAGATTTCTCTTCATTAGGTTGCTTGCCTTCCAGGAGAACAAGTTCCAGGGGAAATGAGTATGTGCTGGGTGGGTGGGGAGGGGAGTAGAGGGGTCCCCATGAGGGTAAGGAGAGGGCAACAGGAGGGGAGGGGGCAACGGCAAGTCTCCTACCTTCTCAGGTTGCTGAGGGCTCTGAGGTGAGGCCTTCTCAGATCTCCCGGGCTGCTTTCTCTACCTCTCTCAATTTGCCTGTCTTTGTGTGGTTGAAGCTGACCTAGCATAAAATAACACGCTTTTTCGCACATTTTGAAAGCAAAGGCAGGCTTTAATGATCAGTCTTCTGTTCCTTGGTATTTTCTTTCAAGCAAAGGCCATGTTTTTGTAAGATACTACATTTCAATGGGGCTATTCTTTCATCCCCAGCAAACATTCCTGAGTGGTAGGTTTTAGGAGGGTTCCAATTTATTGCTTCTGGTGTCCAATAACCTTGGAATGAGTGTCTGTCTCCATGCCCCCCAAGGACATGTTATTTCAGAGAGTTACTGCTCTTAAAATCGTTCTCTAATAAAAGCAAGTGTCCCTAATTCTAAGTAGAGTGAGCTCTCCAAATAAGACCAGCTGTGAACGCTCGAAAAAAAAAAAAAGGAAGAAACTTCAACAGGAGTCTATAGTGAAAACTGGATGCAGCTGACCTTCTTTAGGCATTTTCACAGCCATTTAAAAAGATGTCTTCAGTAAACTCATCTAGATTCGCTAAAAATGCTTGGCAAGATGGACACCCGGTGTCTGTGGGCCAATATTCAATCCAGGTCAAGGAATCTAACGGGTAGATGTACCTGCCAAGAAATAATGCAAACAAAGCATTTGTGATGATGGCCACAGAGAGAGAAGAGCTGAATTCAGCTGAGGCCAGGCTGCTCAGGTGCCCAGGGATCAGGTTGCCGGCCAAACACTTCTGGACCCGTCTCTCCCCAGGAAGGTCCACAAAACCCTGGGGATCATAAGCTGCTTGGGGCTCCCATGGTTAAAGGCAGGAACAGCATCTGTTTCAATGTCTATTTTTAAAAAACAGATAATAAAACGTGTATCCAAACACTGTCCTCTTTAAAACACAACAGCCTGAGAACTTACTGAGGGAACACATGTGGTAAAGGGGGGTCAATGAGCACCCCCAGATTCACTGTCAGACCTGAGCACTCAATTGGTTTATCCTCAGTGCGTCCTTAGCCACCCTGGTGGTTTTGAGGAGCTCTTTGTTTTAAACTCACATTATTTCATTTATGCTCCTAATGGTTTGCGTATTAACAGCAGGGCACGGAAGAACACGCAGTGTGTTTAAGAATAAATTGCACTCTGTTTTGGAGGGAAGATCAGAGACTCCAAAATATTGGTGACTTACTTGAAATGGAAATTGTATTTTATCTGCAGGGCCTCTTTACCCATAATTAAGTACTGTTTTCCTTCTTCCAGGTCAGCGTTAACACAGGTTGTCTTTTTAATGAAGGTGATTTCAGAGTCTTTCTCAGCAGCAGCTTCTCCTGAGAGACACACAAATAAGGTTATCACATTCTTGTCACAATGTCAAAATTATTAACTCTTTCGAGAATTCCAGTTCCTCACGGCTATTTATTATTCAGTGTAAATTTCTATTGACAGGCTAATGGCTATAGGCAATGTCCATGTGGTTAACACTTCGGACTCTGCAATATTATGACATAGTGTGAGTGTGTTTTGTGTTTGGTAATTGCAATCATTGTTGCTTTTGTTGTGGTCATCCATTTACAATGCTTGGTGTCAGTTTATTTATCTCTTGTAAAAATAAAATACAGTGTGTGTGTGTGTGAAAAAAAAAAAGACTTCAGACTCTGGGATTAGGCTCCCCAGGCTAAACCCCAGCTCTTCCACTTCCTGGCTGTGTGACCCCAGACAAATGAAGCTCAGACCCCTCATCCAAAAAATGGGCATCACAGTAAAACCTACCCTGCAGAACTGTTGTGAGATTAAATGGGTTACTATATGAAAAGTGCTTAGAACACAGTAAGCAATATATAAGCGCTTTTCATTATTACTCTTGTAGAACCAGGAATTAAAAGAACCTCTTTAGAGTTGAACAATATTAATCTCCATATGTTACACAGGAAAATAAAAAAGGATTTGGTAGCTGGCAATGGGCAACTTCGTAGAAAAGTGCAAGACATGCGAAAGACTAGAAAATTTTAAGGAGGATAACTTTAGGATTCCCACAGAACTAGTATGTAGCCAAGAAGTTGGCTCCCTGCCTGGAATGCATTCCTCTTCATGTTGGCCTGTTGAATGTCTACCCATCTTTAAACGCATCTTCAGTTCTCACAGTATCCAGTAAACATTCCCTGATGCTCTTTGTCAAAAGTATCTGTCTTCCCCTTACTCCATTATACTTGAATTTCTATCATAATGTTTCACTCCACATGCCTGATTCCTCTGCTAGGCTGGAAACTTTTTGAGTCCAGGACAGGGAATTCATTGCTATAAATTCAGGACTGATATCCAGTTATTAAACTCTGGCAGAGTCATACTAATTATTAAATCCTCGGGCTTCCCTGGTGGCACAGTGGTTAAGAATCTGCCTGCCAATGCAGGGGACACGGGTTTGAGCCCTGGTCCGGGAAGATCCCACACGCCACAGAGCAACTAAGCCCGTGCACCACAACTACTGAGCCTGCGTGCCACAACTACTGAAGCCCGTGCACCTAGAGCCCATGCTCCACAACAAGAGAAGCCACCGCATTGAGAAGCCCGTGCACCGCAATGAAGAGTAGCCCCACTCGCCGCAACTAGAGAAAGCCCACGTGTAGCAATGAAGACCCAATGCAGCCAAAAATAAATAAAGAAAAACATTTTTTAAAATCCTGAAAAAATTCTGAACCTGTTGCTAAATAGCATATAATAGTAATGCATAAATGGTAAACTTTAATTAGTACTATAAATTCTAGTGTACTCATGTTAGTTCAAGCTAATGTTCTTAGGCTCTCCCGGTGACCATTATTACATGACTTCCTGTTGCAGCAACATCTAAACACCCTTCCCAGTACGATTTGCCAAGTCAGCCCCTGTCATGGTAAGCAGTGTGGCTGCAGGGGGGCTTATTATTTTTTAAAACCTTTTGTTACGGGAAACTTCAAGCATATTCAGAAGGGAGAATAATTAATCAACCTCAGTTTCAACAATCACTCATCTTTCTTTCATTTATACCCTCACCTACTCTATGCATCCTGTGCTTTAGGAGAAACACTAATCATAGGATAATAACATCATTATCCTTGAACCACATAGTTGCCCTTGATTCTAAGTAGTTTAGTTTTTATTTTGGTTTATTGTTAGTGAGCAGCAATTCTTTTGTAAATGGTAAGTGTGTGGTGTTTTAATATTTATATGAATTCAAAATCTATATATATTAAAAACTAACACCCAGAATGACTAGATAACAAAGTATGCAAAATTTTCTTAACATTTCCTTTTAACTATCATAAATATGAATCTTCTGAATTGACAGGAGAACAAAGAAGAAATGATATCAGTAAAGAACTGCAGGGATTTCCCTGGTGGCGCAGTGGTTAAGAATCTGCCTGCCAATGCAGGGGACATGGGTTCGAGCCCTGGTCCGGTAAGAGCCCACATGCTGCGGAGCGGCTAGGCCGGTGTGCCACAACTACTGAAGCCCGCATGCCTAGAGTCCGTGCTCCACAGCAAGAGAGGCCACTGCAATGAGAAGCCTGCGCACCACGGCGAGGAGTGGGCCCCGCTTGCCATAACTAGAGAAAGCCCTCATGCAGCAACGAAGACCCAAGGCAGCCAGAAATAAATTTATAAAAAAAGAGAACTGCAGGGACTTCCCTGGTGGTGCAGTGGTTAAGAATTCACCTGCCAGTGCAGGGGACACGGGTTCAAATCCTGGTCCAGGAAGATCTCACATGCCACAGAGCAAGTAAGCCCGTGCGCCACAACTACTGAGCCTGCGCTCTAGAGCCTGTGAGTCACAACTACTGAGCCTGTGTGCTGCAACTACTGAAGACATCGCTCCTCGAGCCCATGGTCTGCAAGAAGAGAAGCCACAGCAATGAGAAGCCAGCGCAACTCAATGAAGAGTAGCCCCCGCTCACCACAACTAGAGAAAGCCTGCACGCAGCAATGAAGACCCAATGCAGCCAAAAAAATTTTTTAAAAAACAAACAAAACTGCAGCTTGGGAATCATCTGATGCTGCAGAAAATTCAGAACAGTCTGGAACGTCTTTTGATAGTAGGCAAGAATTGATACAAAATAAGTAATTTGTATTTCTGGAATGAAAAGCACTTGATTATTTCAGTAAAAATAGGAATGGCTTATTATTGCTTATGATGCGAACGTTGTATGCAAAAAGTGCTTGAAAATTGGGTTGTGAAAAGATCAAAGTACTAAACGCTTACCTATTTTGTCAGAATGGCAATCATGTTTCAAATAAGGAATACTTGTGATCATCAATGAGAAAAAAATAACATCACAAATCAACTTCATACAGTAAAACATTTGAAATAATAAAAATCAGAAAAAATGTTGTCAGAGTATTGATCAAGCAAAGAAAAATTTGGAAACTACTAGAATTTTAAACTCTAGTGTATGGTTAAAAATAATCAAACATTTTCAGAGTTGAAATACTTGATAACATTTCAAAAAAAACAATGTAAACATATTGCCACAATTTAGATTTATGGTCCTACTTACTGCAAAATTTATATCTACTGAAATGAGAACACAGCTTTTTGAAAAATATAAATAAGGTAATAAAATAAAATTTCAATCATTGAGAAAATCAACTATTTAATATAACATGTGTTTTAAATAACTTAAAATGAAAAATTAGAGACTTTGAAGATGGCTTAATGGGTTTTGTTGAACTCAAGGTACTGGAAGGAACAACGGGACAGCATATCAAACTGTTTGAGAAAAAAGGTGTCAATGAGAAATATTTACATGAACACCTTATTGGTGCAAATGTAATGCCAGGGAGAAGTCTGGGGCTTCAGTAAAAATCCTGAAATTTCCAGCTGTTTCAGTATGACTGAATCACCTATCAAGTGTCTCTGGATAATGCAATCAAAGACAAAAATCACTTTAGATATTGTTTTCATATATTTGATATTCACTACCACATAGCTAATATACACTAGACAGAATTAAGTAATAGTGTGAAGACCTCAAACAATTGCATTAATAAAAATTGGAAAAATATTGGGATTTTGACAGGCAGCCAGTAGTGCTAGAACTCCAAAGGCAGTTTATAAATCATATCAAGTCTGATAGATTCACTTTGACAGATATAGGAGTAAACATTTAGAAAGTGAATATATATGTGCTTTAGTGATTTGCCTATGATATTCTAGCAATTATGTCAATACTATATGTATTCAAGAAAAAAATGTTTCAGCTTTAATAAGCTGACAGATTAATGAATGAATGATAAAACTGATCATAGAAAAATAAGTAAAGGAAATATGAAAATGAAGCAAGAGCTGTTACAAAATGAAGAATGACATGTCGTTTGATATAAAACAAAATAAAATATCAATTTAAGAGAAAAACTAATTGTATGAAAGTGTTTTTGTTTTTAGTGACAAGAGCAAAAAATATAATGAACTTTTAAGTTTTGTAAAACCTGTGAATTCTGAAACTTTGTCAATGATGTTTGTAAAACTGAGGGTTGACGGGGAATAAAAATTAAGAAAATTAGGAAAATTAAATATGACATTTCAGTAATTGTTTTTATAATTTAGCTGATAATAGAGATATATTAAATACATGAAAATGATAGACGGTATCATAAGGACTAGAAACATTTGAATGTAATTACTGCTAGTTCAGCAGCAACTGAGAAAGTGTTCAGTACCATGCACGATACTGCTGCTATTAGGAGAAATTACTTATTGAGGCTATAGGTCATGTAATGACTATCAGTAGACATGCAATTGGAAAAATTTGATGTGGTTCCTTGTTGTCAAATCAAAGCACAAACAGGGTCCCCTATCCAAGTGAGTGAGTCAAGCAAAATAACACTGACAGTTTCTTTAAAAAAAAAAAAAAAACTTATTTGGGATTAAACATGATTTAATGAATCATTTGTGTTACTATTTATATCATTACAAGCAGTTTCACAATATTTGTAGCTCAGTTTACTTAAAGAATAAAAGGGAACATATTTTAAAGTGTTTTATGTGTTATTTTACATATGAATTTATTTTTTGTATTGGTTACTAAAGCTCACTTATCCTATCAAAACTCACATGGCATCTGAGCCATTTTGCACTTCATAGATGCTCCTAACTGGTTTCCCTGTTTCAACTCTTGTGCCCTCCAATAGAAACCAGGATGATTTTTAAAACCATACATCATAAAATGTTTCTTGCCTACCTAAAACCGTTTATTAGCTTCCCTTTGAACTTCTAGAATAAAATCCAAATTTCTCACCATGCCTTATAAACCCCTGTATGACCCAGCTCCTGCCCATCTGGTTCCCTCTACTCTGCCCTTTAAGAATGGCTAACTCCTAATATCATCTCCTAAAAGACGCCATCTGCTATCACTCCAAAGGAGTTTCCCCCATTAATTCCACATCTGTTTCAACTATAATACTTATGATTTATAATTGTTTATTTGTCCATCTCCTTTTTTAAAAAACGTGTCTCCTCAAATAGAATATAAATTTTATGAAGGCAGGACCTATGGCTGTGTTATTCACATTGTATCCTCTGTGTCTAATATAATGCCTGCCACATAGTAAGGACTAAGTATTTGTTGAATGAAAGAATGAATGAATGAATTCTTACCAGCTTTGTAGATATCCAGGAGGGTTGAGGTATACTTGACAAAAGCATTTTCTTCAGTGATGGCTATGATCTTAACTTTATAAGCTGGTTAAAAAAAACACACACATACACAATAATTCATGCTTATTACCACTACTGCTGTGTCCAATAGAAGCCAGAGTCCATCAAACATATGAGAAATGAAGCATGGCAAGCTCTTATGGGCACCCTGCAGTAAATCTCATTTCTTCCAAGAAGCCTTCCCAAATACTCCCAGTGTGATTCTACTGGTCATGACTGTAATGACTCATTCTACTTAAAATCACTATCTCTGATCACTGTTATAGAACAGGCTGGTTAGGATAAGAGCAATATTAAATTAAAAGACAGAAGCACACAAAATCAAACAAAACAAGCCTTAGAAAGATGTAAAGTTCAGATTCTGATCTTTGAGATGAATGGAGTCATGCCTACGGGGCACTTCAAAGAGCCCCTTCTTTCTCTATCACTAGGGCCTGCCATGTGAGACTCTCTGGTCCCTTGCCTCCATTCTTCAGATACCTCCACTGGCTTTGATCTTTGGTTTTTGATAGGACTCCATTTTCCAACCCGTCTTTGCTTGTATCGGCAACTGTCTGACATGAAACATTCTCAATCCTGTTTTCTCTTCATTCAGGCATCAATGTTTAACCTATGGTGTGTTTGACCTCAGCTCTGAAATGACCAGCTTGAAGGGACCCATCTCTTCTATATGGCCTGAGAAAAAAAATCCTCTTATTTTTGCTTTCGATGGGGTTGAAGTGAATGACCTAAAAGCTTTTGTCTATTTTTGAGATCCTAGCTAGTTAGCAAGACGTATAGATGAATGAATGAACTCATTGTGGCAGAACTAAAGGCTGTGTAAATTAGTAGCTTAAAGACTGTCCTGAATTTCAGATTCTTAAGTACTTATGGTGGATATGGGCAATGTACCTACTGTGGCCATAGATGGATAGAGGGAATTATTTAATTTTGTTTCTATTCTATTATTCCAGCATTAACCTGTAGCTCCAAAAAAGACAGCTAAGTTTTTTCTTGAATGTAATGAACTAAATCCAGATTGCATTTACTCTGTGTTAAAATAGATTTCTTATATTTAAGAGTTAAAATAGTTCTATTATGGAGGGAAGAAATAACTTGGTTCTTCTAAATTTTAGAAAAAAATTGTTAAAACAATATAGTATTCTCTTCAGTGTATTTTAAAAGTGGCAGTGGGTCTTGGCTGAGTTAGGCAACTTTTTAGCATTTTTTAAAAACTCAAGATATGAATTTGAAGGAAAGACCATGAGCCATACAAAATTCATTCTTATGGCTGTATTTCCATTTAGAGAATTCAGCGTGATATCACGGAAATAATATTGGAGACCAGGATGCATCCTAGTTCTATTACTTACTTCTGGCATGACTTTGAGCAAATTATTTAGTCTCCCAGACTCTCACTTTCTTCATTGGTAAAATAAGGATAATTCTCTGTTACCTCCAAGGGGGCTTATGGGACACCAGTGTGAAACCATATATGAAAGCAGTTGGTAAACACAAAATGCTACACGAACAGCACTGTTCTTATTTTTTATTTATAAATAACCCCCTACCAATTTTCAAGAAAAGATCTGAAATAGTGTATAATCTGTGTGCTCTCTCTCTCTCTTTCTCTATTAAAAAAGCCAGAAATAAACATTAGGAATTATGGACAGAAAATAAAGGATCTAATTCTATGAGGAATTTGAGACAAGACTACAACTGTACTTGGGCATTTGATTTAGCTCTGAGGTCTGGACAACAAGAAAGAGATGCTCCTTTTGAAATGGAGAGAGTCTCAAACATGGATTGTGACTGTGGATATATTAAAAATTATTTAGTACTGATATTTTTACCTTGTCTTTGGAGGGATTTGGAAAGTACCCAGACCCCTAAACCGTCTTTGTCTCTGTTTCTGCTCGATTGACTGGAAGAATGCAGTAGTGAAATCTTATACCTCTGTGGCTTCTCAAATATTCTCTTTGAATATGTTTTAGCACCTTTAATTCAATGGGGTCTGTGGAATAAAGTGTCTTGGCTGCGTGTGCACCTCACTCCTATCATTTTTAATGAAAATCCTATTTCTTTGCTGAAGGATAAATAACTTTTCATGTTAATGCTGAAAATTGATGGCATTTTCCTTCAAGGGAACATGTGGAATGTTGTATCTATATAATCACTGTGTAAAGTTGTAGATCTTCCTAACTGATCATGTTTTCATAAAATGTCATGTTTAATGGAACTATACATTGAACTTTTGAACTTACCATATGCAATCTCTGGTTTACATGCTGTTTCTTTTCTAGTAGCTGCAGAGATTGTCAGATCCAGTTCTGTCTGCATTTGTCCACAGTCAGCTGGATTTTGTGAAAAACAGTACAAGTTAGGTTAATGTAAGGAACAGGCAGCTTTGGGAGTAAACATAGTTCTTTCTCATCAGCCCTGAGACAATCTAAAATAATCTTACAATTACCAGATTCCTAAGACCAGTCCATTTTCTCCTCTTCCATAAAGTAAAACAGTATGTAAAGCAAAAACAAAACAAAACAAACAAAAACAAAATCTTGAACAAGAGACTTATTCTTAGAATGGGTAGTCACTCCACATTCAGCTCTTTAGAAATATATATGCTTCATTGAAGAAAGGAGGAAATTTTTCCATTTTGAGTATAATCAAAAATCCCTTGAAGGAACCAAATTGATGAGTTGACTGATTTACAGCTCTAAGATGGAGCAATAAGTACCTAAGAAATGTATAGATTTTAAGGATTTTGAAAAACAAAATAAAACCAAAAAGAACCCAGACCCTCATGGAGTCCATTGCTGATTATTGGTGAGTTCTGGGTCTTTTCCTTGGCCAACAAGAAGTAAAACTGCCTTGATAGATGAAAGACTGAATGGAGAATGTCACTATCTGGGAAGGACAAGGGGAAAGAAAGAGGAGCTAGTGGCTCAGTCTGGAGCCTCTGTTCTCTTAGGCTGTGGTCCTATTACACTAAAATGACCAGGTGAAAAGTAACAATTTCGCATCATGTTATCCTTCGGATATCCAACAACCATCTGGATGGTATTTCTCTGCCTCTGTACAGTAGGAACTATCGGGTTGTCCCAGAGCTGTCGAAAAGTAGCTTTACAGTGCTCAAGGAATGAGCTTTCAATCAGATGAGATTACATTTCTACTTCTGAGAAACGACAGTTTGTCAAACAGCTCCCCCAAGATTAGTCCCAGATTATGAGTGGCTGCTTTAAACAAGCACGCAGCCTAAACACATTAAACAAAGTTTACCTTCGACACATTTGCACATTACTCCTTCACAGACTTTCTGAAGTTTGGTATGGGACATGCTATAAAACATGGTACACTGTTTATCTGCAGCAATGAAAGTGCAATTAGAAGAGGTGGCTTGATGAACGCACAACAATTTACCCCATCAATGAGTCCCTCCCATGGGGCCTTGGAGATCACCTATTCCAAACCCTCTTTTTGCAGCTGAGGCCCAAGGAAGTTAAATTATGAATTGTCTGTCCTAACATGGGTCCCTCTACCCACAAAATATTCTCCCTTTCTGTACTTGAAATTTTACTCTTCAATATTCATTTCTTAGAATGAAAATATTTGGTGCTTCAGTGAATGAGAGGAAAAAAATTATGTTACCTGAGAGTCTATTGAAAGAATTGTAATTGGTAATTATTTATGCTGGAGAAGAAAAGAAACTATATATTTACATAGTTTTGGGGGTTTTTTCTGTCACTCAAGGAGAAGAGAGGCTAACTATGTTCTATATGATTTCAGAAGTAAAACTAGATTGAATGGGTCTCAGAGTTTGGTTCACTTTAAGAATTTTGTAACAAGTAGAACTGTCCAAATTGAAGTCTTCTGTCTTGTGAACCAAAGTGCTCTCCAATCACTTAATATTCTCAGAAGTGGCTGAATGATCAAACGTGGGGGTCATTCATTTGACATTTATCAATACACATTATGTACCTGACACTGTGCTAGAGATTAGGGGCACAAGGATGAAAACATTCTGTCTGGGGTTGTGGAGAAACCAATAATAATAATGCAATGTGGCAACTGCTATAATAGAGCTCTCTGCAAAATGTGATGAGATTATAGGTGGAGGAGAAGTTGATTCTGGGAGGATTAAAGAAATAGTTGGGCGAGTGGGCATCTCTAAAAAGGAGAGATGCAATGAATAGTAAAACTGAACACCAAAGATAAACTTGAGGCAAAGAATTTAAGTTGGGAGCAGTCTAATCCAGTTATTCTAAACATGAAGAAACTGAGGACCAGAGAGGTGAGATGATTTGTTCAATGTCACACAGAAGTTGTTTGTCCAAGTTGGGAATGTTTGTGAGGAATGAGCCCTGGAAGAGGCGATACATACATACATACATCTGTAGGCCTCTAGTGCATTTCTACATAATGAATACAAAGCAGTCCTCTGAAGAAACTTTAGAGTAGAGTTGATTACCTGGTCTGTGGTACTCATACACTGTGAAAGTAGTAGGACTCAGAAACCCAACTTGAAAAAGTTCAACTATCCGGAATCGAACACAAAGGAACTCATTGGAAGGAATCTGTTTGACAAATTCAAGGTTTAAGAAAATTATGGGAGAGGAGAGACCCATAATATTTTAGGCTGCAAATTTTGAATAGTAATAATAAATGAAGAATGGTGAGAGGTGGAACTTACCGAATTCAGTTGCAGAATAACATGTCCATCTTTGATTTCATAATCAGTTAATAGTTGATCCACCCCTTCCACAAGCTAAGGGAACAAAGAGGAAAGCTCAAATTTAATTTCATGGACTTTTTGTTTAAATGCATTCACCCACTGATGGAATGTTAGGTCATGGGGATGTAATCCACTATTTAAAGACATTGAAGAGCAGCTCCTCCTCTTGAAAAAGTCTGAACACGTCATCGTATGCACTCACATTTTTCAGACCATGCAAGTATATGTCCCTATTTCACTTTGAAAAATAAAAACTTAGGTAGATTGTTGGTTTGAAAAGAATATTCTGGCTGATTCTATGAAAGTGTCTATTAGAAGGAATGGAAATAGCTTTGTTTGTAAAATAATGCAATAAACAAAAGCAGGTATCCATAACAACATTTAAAAGAAAACATTTACAGCTTTTAAGTCTTCTGGGCTTGCATTGACTCCAGTAGGCAAAGAGATATCCATCACTGCATGGGAGGACCCAGATGATGATTCTTCACTGCTGAGCTTGTAGCTAAAATAAATTAGAGATTAGGAAATGAAATAAATAAATAAATAAATAAGATTCTTTAAGAAAAGCCCCTGTTCCTTGGTAGGCTTTAACTTTCTAATGTGAGTCTCCAGTTATTTGCTTCTTTACAATATATGTGTTGCAATCTCTGAATTTTAGAGATGCAAGAGATTTCTTAGTCATCTATTCCAACTCTTTACTCACTTGACCGGTTATCTCAATGGACCTCCATTCTGGGGTTGGAAGAGATCATAAAAGCCATTCAGTCCGAGCTCCTAATTAGCTAGTTGAGGAAACTGAGGATGAGATAAGGTACTTGTTCAAGCTCACATGACTATCTCACCTCAGAGCTGCATAAGTCTCTTGATTCTCATCCTAGTTCTTTTTCTAACGGAGAATATTCAAAGAAGAAAATTAATTGTATATTGGAAAGAAACTCAATAAGCATGTTCAGGAAAAGACTGGAAGGAAACACACTAACATGTTAGAAGCTACTTTCTCTGGATGATGAGATTATAAGTGATTATCTCTTTTCCGTGCTTTTCTGTATTTTCTAAAATTTTCATATTAGATATTTTATTTAAAAAAATGTTTCAAGGACTATCCTTCATCTAGGAATTGTGCTTGTGGGGAAGCTGAGGAGAAAGGCAAAGGGGGTAAAATGGGAGATTTGGTTTATTTTGTTTTTGTTTTTCTGGTATGAGGGAAAAGAATACTGAAATTCCCATTTACTGAAATTCCCATTTCCAATACTGAAATTCCCAGTAAATTCCCAAATCAGTAAATTTGGGCTTTATCCCAGTTCTGCTGAGGGTTTTCCCCAAATTATTTTCCCTTTCTAGAGCTCATTTTCTTTTTTGTAAAATTAACTGTGAAGAAGTATAAACTCGTGTTTTAAATTTATCTTTATAATTCCAAGCCTTCATCTTGAGAGGCAGAGAGGCCTGTTTCTATGATTAAGCAAAGTTAGAATACTTAAAGGAGGAGCAGGTTGGTGGGGTAGGGACTGGATGGGAGTCTGGTTCTGCAAAGGTTGAGTTTTAGATTCCAGCCTCACCTTATGATGTGGGAGAGGCAGCCAGACATTTGAGAGTGGAGCTTGGGAGAGCAGTTGGGATTAAAGGAAGAGCCTGGTGAGACAGCTTCATAAAGGGGAAAATGAACTGATCTCACCCAAAGGAATAAATATGAGTGCAATGGGAGGTATTATTTGAATTAGTGAGGTGGCAAGGGACCTCTTTTCCCCAATCATATCTTATTGAACATATATAAAGCAGATCCTACTAGAAGTTTTAGATGTCATATTTACCATAAAAATTTCAATATTATAAAATTTCCGGCTTATAAAAATTTAACCCCATTCTTCACCAAATTAACAATTTAGAACAAAATATAAGGCAACTTGGAACTGAAATGTGACATCTAGCATCTCCCTAATTGGATGGGTGAGTGTCACCAGAAGCAGAGAGCTCTGGCTCACAGATGCAAATACTCTGTCAACATGATGGAAAAGGGCCTCCTGAGTGAAGAGTGTCTATGAAAAGTTGCTGGAGCCTTGATGACTGGTTGCCATGGTGACTGTTTCAACCGTGGAACAGAAACCTTCCTTTCAAGAAGCCCTTTGCCTGCTGCCAAGGACAGCAATCTTTCCCAAAGGCATTTTGTTCCAGGAGAAGGAGAGAAATGAAATCCTTTTTTCTTTTCTTATGAATACAACAGAGAAGTTGTAAAAAGCTAAATACACGAAAGAGACCCTCTGAACATAGAAATTGTGTGCTGGCATTTTTTAAATCAGGAGAGTGTATATTTGAAGGCAAAGAATTTCTCACATGAATAAGTACTGCACAGTTACATTTGGAATTTATCCAACCCAGCTTCAGCATCACAGAGCCAAAAGCATGTTCCACCTGGTTTTTTGAACATTTTGTCCCCGGTTTATAAAAACCAAAGGGTAGAATATGCAGTATTACATCTCTGTTGCTATCTTTTATATACTAACAATCTGGAACTAGGCCTCCTGTCAATGAATTCAAATGAACAAGTTTTTGATGAGAGCCTTTTAATGTATAGCAGAGTTGTGGAACTACCGGAAGGCAATTTGGGATCAGATAGTCCAATATCCTTAGTTTACAGAAGAGGCCCAGAGAAGTAAGCTGATTTGCTGAAGGTCATGTGAGTATTTCATGGCAGAGGCTGCCCCACAGGTGTCCAGCTCCACTATCATAGAGTCCTTGTGCCCACTCAGTGTACCTCCCTGTAGGTCCCACACATTGATTCTAGCTTTGCCCAGAACAAGTTTGCTCATACCTCCCTGTGACAAGTTCTATGGGTTTAAACAGTGATCACACCCTGTCCTCTAGAAGAGAGGTACCCAAGAGTGGGAATGGCAGGAAGCAAGCTGCCTGGGAAAGGGTGACCTTAACAGGACCTTAGGGAATGAGGAAGGGTGTGTGAGGGGGAACAGATGGCAGAGACTGGCCAAGGAAGGAAGGAGGGACTTCGAGTGGGCTAGCTGATGAAGGAATCCTGAGAAGAGAGTGACTGAGCTAGGGACCACAGACAGGGCTGCAAAATGCTGGGAAGGAGGTGGTGAGAAATTCTGTGCTATTCCTCAAGGTCAGTGGTCTCAGATTACACTAACTGAAGGATGTGGTTTAGAAACTGGACTGGGCATCAGGGTCTGGGCTTTGAGGTCCTAGCTCCGCCTCTAACTCTGTGAGAATTTGGCCAGTTACTTCACCTCTTGGGGTCTCAGTTTCTTTACTTCTAAAATAAGAGGATTACTATATCATCCCTAAAATCCTTTTCAGCTCCAATCTATGACACAACTCTATGGAATTTCTAGTTTACCCATACTCAGTGCTTTGCATCATGTGTGATTATAAGTAAAAACAGCAAAATACCAGCCAGTTGTTGAGAATAGGAAGAATTAAGGAAACAGAACAGAACAGGAGGTACTAAGGGGTGGTGGAAAGAAGGAAGAAGCCTGTGTTCTAGTCCTGGCTCTGCCATTAACTGATTCACTCTGTGTGATCACTAAAGTATATATACATATTTTCAAAAACCTATATTTTCATAAACGTTTTAGGATGGTGGTTTGGTAAGCAGAATAATGGCCTCCAAAGATGTCCACCTCTTAATCCCCTGAAGCTATGCTTACATAGCAAAAGGGACTTGTAGGTGTGATTAGGTTAAGGATCTTGAGCCATGGCGATTCTCCTGATTGATTATCTGCGTGGGTCCAATGTGATCACAGGGGTCTTTATAAGGGAAATAAACAGGAGGGTCAGAGAAGGAGGTTACGGTGATGGAAGCAGGGGTCTGAGTCAGAAAGAGATACTGGAAGATGCTGTGTTGCTGGCTTTGAAGATGGAGGGAGGGGCAACAAGCCAAGGAAAGCAGGTGCCTCTGGAATCTGGAAAAGGCTAGGACGTGGATTCTCGCCTAGAGCCTCCAGAAGGAACGTGGCCCCAATAACACCTTGATTTTAGGACGTCTGACCCCCAGAATTATAAGATAATACATTTGGGTTGTTTTAAGTCATTACAGTTATGGTAAATTGTTACTAGCAGCAATAGGAAATGAAGATAGTGGCCAATTCAGGCTTTGGAGTTAGTTTGCTAAGGGCTCAGCATCCATGGTTCTTAGCCCTGGCTACCGTTAGAAGAACCTCCAGGGGTGAGCCTGGATGGAGTTTTGCATAGTTCTAAACTCTCTCCAGCTGAATTCAATGTGCAACCTGACTTGAGAACCACCGGCTGGCTGATAACGGCCAGGGATTTTACTGGGTGAACATGATTTTTCTAAGTAAAAGTGTGGAAGCTGCTTCTGAGAGAATCTTTTGCTCTTTCTTTTCCTAATACCTACGTATCATATCTTTACCTTTCTGGAAGACAAATTAATATTTTAGTGTTTGAATTAGAAAAAGGCCAAAAATGGGAGAGAAAACTATATATGAGCAAAACAAAGCTGTTCTGTACAGTAAGTAGCTATTTAATGGAATAAATTGATACAGCCACTATGGAAAACAGTATGGAGGTTCCTTAAAAAACTAAAACTAGAACTACCATATGACCCAGCAATCCCACTACTGGGCATATATCCTGAGAAAACCATAATTCCAAAAGATACATGTACCACATTGTTCACTGCAACACTAGTTACAATAGTCATGACATGGAAGCAACCTAAATGCCCATCGACAGATGAATGGATAAAGAAGATGTGGTACATATATACAATGGAATATTAGCTATAAAAAGGAATGAAATTGGGTCATTTATAGAGACATGGATGAATCTAGAGATTGTCATACAGAGTGAAGTAAGTCAGAAAGAGAAAAACAAATATCATATATTAACACATATATGTGGAACCTAGAAAAGTGGTACAGATGAACCGGTTTGCAGGGCAGAAATAGGGACATAGATGTAGAGAACAAACGTATGGACACCAAGGGGGGAAAGTGGCGGAGCGGGGTTGGTGGTGGTGGTCCTGGGATGAATTGGGAGATTGGGATTGACATATATATACTAATATGTATAAAATGGATAACTAATAAGAACCTGCTATGTAAAAAAATAAATTAAATAAAATTCAAAAAAAACAAAACAAACAACAACAAATGAATGGATGAAGAAGATGTGACACATATATACAATGGAATATTACTCAGCCATAAAAAGGAACAAAATTGAGTTATTTGTAGTGAGGTGGATGGACCTAGAATCTGTCATACAGAGTTAAGTAAGTCAGAAAGAGAAAAACAAATACCGTATGCTAACACATATATATATGGAATTTTAAAAAGCGGTACAAATAAACCTAGTGGCAGGGCAGGAATAAAGACGCAGACGTAGAGAACAGACTTGAGGGCACGGGGAGGGAGGGTGGGGAAGAGGAAGCTGGGATGAAGTGAGAGAGTAGCACTGACATGTATACACTACCAAATGTGAAATGGATGGCTAGTGGGAAGCTGCTGCATAGCACAAGGAGATCAACTTGATGCTTTGTGACGACCTAGAGGGATGGGATAGGGAAGGTGGGAGGGAGGCTCAAGAGGGAGGGGATATGGGGATATATGTATACATATAGCTGATTCACTTTGTTGTACAGCAGAAACTAACACAACATTGTAAAGAATTTATACTCCAATAAAGATGCAAGAGAAAAAAAAGAATACCTGCTATGCTTCTCATTAAAAAAAGCGAACAATTTTGCATCTTCTGGACATTCTTATAATTCAAAAATATTTGAAGAAATAATACTCTGGCAGAAGTGAGACCCTGAAGTCTACTCTCCCCTTGGTGGAAACTGGCTCACCTGGCACATGCCACTATGCGCTTGTATTCCGAGTTGCTGTAGCTGCGGGCTGGCACACACAGCAAACAAACAAGCAAACAAACAAACAAAAATAAGAGTAAACCGTTTTTAGCTGTTTTGCAACATGTCAGAACAGAATCATTAATGAGCATGTCTCTAAACACACTTAAAAATGATTTGTGATTTGGTAGTTTTCACTTTTGATGATTTTAATGGAGATTCGTGGCTACTGACAATCCCAGGAAGTCTTAAAACCATTAGAACAGTTCTCTGCTCTCCAAGAACTTATAATTTAAGGAAGGAGTCATTTAAGGTAAATATGTGTTGGTCACATGTCTGGGGGAGGTAGCAGAGAGGAAGAGCCGACGCCTGGATTTGCTGGTAGTTGGAAATTTTCCTGCAGGAACAGGCTTCTGAGCCACAAACAGAAGCTATCAGGGCAGAGGGTAAAGGAGAACTGGGGTGTGCAAGTGGCCTTGCTTCTGGACTGGGAGGGGAGAACTAACCCATCAGAAGAGGGATGAGAGGGCCACAGGTTAAAAAAAAAAGGCACATTAAGAAAGGATCATAAGTCCTGGAGAGATCAAGTTGAAGGTGGGGGCAGAGAAATGTGCATTTGCCAAACTCCTTGGGATACAGAAAGGGTAAGGGATGGAAACCCAACAGAGTGATGAGAGAAATTCAGGGCCCAGGAATGGAACACTGACACAAAAGTAACAGAAATTCAAGTTTCTGAAATTAGACCCTTCTGTGGCTTTACAGCTAGTTACATTTTTTTTTTATGCTAGTTACATTCTTAAAGTAATTTTCAGTCAAAACAATTTCTGGATCAATAGCGGATACATTTAGCTTAGATATTGTTATTTAATATCAAATTCCAACTATTATTAGTTACCTGTATTATAATAAATGGCAGTTATGTTTACTCAGATGTCAACCTGTTAAAGAATTTGAATAAGAAAATTGTTTTTTGATTTAGCATGTTTTTCCTAATCAGGGAAGCTCTTTGGCATTCTTTATGCTTAACCCAAATTATAGTGTAAATCATGATGTTTTACCTTCAATTTGCTGAGTTTCAATTTTCAAATGGAAGCTGCAAATTTCCTCAGAGGTACTGGTTTTGTGAAACACAGTTTTTACCTATATTGGGACAAGTAAACAAGAGTATTCTGTTTAAAACGGGGAGTGGAAAAGGTATTATGGCAGTACTGCGGCTAGAAATGAGATGCTTAAAGTATTTTCACCACCCAGTGCAAATGGTGTACGTTAAAGACCATTTTCCCAGCAACCGGACTTTCAGCAAACTCCACAATTTGAAACATAGCTGAGAAGCCCAAGGTAAGCAAAAAACGATCTCTGTCCAGTCAGAACCTTGGTCCAAATCCCACGCAGTCAAATCTGAGCACCTCACTCTACAGGAAAGTTTTTAAGACTTTCATCCTTGTGCCTGTACACTAATTTTACAGAGAACACCACAAGGTCATGAAGTATGGTTTTCTTCAGCCCACAAACCACTGTGGTAACAACAAATTATAGGTATGCGTGGAAGGGCAGGGGTGCTGCCAGAAGTAGGTATGGTGAGAGTGACCAGAAGTGACAGAAAAGTGGACCATCCATCTCCCCACCCTCACGCAATCTTAGAAGCAGTCTTTGAAGGAATAAATGTACTAAAGATGAGCACACAATTAAATAATCAACAGAATGTTAACTTATGCTCCGAATACATAGTTTATTTTATTTGAGGCATTTGGCAGTTACACGTTTTTCTAAGCTATTTATATGTGTCCATGCAATCTATGGTTAAAAATAGAAGAAACTTAAGCCCTTACATATCCATCAATCCCCGATGATGCTGGACAAATGAGGTGCGACTACGTTACTAACCACCACATCCATGTATATACACGTATGAGTGTATACATACAAGTCACATGTATATATACATATATAGACATAAAAATTATTTATCTCTCTATATAATTATATATATATATAATTTCCACAAATACACAGACTACATACATATAAAGATTAATATGACCATTTTCAAAAAGAAATTGTGGGGACAGCTACCAAGATAGCTAGAAAGAATGATAAATGACTCTTACGTCAGTCATGGTTACCCAAGCCCAGATTTCTGTAACTTTGTGGCAAAGTCCCTAACTTTCTTTTATGTTACTTAGTACAAGCTGACACATAACCCCAATTAAGTCACACATAACCCCAATTAAGTCGGCTCTCCATGAAATACTCACATGCACTGTAGCCAAGCCATTGTTTTGTCCAGTACTTAGGACAACAAGGTCATCATTGAAAGGCACCTGGAAAGATTTTTGTGTTCAATATTATTTCTCATGCTTATTTACTTTGCACAAACACGGATTTGTAGGCTGTGGACAGTAAGAACTATTTCCAGTTACTTGTATGTTTAAATATACCTTAAAATAATCTAAAATGTGGTAATTAGAAAAATACGTATTAGCATCTGTAACAGATGATTTCAAAGGTCCCATCCGATTATAAAATACTATAAAAAAATCCTTTATTTACCTCTACTGGCCTCCCAAGGAAATTCTTCTCTGTCATCTTATAATAGTAGAGGTCACCTTTATGCTTGTAAGAAACTTTGATATCCATATTCAAGTGGAGTTTTTTAACCAGGAGTGAATACTCTGTCAGGCCCTCGATGGCATTAATTGTATCCTATCAACAATCAGCAAGGCACAAACATAGGTTTACTTATTTATGTACTCTCTGTTTACAAATACCCTTTCTTATGAGAAGGTGAGTCAGCATTGCCTGGAGATGAAACTCCAGCTGACTGAGTGAAACTGGTTAAGGGTCCCCATGTGGAGGTGGAAGGAAGATCGTCCCCCTCCCCCAATAAGGATGCTGCTGTTAGCAGGGACAGAAAGGCTGTGTGGGCTCAAGTCCAGGTTCTCTACCTGTCCTGAGCACGTGACTTCAGGCAAGTCACTCTTTGCAGAATACCTCCAACTCCTTGCATGACAATGTATCTCCTTCCCATCCTTAAGTCTCAGCTTAAATATCCGCACAGTGAAGCCATAAAGAAGCTCCCCCTTCTCATTATTCTGTTTTAATGTTCTTCCCTTCTGCCCTTTAGAGCATTCATCTCAATTGGTAATATTTTTATGTAGAGTTTATCACTGGCGTCCCCCCCTGCAATATAAGATTCATGGGGGCAAGTAGTATATTTTTCTTGGCATCCATTACATTTAGTAAGTACACACACATGGTAGCTATTCAACAAGTATTTGTTGAAGGAATAAATGGATGAACTTAATTTTTCTGGACTTCATCTTCTTCATCTACAAAATTAGGAAATGTGGCTGGATCAGAGATAGCAAATTTGTGGCTACCCTCTCTGCCCATGTCCATGCAGCCAGTGCTAATAAGCGGGGTCCTCTCTTCTCTAAGCCTCCAGTTGTACCCACGATGAAACCATTTGCCTCCTCGGATTAGATGATCACTAATGTCACCCTGAAGGACCCCTCTAGCTCTAAATTTTATATACATATACACACACACCCTGTCATTGTCCAAGCATCCAGGGAACAGGGAAGATGCTAACATTTGAGATAAACTTGAATGTAGATGTACACTAAACAACTGCATATAGTTATAATGTAAAATATACATACTTAAATGAGTTTACATTGGTAGGTAGATAGATAAACATGTTAGTAATCAGTATTCCTCTCACCTTTTATTTGTTTTGTGGACAGAAACATCAGTGCCTTTGCAGGGCAGCTGCTGTTCCTTACATAGGAATTAACTCTCCTAGCCCTTCATGGTAATTAAGAATCATAAAGGAAGTACTGGGCTTAGAGTCAGGAGACGTGAGTTCTGATTTTGGCTCTGCCACTAACTCCCTGAATCAACCTCCTGAGGCTGACTTGCTCCTCTGTATAAGAAGGGTGTCAATGCACATATCCATTAGGGTCCTTGATTCTAGTCCTTTATTCATATCTTTGGTATGCTCCCTTGGTGACAGAAGCATGGAGGTCAGAAGGAGTGTGGAATGTGTGGTGTGGGAGGCACTAAAAATATCTCCAGGAGGATGGACCCTGAGAAAGAAACATTACCTGGGTCGAATAAAAGCCACCTCCATACCTCTGCTCTTCTGATAGCCATTTGATGATTAGATTAACGTAATTCATGTCTTTCAAGCTCAGGCTGGTAAGTAAGGCATAGGCCGTGGTTTCTACCATGTGTGCTGTGCTGGTATAACGTGCAGAGCCGTCTTTCTGTTGAAGATCATCTTTCCAAAAACGATATATTGGTGGATTACCTGAACATCAACAAATCACACTGGTAAATATGATGAAAAGTGTGAATTTGGCATAACAATTCTAGCAAGTTTCTAGAAGTTTCTTCCGGTAGTGGCCTTCTGGTTTCCAGAAATTTTTTACTCTTTTGTAAGAAGAACTTTCTCAAGGTGACCAATACAAACAAGGTCCCTTAACACAGGGCTCTTTTAACCTATAATGGAAAAAATCTAAAAAAGAATGTATATATATTTATATATATAAAATATATGTATTTTACGTACATATATAAAATTGACTATAGTTCCCTGTGCTATCCAGTAGGACCTGGCTGTTTATCCATTCTATATATAATAGGTTGCATCTGCTAATCCCAACCTCCCACTCCATCCCTCAAAATTTTGATGTTATCTATTTACACATCAGAATTACCTGATTTGCATGACTGTGGACAAAATGTTTTCCCTCACTTGTGGAGGCTGTATTTAGAATGAAAGTTTTGGTTTTTAAAGATACTTCCAGATCAAACATTATTTGAATTATTAAGTTCCTTTCTAGCTCTTAAATTCTATGATTTTATGATTCATTTCTTACAATACCCAAGACATTTCTTTTGTGTTATTTGAAAAGTATTATACAAGTGGTTTCGAGGTATATGTTAAGAGTCAGTCATTTTTAAATGACGACAGAAGTCAAATTTTGTAGATAATGATAAACCTCATGTAAGATTTATTAAACTTTTAGAAAACCTTAGTCAGGAGACGGCTCAGAAGTGCCCAACCATGCCGGTGCTGGTCTAGGCACATTGGCCAATGACCACAGCTCCTCTCTATTTCTTTACTCTTGACCCATAGGAAGCAATATCTTTACTTTGTAGTCAACCTGGTACAATACAAGCTAGGTCATGCACTCTCCTGGGGCTCACACTGGCCCCCACAGCACCTTGATGTGAATGAGACTCAGGCACCCCTTGCTCAGGGTAGAAGCTGACTCAAACCAGGGTGCATGGATGGGGGAGCAGAGCACAGGCTGGATTTCAGCCTTAATTCACCTGCTTGCTTGGGTGCTTTGAACATTGCACAACTGTATACAGGAGTCCTGCAGAGCTCCAGTAATGACCTCCAAGGTCCTACATGGCACTCCCTCATGCTTTCCTTCCCTGACATCACTTCTTACCCTCATCTCATTTCTCTCCAGCCATACTGGCCTCCTGGCCTTTTCTGGAGCACCAGGCATGCTCCTACCTCAGTAATATGCAAAGTTGTTTCTCCACCAGGAAACACCCTTCCAGAGAGCCACTGGCTTGCTTCCTCACCTCCTTCATGTCTTGACTCAAACACCATCTTCTCAGTGAGGCTTAAGCCTGACAACCCCATCTAAAATTACAACCCACCCCCTCGCCCTGTGTCACTTCCCTGCTTCATTTTTCTTCACATCAGTCATCACTAAGCTATTCAGTATATTAAATGTTTTAGCTATTTATTGCATTTGTCTCTCCCTAACTAGAATGTAAGCTTCATGAAGGCCTGAATTTTTTTTTTTTTTTTTTGTCTGTTGCTTTATCCCCAGAGCCTAGAACAGTGCCTGGTGCATAGGAGGTACTCAATACTCAATACACATTCATTCCTTTGTTGAATTAAGGAATGGATAAAAATGTGCTGAATGAGTGACTAAGTAAATGAATAACAGCGCTTATTCCTTTGTACTGTGATGATTTGTTTCTTGAGGGCAGGGATGGTGTCTCACTCCACTATGCATGCCACCACCCCTTCCCCAATTAGCAGACGCTACATGCCTAGTAGACACTTGCCGAGTACCTGTCAGGAACAAGTCATACCTTTAACCAAAGCTTCCTTCTTCAGGGCTGAGACAATTGAACGAAACTGTGGGTGTGTTTTATCTCCCAGGGAAAGAGCAAAAGCAGCGATGGCCAGTGTAAAAGTACTCTTGGTCGAGAGGGTATTTTCAAGCAGAAAGGTGTCAGCTTTAGTTACAGCTGTGCTGACTTTCTGGAAACAAGAGCAGAAGATACCTAAGTTTCTTTGTCAAGCATCGGCCTATCAACTGATGGGACCTGCCCCCAGATGGTGCCACTCTGGGGCAAGCAAGGTGAAGGGTGGAAAGAGAAATGACCTAATAGAAATGGATGGTGTCTCCCTGAAGCAAATCCTTCCGGGAGAAGGAGCAGAGTGTAACCTGGAAAGTGAAAACGAGATTGTCCACATCCAGTTGTTTTAGTTTCTGAATCCTCCCCTCCTCGGTAGAGGTTTTTCCACTGAATTTCTGCTTCCCATGTCAGACCTAGCCTCTGGGAAGAGGAAGCACCAAGTATAGACACAGCTTTCTCCATTCCCCCCCAGCATAGCTGAGACAGATTCACATTTTCAAAAGGAGTTTTAGTAACTAAAACCATCAGTAGCAGAAAAAGAGCCAAGCTGTCAAAGTACTTTTTGATCCTAAGGATTCCTGGGAAAATAGTCTTTATGACTTTGTCCTGAGACGACTAAAGTAGTTATTTTGGATAAGTGGATGAGGAGGTGGCATGGTGCATCGCTGCTGACATCTTGCCTGGTGCATTCTCTCCCAGCACCACTGCTAACTTCTCCTTGTTGATTATTTTGTCTTGCTGGATATATATATAAAACAATTCTCTTGAACTAAACTAAACGATTATTTTGTTTTGTGGTTCGAGTCCTATCAATCCCCTTGGGTTTTTCCATCTTGGTTCTGTCTGCTGGTTTGAAGGACATGTCTAATTTACTTCCCAGATCAGGGTCTCAATTCTGTTAACCTTTGGAATCTTCTATATTGATTCACTTAAGTGGATCCTCTCCTTCCTCCCTTCATCTTCCAAGCAAATGAAACAGCACAACCCAAGGCAGCAAACGTGGTATGGGGCATCCTCAACAGTTCTGTGATACAGAGTACCTCAACACTCTGTATTCCGGGTTATAGAACAACAGTCACATACGTGGCATAAGATTTAGCAGAGGTAAGAGTAGGAAGCTGCAGACACGGGGTCATTTTCTCATCACAGTCAGAAGTTATCTGTTCTAATCACAGCTCTACGAGTCAGTAGCCTGTGACATGGGACAATTAAATTCACCTTTCGTACAGGCCTCAGCTTTCTCAACTGTCAATGAGTGGGTTGGACTAGATGTTCTCTAGTATCTATCATAATTCTGAAATCCTTAAATTCTGGAGTTAAAGTTATTTTCAAGCCCCCCTCTTACCTTCCCCCCTCCCCCCAAGAATATGGTATGGAAAAAGACCATGGGTGTTGGAGAAAGAAAACTCTTACTTACCTCCAGAGGGCATATATCAAAGGCCTTTCTAATTCCAATCACAGCAAAAGCTGTAAGATATAAAGTTTTCTCTCGGGCTTCAATGGGCAAGGTACCCTAAAAGTAAGCAATGTTTAAAAAGGAGAGCAAACTGGTGTCTTTAAAGTGAAGTGACCTTGCTCTAATCTTTATTTTGGACCTACTCTCCTTCTCTCCCTTCATGCACTCTAGTTGGACTGCTTGCGTTTTTTCAAAGCTCTGAGTCTTACATGCTTTCACTTGCTTTTCTCTCCTCCACCTCTCTACCCTGTAGCTCCACTTCATACCTCTTTACCACGTTCAAGTTCACCCTCTCCTTCTAGACCCTGTTAAAATGCCACCTCCCCTGAGAAGCACTATTCTGCCTCTGTTCTCCCACATTTTCTCCTCTTAGGGCAGTGACGTTCCTATGCAATGCTTCCAAGACCTTCCAGTAAGTAACCTTCACTTTTTTCTCCAGCTTTATTTTGTGCCACTCACCCTCTGGACTTCTCGGCTCCAGCTCTTTTAATGAACCACCCTCTCTCTACTTCAAGATAACAGGCATGATGTTTGCTCCACTTGCAACACTCTGCCTGCCTCCCTCCTACCTAGCTCCCAGGGACCTGGTCAACCCATTTTCTCAACTCCCCCAATCTAGGTTAGAGTTTCCTGCTTTCAAAGAAACTGTATTTCCCTTTTCTTAACATGAATCCCACACTTGAAATCACTTACTCAATGTCTGACTTCTCTGCTAGACTGTAACTGCCATGGCCTCAGTGACCACACCTGTTTTGTTCACTGTTATGTCCCTACCATGTAGCACTTTGTACACATACAATACATACTTATTGAATAAATAAATGAACACACACACTTCAATCTTGGTTAGAGTTATTAGCATTTATACCCCACTTTCCCTACCAGTGTGTGAGCTCCTTTGTGGCAGGGATACTCTGGTCCATCCTTCCCACTCTTCCTCCCCCATGGTGCCCCAAATAGGCCCTTGCATGTTTTAGGTGCTTAGTGAATGGTTGTTGAATGGATACGAATAGATGGATGGATGGGTGGGATCTTAAAAAAAATTGTTGTAGTATTTTACTCTTCAAATAGCACCTAGATGATGTCAGTTGCCCCCATTTCTTGTGTGAATCCTAATTGGTCCTAATTATGGGACCCCTGTCAGCCAAGAGGCTGCTTGTGCCTGATATGAAAGGGATTGGATTGGGGCAGGCAAAATAAATAAATAAATAAAAGCTGTTGGATCCTAAAAAATACATTCTAGGAGTAGAAGATGTTGTAGCAGTATCTTGCAGAGGTTTTGCAATTCAAGCATGTAAGTGGATTCCAATTTCAAACAACACTTTGTTGTACTTTTAATAAATTGACCCCACTCTTTCTAACAGAGTGTAAATAGGATCCCTTCCGTGTTTCACAACATCTCGCAGTCTTGACCTGTAAGAAGGCTCTGAAGCTCAAGTTCAGATTCATACCAAGTGTACGTGGACAAATTAGCACATTTTACCCGTTCTGAGATCACTAGCACTTGTACCCTGTGACCCACTAATGCCTGTTACACCAGGTGTCCAAGATCTCACTCATCTGACCTATGCTGAATTGTCTGAAGAGCAGGATGAGAAGACCTTTCAAATTCTTTGTACACAAGAGAAGTTTCTTGCAGGATTGCATATATTCTCCCCTCTCTTTTTCATTCTTATAAAATGGATGAGAACACAACTCAAACTTGTAAATAAAACTATTGCTCATCTGTGCATTTGGTTTCCTTACCTGTAATTTTATTGGTTGATAGTCGGAATTTTCCTTGAATGATCCATTTTCTAGTTGACAATTCTCAACCAGCCACAGTAAAGAATTACAAATTGAATTTTGTTCCTGATCTACATATTTACTTACTTGTCCAAGTACTCTTAAAGCAAAAGCTGTTAACCTTTGAGACAAAATCAAATAAATAAACATTTAGACACTGAATCCCTGTTGGCTTTCAACTTTCAGTGTGTTTTAGTTCATACAGTGTTTATTCTTGAAAAGAAAATAATGTGTTTTTTTTTGTTTTTTTTTTGTGGTACGCGGGCCTCTCACTGTTGTGGCCTCTCCCGTTGCGGAGCACAGGCTCTGGATGCACAGGCTCAGCGGCCATGGCTCACGGGCCCAGCCGCTCCGCGGCATGTGGGATCCTCCCGGACTGGGGCACGAACCCGTGTCCCCTGCATCAGCAGGCGGACTCTCAACCACTGTGCCACCAGGGAAGCCCAAAAATAATGTTTTAAAACGCACAATTCCAAAGTAAGTTGTTACCATTTCACAAGGGCAGGAAAGATTTCAGGAAGATCTCCAAAAACGATCAAATGTGAGCAGCACGTCTTCTGTGACTGCAAATTTGTTAGCTTGTACACAAGCTGAAAATTGATGCCTGATGATAAAAAAATTCTTCTTTCTCTAAAGTTAAAGACAATAGTGTTGAAACAAATAGTTTTGTGTTAAAGCACTGACTCATGAACATGAGATATGGAGGAGCGAAATCATAAAATTCTAGATTGTAAAATTTGTACAAGCTATCTGATCTAAATCCCCGTCTGAGGTCTGAATTCTCTTCCCCAACATCCGTGGGAATGTTTATCTCTCTTCCCCTTGAACCATGTTATTGATGCAGAACTCACCACCTCCCAAGGAAGCCCTAATTATTATGATTACTTAGTCAAAAAGCAATTTCAGTCTCTACTGTCTCTCAAAGAATATCAGAGGGGGTCTAAATACTTCATGACCCCATGTGCCCCTTATGCCTCCTTTCCTCCCCTCCAATTCCTTCACTCAGCAGCCCAGGAGGCAGAAGCCCTTGAGACTCAGACCACTTGACTCTCTCCCTCACTTTAAAGTTTTGTTTTCCTTTTCCTTTTTAAAGGAATATTATTCTCAGTACTTTTTGTATCTTCTCTGTATTTCTAAAAAAAATTTTTTTGGAAAGTATTCAGGTGTTGGCCATTTTCTTCTATGTATGTTTATCTCCAAAGGAACTCATGGAGTTGGGCCTGGGGTGGTTGGGTCCAAGTGTTTCTATGTTTCTGGCTGAACACCATCCACTCAGTCTTGCCCAGAATCTTGAGAGGCTCTGGGGATTTCCTGAGAGGCTATTGCATATTCTCATGGGGATTTCTGTTCTCCAGGCATTTAGTTTCCAGTTCCTGCTGTGGTGTTTTCCAGTCTGTATCGATCTCCACTCCCTGCATCCTGGGTTTTATCCTCTGGTTGCCATACTCCAGGGGCCTGTGTGTCTTTCAAATGTGCTACCCACACAGGGTCAGACCCACTTCTAAGGTACAATCTGTGAAACGTGGTGACTGGTTGGATGTAAAGCCAAAAGGAAAGGGAGGAGTCAAACTTGGTCAGTAGAGGACAAAGTATTGCTGTGCACTGATTAGGGGAACAGAGGAACAAAAGAATGAATTTGGCATGGAATGTGTTCAAAGGGCTTTTGGCTCCCAAGTCCACAGAAATATGGATCTGGAGCTAAGGAAAGAAGATAGGCCTTGAGACGTGATTAGAGAATCATCTGCATAGGAATTATGGAAGTCATGGGCAAAGATGAGATTGTACAAGGAGAGAGTCTAGAAAATGAGGGTCAAGGATAAAATCCTGGGGACTCTCAACAGTTAAAGGGCATAATTTAAAAGACAATTATTCTAGATTGTAAACCCCTTAAAAGTGTTTCATATAGTAGAACCTACAAAGTACCTGTCACAGTGTCTTTAGTAAATATTTTGGCAAAGCATGATATTATTCTTTGAAAATAAGTTGCCATATGGATTTGTTAATTCAGACTGACTTTCCCTCAAATAATCAGAATTTTGGAAGTTATTATGCTTCACCAATTAAGTACTTACAGAGCACCTACTATATGCCAGGTACATACCAGGCACTAGGAATACTTGAAACTGCCCACATAGAGCTTACATTCTAGTGGCGAGACAGACAATAAGTGTGATAAGTAAGAATGTTAGTGATAAATTCTAAAGAGTAAAGGAAAGCTGGGGAGAAGAATATGAAGTGTTGGGATGGGAATGGCATGCTAGATAGAATGATCAACAGAGGCCTCATTGAGAAGGTGACTTTTGGTAAAGACTTGAAGGAGGTAGCTGAGTCAGCCATGCTGATACAGGAAGAGGGGGAAGAGGGAGTAGTCAATGCAAAGGCCCTGAGGTGGAAGCATGGCTGGCATGTTCAAGGAACAGCAAGAAGGCCAGTGGGGCTCGAGTGGAGTGAAAGAGAGTAGTAGGGGATGTAGTTGGAGAGGTGAGGTAGGGCTAGACCATGTAGGGTCTTGTAGATCACAGTAAGAAGTTTGGTTTTTACCCTGGGTAAGATGGGAAGCTCCTGAATGGTTTTGTGGGACGTGACCTAACATGTTTTAACAGAGTCCCTCTGGCTGCTGTGTTGAGTATAGACTGAAAAGGGGCAAGGGCTGATGCTGAAAGACCAGAGGGGGCTAGTGTCATAATTCAGGTATGAGATGAGAATGGCTTGGACCAGGGTTGTGGGCTGGGGTTGGTGAGAAGTAGTCAAGTTCAGGATATATTTCGGAGGTGCAGCCAAAAGGATTTGCTAGATCAGGTGTGGCTTGTAAGAGAAAGAGGGCAGTGAAGAATGACTAGGCTTTTTAGCCTGAGCAACTGGACAGAGTTTCCACTAAGGTTGTTATTCTTTAGTTAATTAACAACTTATGGAAATGCAAGTCAAAACTTTCTACTTACCAAGTGCTAGCACTTCCACCCTTCCACATGCTGTAAGAATAGTCAGCATTTCTGAAGGACATGATGCTCACCATCCCTAAGAGGCACCAGGGAAAGAACACAGTGCTTCAATGACCCCCATTTCTACTCAGAGAGTGCTTTATTAGCCCCTGGGAACACTGAACTTCCTTTGGTGTTGGGCAGCAAGCACATGCTCTGTGGCCAACACTGAACTTCTCAAAGGAAGTATATGAAACGCTTGAATTGGGAATTATCAAGTAGAACATTCTGAGCTCATTCAAGAAGGAAGGAAGTACTCTGTAGAGTTTGGAATGCAGGTGTCTTGTATCTCATCCAGGCGTTTTAGTAAGTTAAGCCAAAGCGCTCCAGCAAACAGTATTTATTTGTGTAATAGAGTCCACCTCATGATTTTTTTTTTTTAGCTGAAATGCTTTTACAAATAAGCTTTTGTATAATTCATAACTTAAATATTAGTTTAATCAAACTATTGGTTTAAAAATCACAAGATTTTAATGTATAATATGTGAAATAGTTTTTTTCTTACCTTCTTTTAATTTTTTCTTCAAGTTCTGTTTTTGAGTTAATGAGTTAGCAGAAAAAATGTTCCAATTATTTCCTGCTTCCAGGTAGTGAAAAACATAGAATACTGGGACAATGCTCATCAGTTCTGCCTCTGCATTCCCTTTGGGGAGGTGGGTGAGGATATCAATGCCTTCCTGACTCAGAACTGCAGACATGACCTCACCTATAAGAAGTCCTGATACAAACAAACAAGCACACAAACAAAAATCATAGGTACAATCAACTTCTGTCAACTTCTGAGTAACAGTACATTTTAAATGGAGATAAGAGCAACCATCCCTATCCTTTCCTTTTTATCTAGGCAGCTGAATTACTTCTCAGAACTGGGGAGAGGAAAAAAATTTGATTAGAAGATGTATTTAAAAGAAACACCAAAAGCAGGCTTAAAAATGCCACTGCAATATGGGGATAAAATGATGTAATACAGTGGGCAGATTACAGCATAGAGGACATGGCAAATTAGTTCCATTCAACCTGAAAGCTTTAGATATTGTAAACTCTATGAATCAATCGCATCCACGAAGCGAAGCTAAGAGTCTGAACTGTGAACACTCTGTGAGTGCTATGAGAGCTCTGTCTATAACTCATCGTGAGACCCTGGGAAAAACACTTTCTTATATATCTAACTACAGAGTTGGACATGATTAAAAAGGTCTTTTCCAGTACTAACATTCTGTGATTCCAAGGTTTTATCTAAGATAAAATGTAGTCAGGACATTCTATTATTCTGATGATGCGTCATTGAATTTTTAATGGCTGGAGACCAGGGATAAAACCTGCTAAAGACACCACTTCTACAAATATACTGGCACTCTAAAAGAGCAGAGCTGCTTTCTTGGGGCCATTTGCAGGTCATAAAGCCTTCTCTGGAACAGGACTGGCCACTAGGCTAATAGAAAGTCCTTTAAATCTGGACGCAGCTACACTTTCGTTTTAGAAAGGTCTTTGGGCCAATGACAGCCCTCACCCTCCATCATGGGAGCATGCATCTCCATTCAAATCAGGCCACTGGAAGAAGAGAGTTGGAAGAGTGGTTAGGGATTTGAAGGTGGGAGTAGGAATAGGGTACTCCCAGAGGTCCCCTATTGTACATGCAACTGAGTAGAGAAGAGGAGAAATAGGATAATCATGAGAATATTTGATTTTTGTTTGAAACACAAAGTGAAATAAGAAATAAAAATGGTACTTGTTAATTTACCTTTTACACTCACAATCCTTTTGACTTTTGTTTTGGGGACCAAATCCAATGGTAACCTGTATGGGAACTCCTTTCGTCTACTAATGACGCCTGAAATTTAAAAGAAAATTATTAGATTTACACAGAGTTCTTGAGGGAAGACTATTTACAGATTATTTATAGTATAACTACTTTCAGGGAATTTTAAAAAAAATAATAGACTCTTTTATAACAACAATATTAAAATTTAAAAGGGAAATTTAAAATAATCAAGGATTTTTTATCAAACCCTAGGCTTATATAATCTCATTAAATAAAGCATTAACGTTGACTGTAAGCTTCCTGGTCATTACACGACAGGAAATAAATAGGTTATATAAATCTTATTCATCAGTAAAAAGGAGCATGCTGTTTTGTCCAAAGACAGAAAATTATTCCCGGAACTGAAATCTAAAAATAACTAACAAGTAATTCCTTAGTCAAGGAAATGTGAAGATTAGCTCCATTGGGAAGCATGCCCTGAAATCCCTTCTACCTTCTCCTCTCCATCTAACTTAGACACTTTTTCTTTCAGCACAATAACAGAGTTTAAGCTTGCTGTATCAGAGCATTTTCTACTGTAATCATTGGTTTATTTCATGAAAATGATAGTATTTATCATTCTACTGATAGAATACCAAGCACACTGCTAAGCTCTTTGAATGCATCATTACACTGGATCCTCACAACAACTCTATGCACTGTGTCTACTATTATTATTTTAATTTTATAGATGAGCAAACTGAGGCTTAGAAAGCAAATTACTCAAGGTCACAGAGCTAGTACAGATGAAGCTGCATCTGAACTCAGGAAGCTTTACTGCCAAACCCATAGTAGTCACCACAAAGAGACTCCTCCTCCCATTGTCCTGCTAAGAAAGCTCTCTGAGGGCAGGAACCATTCTTATTGAACGCTGTAGTCCCAAGCACTTAGTCCCTGGCACAAGGTAGATGCTAAAAAAAAAATCTAGTGACAGTTTGCAATTGCATGGCCAAACCACATGGCTTTGCAGAAGAGACAGGAATGCTCCTCTTCTTTCCTCATCAACCTTTGATAAATGCTGAGGATATAATATTAAAATAAAACTTAGTGGAAGACATTTGAGAGCTTTGCAATGTGGATGAAAGAGTACTGAGCTCAGAAAGAACTTACTCTGGATGTGACACTGGGCAAGACACAATCTTTCTATGCTTTGGTTTGCTCATCAGTTAAATAGAGGTAATAGTATTTTCCTCAAAGGGTTTTTGTAAAGATAAAAATAATGTAGACAAAGCATAGCAAACAGTTTGTGCTCAATATATGGTACTTATGACAGTAAATTGTTTGAGATTATCTAAATTTGATCCTCCACCATTTTTTTCCATTGATACCTGCCCTTGACTATTTCATTTCTCATTATCAACTCTTCTACTAGATGGAAAATGTACAGAAAAAAAGGCTAAAACTAAGAGAAGTCAATTTTACTCCTTGTCAGAGATCATAAAAAAGACCCATCAAGGCATCACTTATAAAGGTAGATGCTAGAGAGATTAAAACATTTAAAAGTTAAATCTTTAAAACCAACAGGATAAAATAAGCAATAATGTCTTTTTGAACTAAGATATATAACCATAAAATGAAATTATAATGAATTTGACTATGTCAGAAAAAAAGATTACTGTTCAAAACCCACTAAGGTCTACGACTGCTCAAAGAAGTATATGAGAGACAAAATCAACAAGAAATAGACAAGAAAACCCAAGTGGAAAATAGAAAAAAGTGCAAAAGATAGGAATAGTCAATTCACAGAATGGAAGTCCAAATGGCCAGCAAGTATATGAAGAAATGTTTAGAAATCACTGTAATCAGAAGAATCCAAATTAAAACAATAATGAGATGTCACTTTATACCCCTAAAAATGGCACATTTTAGAGAGGTGAGTAACACCAAGTGTTGGTGAGGATGTGGAATAAGGAGAATCCTTATGCAGTGCTGGTGGAGGTATAAATAGTACAGCCATTCTGAAGAGCAATGTGACAGAAGTAAATGATATTCAGTATATGTATGCCCTTTGACCCAGCAGTTCAACTCCAAAAAACATAGTCCAGATAAACTCTCACACAGATTCGTAAAGGGAGATGAATAAGGATGTTCATTGCAGCATTGTTGATGGTAGTGGGGAACCTGTCACTAGGGGATGGGTAAGTAAAATTGTGGTGGAATTGGAACTGAGCAGAACCCTGCAGGGCCCCCACGTACAAAAATGAGCAGTTAATGATTAGGACAATAGTCACAGACTGAGTGTCTGATGCACATTCCTGAGTTGTTTTACAGATACTGTAACTGCCACCAGAGGAAAAAAGCTAACTGCATGAGGACAAGACTATAGCCATGACATTAGCTTCTCCATCTTGAGCAGTACTGAATCTATGGCTATCACAATTCCAAGAACTGGCCTCAAGAGAATGGGATTAACATTATTGCTCATAATAAACTATATCTTTGTGGGCATCAAAATAATTGTATCTTACTCTGCCCATATATGTAAGCAGGCAACTAAAATTGTCAGCAAAGATGCTACAGACCCATGTTGACATTTTCCACTCTGAGAATATGGTGCCCTACGTCAGCATGAAGAAAATTACAGAAGATGGAGCTTCACCCCTGATCCCATAGAAATGGAATGATGTTTGACAGTGGGGAAATGAAAGCAGCTCTTTTGCCCTTTTCCTGTTTGCCCATTTCTGTCCCCCTCTAACCTTAAAAGAACCTAATTATAGGAATGAGATCACTAGGCAGTTTGACCTAACTCCTAACTTATACTCTCCTGAATGCACACCATGCGAAGAATCAAAGAACCTGTTGATCCTTTACCTAAATAAAAAGAAGCAAAAATGAAGAATTAAGCAGTTAAAGAATGGCTGGCTCTACAGGGAACTCTGCTCAATATTCTGTAATAACCTAAATGGGAAATGAATTTGAAAAAGAATAGATGCATGTATACATATAAATGAATCACTTTGCTGAACACCTGAAACTAACACAATATTGTTAATCAACTATACTCCAATATAAAATAAAATTTTTTTTTTAAAAAAGGGCTTGCCTGGTGGCGCAGTGGTTAAGAATCTGCCTGCCAATGCAGGGGACACGGATTCGATCCCTGGTCCGGGAAGACCCACATGCCACAGAGCAGCTAAGCCCATGTGCCACAACTACTGAACCTGCGTGCCACACCTACTGAAGCCTGCGCACTTTGAGCCCGTGCTCCACAAGAGAAGCCACTGCAATGAGAAGCCTGCGCACCACAACCAAGAGTAGCCCCTGCTCACCGCAACTAGAGAAAGCCCACCGCACAGCAACGAAGACCCAACGCAGCTAAAAATAAATTAAAAAAAAAAAAAATGAATGACTAGCTCTCTACCCCCAACAGCCCCTTCAGAAATCCTGCAGGCAAATCACGTGGGCAAGATAACATCTGAAGAGTCAGCCAGTCTGCACACAATGGAGAATGATGCAGAATTCAACCTCCTGCCTAGATGATTCACTGAAATTCTTCCCCCTTCTCCTTTAAAAACTGTAATGGCTGAGCAGAAACTTTGGAGTTGGTCTTGGGATGCGAGTCCACCTTCTCCCCAGATTGCCGGCTTCTCTGATTAAAGCATCTTTCCTTTCTATTGACATTTGCCTCTCAAATTATTGCCTTTTGAGTGGCAAACAGCCAAACCTGAGTTTGGTAACAGAATATAAAATACTGTGTAGAAGCAGTGAATTAAATGCATGTATAGCAATAGAAATATTTGTTTAAAACACAGTATTGTCTTTAAAAACTTAAGAACTAGAACAGGACCTATAGCACAATACCTTTTATATGTTAAAAAAACATACACACACAAAACAACCTTTCCTCCATACTCTAAGACATATTTCAAGCATATTAGATTGGGGGCATTTGAAGGAAGGGAAATGGGAGTGGAGGTCAGGCATGAGGAGAGAAAATAAAACATGAGAGGGGCCTGCCCAAACCAATGATGATGATGTGCTGAGAACTGAGGTGGGGGAGAGAGCTTGTCAGGCAGAGAAAGCAGGAACCAAAGGCTAGGGCTAGTCTCGTGTATTGAGTTTCTGTGTTTAGTCTCTTTTTAAACTGATGTCACATAATTTTAATTACTATTACTTTACAATTTGTTCTGATACCTCATTCTCCCTCACTGATATTTTTCTCAGATTTCCTCTAACATTATTGTCTGTTTACTTTTCCAAATACGTTTTTTTAGGCTTTTAAAAAAAACTGTAAAGTATCATAGCAGTATAGCAATTCCAATATACACAGATTGGAAGTATTTAATAAAATCTCTGAAATAAACTAGACAGAATTGGTTGTCATCTTTACCCTATTTAGCACTCTGGAAAGTAACAAAGCTGCCTGAATCTAAGTTGTCTAAAATGATAAGGGAAAAAAGTCATGTGACAAGATTGGAAAGAGGCATAGATTCTTTTTTTTTAACCAGGATTTTTGATGGAGAGATCTATTCCCCGATAAAAGATCATTGCCATCTTGTGGGCCTGATGTTCACACCTGGGATGGGTAAGACAGGGCTGTTTTGGAAAGCTGTTTGCAATAATGTTAGTATAGCAGGCATAAGGGGGAAGAGAAAGAGAAGACAAAGGAAGCAGTGGCTCTGAGGTGTGATGTGACTGCATGAGGCCAAAACCTCAGAATTTGTCATATATCTCCCCATATATCCTTCACAGGCTGGGAGGAGGTCTGTGTGAAGATAAGATTAGAGAAAAAAGTTTGCATGAAGTCATCCTTATTCAGTTTATGGGACTCAGCTGATTAGAAATGTAAATATTAATTCTTTGCTTTCCTAGAGGAAATAGCACTCTGAGTATAGTGGCCTTGATTTGTAAGGAAACTTTTTCTTTCCATTGCTGTATCACTGAAAGAAAAAAAGAATGATACAATGCAACAATAAGGTAAATTTCAATCATTTAATAAGAACTACAGTAGTCTGTCTTTTTTTGGTGAAAAGAATTGTTAACTGAAAACGTTCTAAATTTCATAAATACATAGGTATTTAGGCCTTGATGAAGTGCTCAAATGTTTGCACAATTCTAACTTTAAGAAGATTCCAAAAAAAAGGAAGATTCAGAATATCTCAACTGGAGGAAAAGCAAGGAAGCAGGAACAATGAGGAATGGCTTTGTTAAGTAATTTATCAGCATTATTGTGTTTTCAAATAATGCATGTTAGATAAGAATGTAAAAGATTTTTTCTTAGGTGTTCTTTGGACTGATGGTTCTATAAAAAATATTATATAACTTATTATTGTGATGGATAGAATGGTAAAATGACTAATTTATAAGGGAAGTCATGCAATGATTACTATTTCAATGCTTTGTATTTAAAACTAATGGGGTTACTTTGGGAATTCCCTGGCGGTCCAGTGGTTAGGGCTTGGTACTTTCACTGCCTGGGTTTGATCCCTGGTGGGGAAATAAGATCCCGAAACCCACGCCATGCAGCAAAACAAACAAACAAAAACCTAATGGGATTATTTTTCTTTGTTCTAAACCCATCCAAATTATAATATAACACATGCTATCAAAAATGGCAGTGAACTAAGAAGTGGATATTTCTGATTCTATACAATTAACATTTTTAAAAATAGTGTTTCAGGTTACACATCTCTCTAGGGCAAAAGACAACATATAAAATACAAACTCATTTTGCCTACCGTAGATACCCTTTGGGTCCAGAGTAGTGCCAGCATAACTTTCCCTTTTGACACCTTCCGGCTAAAATAAAGGCAAAAATCATTCAGTTAAGAACATAATTAAATTTATATGACCTGAATGCTTGAATCAACTTGACTACTTTTCCAATTAAAAAATTCTTTTTTTTTTTGGAGAAGGCAAAGTATGTTTAAATACTTATATGCCTACCTCCAGGAATAAGATTTTCTGGCTATTTGCATGATGATCAGAGCAAACACTTAAATAGAAATTATTATAAGCCAGGTAATTGATCTAAGTGCTTTGTATGTATTAGCTCATTTAACCTCAAAAATACTCTATGGGGTAGTGCTCCCATGTGACATACGAGGAAACTGACACCCAGAGAGATCAAGAAACTTATCTGATGCCACACTGCTAGTGGAGCCAGGATTCAAACGCAGGCAGTGTGGCTCCAGAATCTGTGCATGGAACCACCATGCAAAGATGTATAGAAAATAGAATGTGCCTTGCACAAAATAAGTCAATACATGTTTACCAAAGTGAATTCATGGCTGAAAACAGAACTCAGAGAATGAAGACCTCGGAAGACCCAGTTCTGTCATTAACATTCTTGCCAAGAATCTTAATCTTAAAAAGATAACATGAAAACTCTCAACAGACTGTGTGGGTAAACAGTACTTAAGAAATGATAGTTTTCTTCCTTTTTTGGCCTGTTTACTCATTTACAAAATGGAAAATTTTCTAGGCTATAAATTCTAAACTATAAATGCATGGATCCTATCTTATTTATTGCTGTAGCTCCAGTACTTAGCATAATATCTGGCACAGATTTCAAAACATTTTCTGAATGTGTTGGGGGAAAAAAATACTCCAGAAAACTATATACCAAAATGTTAAAATCGGGTATCTCTGGTTGTAGGGGTTTTTGGTGGTCTTAATTTTCTTCTCTGTGGTTTTTCAGTATTCCATGCTTTCTACAATGAGCAAGCATCATTGTTTTACTTAAACTTTAAAAACATAATTTCAGACTTAAAGAAAAGTTATAAGAATAGTCCAAAAATATCTGAGATAACCTCCACCCAGATTCCCCCAAATGTTAACATTTTGTTATGTTTGTTTTATAATTTTCTCTTTGTGTGTCTCTTTCTGAATCACTTAAGCATGAGTTGCTGATAACTTTTTTTTTCAGAAAGAAAAAAGTGTTTTTGAAAGTATTTTTTTAAAGCATATTTTCTTACCACCACTCGTAATGTTTTTATTAAGATTTCGTTTCCAAGAGAAGTCTCCAGTGAGAAGCTGATGTTGTGGAGGCCGATTTCCAGAGGAAGCACGCTGAAGGTCACCAAGTGGCTGGAGGAGCCCTCTATTCTCTGGGGCAGACATTTGGAGGAACTTTTCCCCTGAGGGTCAACGTCTGGGCTTCCCGATGAACAGATTCCCTCCACGGGAGACATTTTAACACAGAACTGAAATATCACCAGTGAACAATTATTTCAAAACATTTTATGATAAGGAAAGCACGCCCTGATTACATTCATCTGGACAAAAACTCTCCCCTGGTACTCGTTAAATAATCCCTTAGATTCCAAGGCTGTAGAGAAAGCTCATTTCAGATTTTCTAAAACACACAACCAGTTGCCATAGAGCTTAGCAATGTGACAGGATGTCTAGAAAGCTCAACACTGGCTCAGAAACATCTAACCTTCCTTAGACTGTTACCTACTAAATCGGGTACAACACTACTGAAGTTCTTTGTTCATGTTGTCATGATAGCATTTGTTACACTGTCTCTCTACATGTTTATATTTTAGGCAGTGGGACCCCAGTCTCAGGCACTCTGTGTGTCTTATTCAACTTTGTATCTTATAGCTCAGCCTTTGGTTTTCAATAAATGGTTTTATGAAAGACTGGAAACTCCATCTCTTGGCATTTAAGGTCCTGCCTAATATGCCCCCGACCAACTTTTCCAATCTTGCCTCTTATTAACTTCCCACCTGTACCCCATTATACAGCCAGACTCTGGCTCCGGAAAGACGTAGGTTCAAATCTTGGCTCTGCCACTTCCTGTGTGGCAAGAGCACATTGCATGACCCTCCATTTCTTCATCTTTGTAATGGGGATAATAATGATACCTACTGACTTCTGGCTCAAACAGTGAATATTTTTCATCTCCTCTCCAAAATCTAGTGAACTGACAGAACTATATCCCAAATAATAAATCTGTAAGATCCAGAATAAATCAAGCAGGTAAACAAGGAAGAGTAACAACATTCAACAACTAATTTTGAGGAATTTCTCAAAAACGGTAAGCTCCTTTTCCCTCTTAACTATCTTCTTGGGAAACACAACAACTAGGGTGGGTGAGGCAGGAGTTAAAGAAGACTTTTGGGTCACTGGAGGCCAATGATTCCCCCTGGAGAGCTGGGGTAAGGTAGGTAAGGCTAGATACAGAAGAGTGATTTGATCAAATTCAACATGAATTCATTATAAAAACTCTTAGTAAATTGAGATAGCAACTTTTGAAACTGATATCAAATATCAAAAAAAAAACAAACCCAAAAACCAAAAATTCTGGCAGTGGTTCTGCTTTCAGAAATAGCCAAGTAGCTCCTACTTGGATAACTCTTCTGCAAATAATAACTATAAGCTCTAGACAAAATACATATTTAAAAAAAAACAAAAACTACCTGAAGGCACTAGAGATTGGAAGAGAAGGTGACACTCAGAAGAAAGGAGGGACACTGTGTGAGGGTCCTATTTTTTTACAGTTTTAACCTGAGGGCAGTCACCATTAGTCCCTTAAGGAGTAGCTAAACCTCCAGTAGAACCTGCCATCTTATTGGCTTAAAGAACCAGGGGACAGAGTATGGCGCAGCCACCACAGCGGAAAAGTGAAGGACCTCCAGGTTCACCATATAAACTTTGCTCAAACCTGGTCAACCCTTGAACTACGCACAGCACGGACTCTAAGCATCCCAGCTAAGGCTAAAGGAACTGAAATGAGATTTCAAAGTTTGAGATTGATTCAGCCAACTGCCTGCTAAAACATACAAACGAAGATGAAAACTCTTCAGAGGATAGTAATAGAATCCAGAGTCTCTGTAACATTTCATTAAGAAAGTCCAAGGGTCAATGCAAAGTTACTAGATGTAAAGAAATAGGAAAGTGTGATCTGTACTCAAGAGGAAAGGTAATTAATTGGTAATTACCCTGAGATATCTCAGATGTTCTTGTTTCTTGTTTTGATATGATGAATACTGCACTGATAGTTTAAAAATTAAATAAAATATGGCAGTACCATGAGATGTGTGACACTTAAAATATTGTCTAATTATAATTATGTCATTGCACTTTGTGGTGCTCTGAGCAGCAGTGCAACGCAACGAAAGCACTACATACGGTCTATGTCACAACTACTCAACTCTGCCATGGATAATACCTACACAATGGGTGTGGCTTTAAACTTTATTTATGGACAGTGAAATTTGAATTTCATATAACTTTCATGTGCCATGAAATATTCTTCTTCTACTTCTCCTCCTCAACCTTTTAGAAATGTGAAAAACATTCTTATCTTATAGGCCATAAAAGAAGAGGGAGCAGGCCAGTTTTGGCCCATGGCCATAGATTGCTGACCCCTGACCTAGTACATAAAGCAAAAGAATGAAGAGATGTAAAAAATTCAATATTGTAGACAAGTCAGTTTCCCTTACAGTAATTTATAAATTCAGGATAATACCTATCAAAACCTGAATACATTTTTAACTAGATCAGCAAGCAATTACTTGACACTTAGAGACTTATAATCATAAAACTTAAAAATAATTCAATTTCAGTGTATGTACATATTTTTGTTGCATCAAAGTATGAGAGACTGATCGATAGAAAACATTCAAGTGTAAAATATATAACACTAGGAGAGTGGAATGGAAATATGAGTTCACAGATAAAAGGAATGGTATATAATTTGTTGTTCACAAGAGTTTATTTGGGTATTTTTTAATGGATTGCTATGGTATTTAGATTCTGCTATATACCTTTAAAATTTTGATATAACAGTTTTATTTTTAAAATATCAATACTCAAGTATTCCCAGAGTTATAAATTTGCATATTTTTTTGAATTTATGATGAAAAATTTTAGATGCCAATTTAAAAATGTGCCAATGAGGTACTTAGTTTTTCCAAAAAGATTTAGGGAGCTGTAAGCGAAATTTTTGGAGACCACTGAAATACTCATGTCTAAGAATAAAATTAGAGCTTTAAAAAAAAGAGTCAGATTTTCAGACTGCATTGAGTTCCTATATAAAATTTTGTGATTGTGATTTTCAAGTGAAATCAGACAGCCTAATGTATAACTCTGTTTAGAAATGTGTTGGCAAAAAGAAGGCAAATGGTGGGTCTGGCCATGGCTGCAGTTTTTCACAGAGTGTACCCCAGAGCAAAAGGGGATCAAGGGAGTTGACATGTTTTTAATCAGTGAGGCTATAATGATGGCTTATGAATTCTAACCTGAACAAGGAGTGAAGTAAAGACTTTAGCATAAGAAGGCTAATGAAGAATAAAAAGTAATGGAGTCACAGAGCTGGAGGTTTCAATGATGCTGTAGAACTGTAGCTACAAAGTAACAAGGTTAATGAGTCAGAAGGATAGGTAGGAGGTGGTCAGTTGGTGAGATGTTTGAAATCATATTTTCTGGGGGGAAGACAAGATCTGCAAAGTGAAGAGTGTGAATGGCTAAAATGGAGGAAAGGAAAGTGTTGTTAGAGGTAAGGAGATCAGGGTGATGAATGAACCAAATGTAATCTCATCTTTCTCTGAGCCTCCACAGCACATTGATTATCTTAAGGACTTGTATTCTTCATTGAATTGGAGTTGTATGAATAGTTATCTTAACTCTTCTTCTTTTCTTCTTTCCTTCACTGAGTTGAGTTTGTGTGCCTGTGTACGTGATAATTCCATTAATAGAATTCTCAGAAAATCAGGGACGTCTTCATTTTTTCCATTTATTTGAACATACCATAAATACTTACCCGAATTCCAGATGTTCTATAGTTATAAACAGTTCCACTCAATTGGATCTGTTCCCCTCGTACAACAGAATATGGTATATTCATTTCCAGGAAGACGTTTTTGAACACTTTTGCCTTGAGAGTATCAGCAACACATATACCTTCAGCCCAAAGTGAAAGCAAAGTTGAAGCATATTAGGGAATTCCCATAATGCCTTATTAGTACTAAAATGTCTCAGATTTGCTTTGCTTCAAGGAAAAAACGAAAGTTAGATGATGTTTTTCTCTGCCCTAACACCCCATGTCCTTGAATTTTCTACTCACTGATTTTTTTAAATTGAGCTATAATTGAAGTATAATATTATATTAGCTTCAGGTGTACAACATGATTCGATATTTGTATACATAAGTCTAGTTAACATCCACCACCACACATATTACAAATTTCTTTTCTTGTGGTAAGAACTTTTAAGATCTATTCTTTTATCACTGTTCTTCATTCAATAATTATTGGTATTAACAGAAAACTTCATTTGTCCAACAAATATTTAATTCTATTTAAGGCATGAGAATGTTTATTAACTAAAGCACCAAATCTCTTTTTTAGATATTCATTATTGGTTCCGTTTAATGGGCATAAAATTTTGATTGTGGAAACCAAGATTTATAAGAACAAAATATAGTGAGCAAACAAGCCAAGTCTGAAATTATTTATAAAGTGTCTGCACTAAATCACCACAAAAGGGCACTAGTCCAGGAGAGAAATTACATATTTTTCTCTAACTCTACTGAATCTTCTACTCACTGAGAAAATACAAAGGAAAATGGGGGCTTCACATCAGTATTTATAAAATGATGGCTAATAGAAGAACAAAAGAAGAAACTGATACAGTCCATGATGTGGGCACATCTAAGTCTCTTTGTAATACATTAAAAATAGGTTTTAATAAATGACACCACTTAAGTCCTGTGTAAACTAAAAAGACAATAACAAAAAACTGCATTTTGCCAAATCAAATCATTCCTTACGTGAGCATATAACTTCAATTTGCTTACCACTATTTGAAATGCCAACACCTTGAATTTCCCAGGTAGTTAGAGAATCAGGTAGCACAAACTGCAACTGGTTTCTGAAAGTTAAAATGTTGATATATTCAAATACAGAGGAACATTGATTAACCCAAATTGACAGCTTGCATTAACAGAATTCTTGCTTCATACTACTTTAGAATAAAGAAAAAAAATCACAACAGAACAAAATCTCATCAGGTATTAAAGAAAAATCAAGCAAGAAGTTTATTCAGTAACTCTTATACTCATTCCATGTTTTTAGATATTTCACTTGTATTATGAGAATTCAAATTCAGAAGGATGTCTTTGAAACATTGCAAATTCAAAACATACAATTCAAAGAAAAAAATTGTTTATTGTGTAGTATGTTCTAAAATAGGGAAGCAAAATACTAATGCATCTTAACACTGCTCATAACGAAGTTGATATAACTAAAAATTTCTGATTAAGATCAAGCTTATACTCATTCAACAAACAGCTATTGTGCACCATCTTTGTGTCAAGCATAGCACTAAATACTGAGTACACAGCTCTCATAGATACAGTCCTGCTCTCAAGCAGTTCACGGTCTAGTGGAAGAAATAGTTCAGTATATAAATTGCGATTCACTGTAATAACTGTACCAATAAAACTTTTTAAAAGTTCAGAGGCAGTATGCATTGATTCAACAAATTTATTTTAGTGCCTCTAGAAGCCGGACCTTATGCCAGGTCCTGAATATAAAACTAACCTGAATTTAGTCCTTGCCCTGGAAGTATTTACATTTTAATGTGGAAGACAGTCAGGTAAACAGGACATTATTATATTGTGTGATATGTGCAACAGAGTTAATTGAGAGGGACAGTACATCCAATCACTGGGTGGGGGACAGCGGTGGAAAGGTCTGCGAGGGGAAATGCTAGCCAAGGGGCAATGTCAGATGAAGTGGACAACACTGTGGAGGAGGAATCAGGCAGGACAAGGGTAGAGGCCAGGAGACCCATTAGAAGTCAGATGTCAGGCCCGGAACTCACTGCCTTGATGGCTCCTTGGAAAGTCTGTGCTTTGAGCCCCCCCAACCCCCCCTCCCCCCGCCGGACGACCTGAGGAAGGATGACACTCAGGGAAGGGGCACTGTTTTCAGTGCCTGGTACAGAGTAGGCATTCTATAAACATGTGTTGAATAAAGGACTTTAACAAGAAAAGAACCTTTCTCCCTATTAATCAATGTTTTGTAGTTACAGATATTTCAGGATGAAAACAGCTGCATAATACAGTGTAAAGCACACAGTTGTGCTCGGTAAAGACTACCTGAAATGGAATGAAGTTGAATGGAATGGTACCCTTCTTCCCCAAGAGTTAATCATGACCTGGAACCAATTATTAGAAGAAATCACACGCTAAAAAAAAAAGAAGTAAAATAAAATTTGACCCAATGGTGGTATCATCTTAACTCTTAAATAAAATATTGGGAAATGGGTAGTTTCCAGATTTTTGGTCAGAATATTTGCATTTTCCCATATTTTTCAGAGAAAAGTCAAAGAAATATAATACCTTTTGGGGACATGATGAACTTCCCATAACCAGCTTTCTGGAAAATAAGTCCTTATTTCTGGTTTGGTTACTGGTAAAAGAGTCTTTATATCTGGGGGAAAAATATATTTGATTATGGAAAAACAACACAAATTCTACTTAGAGCTGAATTTTAAAATATGGACATTAATCAATAGCTTAAACATTTTTGGAAAGGTCAATGAAACATTTTGTTTAGTGATTTCAAAATAGAACAATAAAGGCCTTAGGATTTCTCCACTAGTGACACTGACAAAATGAATAAAGCATAAAAATATGTTTAATAATTTGTGTTTTAAATTGCTAAATGTTTCATGTTCGGAAAATTATACAAGATACTAATTAGTCTATAAAGTTATTTGCATTTTAAAAATTGCAATAATTGTTTTTATTTTGTAAAATAGGGAGGTTTACATTATTCTCTGCCTTACCTCAGAAATTTATTTATATTTTCTATAATAAAAATGGACAGAATGTCTGCTTCTGTCCAAGATGCACTGATAGGGACTGGAGTTACACCTCTGCCTTAAGAAAACTAGAAAACCAGACACAACAGCTTTCAAATATTAGAGCATAAGTGAGCCAGGACAGTGATCCCTGAGAAAAGGGAGACAGATTGGATGAACCCTAAAATTATCCAGGTTTACTGTCTGGAGGCAGTTTACAGGCTTTAGAGCAGGGAGAAAAACGCATACAGACCCTGGCAGAGTTGCAACACCACCCATGGGAATTTGGGAGGCCAAGCTGTCTAGAACAAGGGACAGAGAGGAGGGAGCTACAGAGGCTGAATTCCAGGCAGCTGATGCCAACCCAGATGATTAGAGTTGAAAAACTGGACCACGAAAAATGGATATGTACTAGATTGTTCATAAAAAATACTGCGTGTAATAAGCAAAAATCTGAAAACAACCTAAATATATCTAATAACCTGGTTTTGATAAATGGCCACAAGAATTTATTTATGCAGAAATGTATCCACTCAGAATGATGACATTTAAGACATACTGTTAAGGGCTTCCCTGGTGGCACAGTGATTAAGAATCTGCCTGCCAGTGCAGGGGACACAGGTTTGAGCCCTGGTCTGGGAAGATTTCACATGACGTGGAACAACTAAGCCCATGCGCCACAACTACCGAGCCTGCACTCTAGAGCCCGCAAGCCACAACTACTGAGCCCGCGTGCCACAGCTACTGAAGCCCACACGCCTAGAGCCCATGCTCTGCAACAAGAGAAGCCACCGCAACGAGAAGCCTGCGCACCACAACAAAAGAATAGCCCCCGCTCACCGCAACTAGAGAAAGCCCGTGCACAGCAACGAAGACCCAACGCAGCCAAAAATAAATAAATAAATAAATATTTAAAAAAAGAAAAAAAGTAACAACAACAAAAAAAGACATACTGTTAAGCAAAACAATCAAACAGGATCTGTCACTCTGCTTTTGTTTGTTTTGACTGTATATAAATGAATTGAAAGTCCTAAAAGTTCTGAAAACATGTTAATGAGAGTTCTATAAATTCTGAAAATGTATATTGTGGTTGAAATTGAAATAAGATTTCAACTTTATGTGAGTACATTTAAGGTTATGCTACATTTAGAAATCTTTTGCTATATGTGGTCAGTATAGGTATAAACAGAATTTTTAATGGTTGTAATATCACAGAACCATGGAATTTTAGAACTCAAAGGCATATTAGAGATCACCTGGCCCAAGCTTCTTGCTTTAAAAATGGGGAGATTGAGGCTCAGAGAGGATAAATAATCATTCACGTTTATAGAATGAGTCAGCTTCAAACTCGCCTGGGTCTTGACTATGGACTAGTGCACTCTGCTCTGTACTATATATACCTCTTCTGATTCCCAAAAATGACAACAAAATTTTTTTCTTAACAGCATTTGCAAGTTATCTTTTCTACTTCCCATTTTAAATAGAGCATGTAAACCACCTTTTTTGGAAGCATAAAATTACATCAATTTCCCCATATTTTCCAATCGAAAATGTCAAACTTACGTAGCCTTCCCAATTGGATAATTTTACCAGACTCGGCAGCACGGATCTGGCTTGCGATGGCACAACAGTTCTTGAAAACTTTGACGCATCTTGGGCCTATCTTAATCCGAGCGGCTCGCTGCTCACAGTTTTCATCATCATTACGATAGGCTCCATCACGACAACATTTCTTCAACATTCTATCTTTGTATTTAGCAGCTGAAATGGTAATAATTCAAGTGCCCTTGATTATGCATAGAGTCAAAACATCTCAGGCTTAGAAAGGCTCTTGAGGGATACTGGATTTCTGCTGTCATAGGACCCCAGCCCCACAAGAGCCATGGCTAGTTGACTGTCCAGGCCCGCTTTGGAACTACCCTAGGAATGGGAGAATATGGCCTCATAAGGTAATCCACTCTGATTTGCACTAAATGGTTAAGGGCTTCCTGCAACTAAGCTGAGTACTGACTTTTGAAACTGGCACCTTGGGTTCAGCACCCTTTGAGTAAAATAAGTTAATGATCTGAGAAGCCTGCAAATATCTGAAGATAGTTATCATCACTATACAAGTATGTTCTTCTTCAAGCTAAAAATCCTATTTTATTCAAACATTTCTTGTGGTTTGTGGCTTCAAACATTTCTTCACCAGTGGCATCTTTCCTCATCATAAGTGCTTCGATTAATCAGTATCTCTCTTTTCATATCATTAAAACTTAGAATGAAGGTTAGAATTTAAATGACTCATATACAGATGGAAAGTATTATTGTACTACTATAAACATCTTTATTAGTTGAGCTCAGGGCACTGACTGCTGGCTCAATGTTCTTTCTATTGTAGCATTGCCAATTATCATATCTCTGTTTAAATAATACTTAAAAATAATTTCTGTTGGGATTATTTCCCGACCCAAAATTATCTAAAATACTCTTAACTGTTAAGTGTATGCAAGAAGAGATAGACTTCCAGGTATATCTCACAGTTACTTAAATCATGGATTTTGTTAGAATAAAATGGAAGCATATGATTTTAATTACTAGATGAAGTTTACAGAGAGGAAATATTTGTGACAAATAAAAGTTAATCTTTTATATTTTAGAGATAGATATAACAAAGACCTATTTCCCTCAGATTAAGGTTATGGCAAATGAACTATTGGATTAATTTGGATTAACCTTTCCAGGGGAGGTGAGCTAGATGTCTGTACATATCTTTCTTTTCACCCATTCTATTTGAATTAGGAGAAATTAGATAATGTTTACTTTTCTCCAGCTTTTGAATGACACGATCATAACCTTTTGGCAATCACATGAAACTTTTAGAGTACCTTCTTCCTCTATCTTCATTTTCAGCATTCTTTTTGGCCTGAGAATTTCTTTACAAGGTTCATCTGTTTTAAAAAGATAAAGAAAAAGAAGGGAGAAAAGGAGATAAAATCTCAAAAACCACAAAATTCCGTAAAATTACTTAACTTTTTAAAACATTCACGTCATTCATTCAACAAACATTGAGAGCCTACTTTCGACTAGGCACCGCACACTACACATCTCAATATGACTTGTTTTTAGAGGGGCTCACAATCTATTGTCACACAGTTTGACTTGTTTGATCTGAATTTGGTTTTTAATCCTGCAACCTTTTTGATCCACTGATTACAAGGAAATATCTAAGCTTTTAGAGTGAGCCATGTTTCTGTTAGGTATGGTATTTTAATTACTTTTGGTGTTTATATTATTACAAATAATAGTATCATGTATAATTATGAACAATTTTAAAACCACAGAAAGAAGATGATTAAGATGTGGTCCTTGCCCTTAAAGAGCTCCCAGTGCAGTGACTGAGACAAGGTGTGTAATTAAGTGTAAGAATGTACAATGATGCACTGCTATAAATACATCTAGTCCTCCCTATAGTATTCCCCCTATTAAAGGAGGAGGCAATGATCAATTCTATATGGGGAAGAGGCCAAATCAAGGAGATGATTCTTCTTCTAGCTTCTTCAGGCTAATAAAAGGGAAAGCGGTCCTAATAAGGAAAGGCCCAAAGATGTAAAATAGTGCCACCCATAACTACCTTGGTTCTGTATGGCTTAGACATAAGGTCATGTAGAGTGAGATGAGAAACAGCTGGAAAGAGCTGGAGAGAGGATCGTGGAAGGCCTTGAGTATTACAGTAAAGAATTTGTACTGTATCTTGAAGGCTAATGAAACATTTTATACAGAGGAGTTACCTAGTCATGCCATTATAAGATCAGTTTAGAGAATATTCTGGAGGAGGGACAAAACTGAGGTCTGGGAGGCAAATCATCCACGTAAATTTCAGTAATCAATTTGAAGAATAAACAAAAAGTACTGAGTGTTTTACCATTTTCTTGGGAGTTATCTGCGTTTGCGTTGGTGAGGAAGGTGAGTCCAGCCAGGTGGAATACATCTGCATTGTTGCGGCCACCACCTGCCCCGCAGCCCAGGTCACTCTTCTCTAAAGTTTGAAATACCTGTCCAGAGGTAGTTAGTTAATTTAATAATTCTTAGGAATTAACTAAAGGCAAAACGGTGAGCCTATTCAGATATGGAAATCATTCCTCTGAAAAACTAAAGGTACAAGTTGTTACATGGTTCTAACAAATCTGTGAAATGCACAGCCCACTCATTTATCAAATGGTCAAAGACCAAATTTCCCAACTTCATTCCTTTATTTTGTCCTTTTGTATTTAGAAGTACATACCTATTCAAAATTAAATCAAGAACTAAGTCTTAAGCTTTGATGAGGTGATTCTTCGAAATTGACCCCATGCTGTTTTGTACACAGAATGCATACTGCAATCAATATAATGTCCAAAAAAGAATAAATGAGTGAATATATGAATAAGTGAATTAATAAACAAGCTAATTTTTAAGTCGCTAAAAGAAAAAAGAGCACAATCTCTTGTATTTTGGGGAAGAGGGCTCTAGGTTATAAGTGGGTGAGAACTTGTTCGCGGGGGGAGGCTTTTTCCAGTTTTAATTTTGACCCCAAACATTTTTTCCTTTCTGAATGTTTTTAACTTAATAGTTTCTCAGTTCTTTCTTCCTCCTTCAAAGAAATTCAAGCCTAGAAAATAGAAGCAGAGCTTAGGGGAGATAAATGGGAACTTAGGGGAAGTGAATCATCTTCAGATTCTTCTGGGCCACAGATTTTAATGAGTAAGAAAAAGGACACAAAACCCAAAAAACCCCCAGTGGTTGCCTATTCATTCTTCTCTGTTGCTGCTACTATAAAGCTCCCTGCTCCCAAATCTCCAAACCCTCCCAATCAATGGCACTTTGCCCATGAATGTAATTGCTATCATGGCATATGTTTTTAAAGTACTTAATTCCATACTTGGAAAAGTAAAAATGGATAGACCTGGGCTTTAGAGACTAATGTGAGGATGGCTTACCTTCCTAAGAGTCACTGTTTTGAGTAGACTATAGAAAAGCAGGTCTAGTCTTCCCTTAATTCTTCCCCCACGACTTACCCTAGTGGCCACACTTTGTGAAGCACTGCATAGGGCCACCCCAGTAACCAAGGCCATGCACTACTTAACTCTTTCCAGGGGTTTCTTGGCTGTCCTTTGCACCCCATATATAGCACTGTCCACTGCCATTAAAGCCACCCAGGAATCCAACTCAGTTGCCATATTAAGAGATACATGTTGGCCAGGGGAATATGTATCTGTACTTGGAGACAGATGAACCTATAAGGTCATTTGAAAAAGAAAATATCATTTGTATGACACAAAAACTTCACAGATAGCTGCATTTACAGCCCCTTTATTCAGAAGAAAGTTGGATTGTGACTTACAGTTTGTGGCTTACCTTGAGCTGGTTGCCACACTTTTCTTCAATATTTAACCAGACTGAGTCGGACACTAATTCTGCGGTCTGTTCTCCTGTTACAATGTAATAGACCAGGAGACGAGCTGAAGGAACCATGTTCTGTGTCACTGGAATGTTTATACTTTGATAATCTGAATCTGAAAGTTTATCCCTTGTGCCAAAGTGAACGATTTTGCCCTTGGATAAAATCTAAAAATAAACAGCAGTAGCAACGGTAATTACAAAAACAAAACATTTACTTCAGGATGGAGCTTGGAGCTGGAGTAGAAATTACGTTAAAGAAAAAGAAAGTTAACATTGTATGGGCCTACTATGTTCCAGGAACTGTACATTTAATTAACTCTTTTAGTTCCCATAATAACCAGAAGGATAGGAATACTATCTCCATTGTGCAGATAAAGGGACTGAGGTTCAGGAAGTAATTAAATGTCATACTGATTTCAGTTCAAAACCACCTAGCTACGAATTCAGAGAGCTAAAATTTGACCTCAAATCTGTTTAAAGTCATCACACTGTCATTAACATCTACTTGTTTAGTTGATTAAAAAATGTAGATGAGGAGGTAGAGTGCATCTTATTTTTCCCTAATTTCTGGCCTTAAGTTTTAAAGCCAGAGGTTAGGTTCTAAACTGGAGGTGTGAGGTTAAAAAAAAAAAAAAACCCTAAAAATCATATGAAGCCAAAATGTCCTCAGAGATCCCTTAAATTGTCCTTAGAGAACAGGACTGTGTATGTGGTTTTGGTATGTAGTCCCTAAACAAGTCCCCTAATTATTCATCAGTCAGTATGGTCCTCATTTATTTTTTAATTTCTTCTTCAAAACCGTTGAAAAAATCATCATCACCTGTTTGGCCTGATCATCAGAATAATTAATTCCATTTCTTGGGTAATTGTCAGGAAGCCCTTAACATTTTTTTTACATTCTTTCCTACCTTTCACTGACGGCCTTGACTGACACCTCCGATTAATTTAAGTGATGTAACAGGGATGTTGCTGGAGCAGGTATGATATGACTCAACCCTTAAGAGCAGGATTTGGGTCCCCTCTTTTTTCCAGTGAAATGCACATATTTTAAATGGGTCTAGGCGTGTAATCTTTGGCCATGAAGTAGAGCAGAGGTAATGTGAGAATTTAATCAAGCTCTCTCTATGGAGGAATCAGGCTGTCTTTGGTGAAAGGCATATAACACAGTCAGAGGTTCCCAGGTCTAATCTAATCACAACCTTCCTCTTCCCATCTGAGTGACTGTAGTGAGTCTTTAACCTCTTTGTCCCTCAGTTTCTTCATCTGTGAAGTAGTCATGAAAATCATTCCCTGTCTCAAAGGCTTTTGAAAAACTGATTATCAAATTAGATGATGTTTTTGAAAGTGCTTTGTAAGAATATATGTAAGGGATCATTCTAACGCTTTTCTATAAGCAAAGGAAAATCAGGTGGGGGAATAGATAGATGTAAATCTATCATTATATACTTACCAAGTAATTATAGTGAGTTATTTTGTCAATATATGGACTTCTGGGGGTAACAACAATATTCAGATGTTCTCCCACAAGCAAAGGTTTATAGTTTTCAGTCCAGTCAATATAAAGATAACTTTGGCTGAGAGATGAATATGCTATTGCTCGGTAATCTTCGCTGGCCTGATTTTCTTCTGGAAGATCTGGGTCTTTGGTCCTGACCTGAAAAGGAAAAAAGTGAAAAAAGATACATGGACTGTGACTTAATGTTTTCTGTGAAACATAACTTTTCAATTCCTTTCTTTGCTTTATAAATTTCTAAAATTCACAACACCAAATTCTAAAGAAAAAAGAAATCCATTACTCCAAAGTGTTTGTACAGCTGCGGTATCAAGTAACTTTACAAAGGCTATGGACAATAATTGGGATAATATGGGATTGTAGGCTATGGTGGGAAAGTCTGGTGAAGTGAAGAGAGAAAGATGCTCCTGCAACAAATATTGACACCCTTCCTGAAGTGTCATGGTGAGTTGGGGACTCCTTTTCCTATGGGTTGGAAGGGTAGCAGTGGGGAGGTCCTGAGGACTGGGGACAGGAGTCGTGAATGGACATCACACAGACTCTCTGGCCCAGTTTCATTGCGAAGTCGTGGCACAGAGAAGGGCTTACAAACAGAGTGGGGCAGAAATGATATCATGGCACCAATATCGGCCTTTGACAGCAGAGGGGTTGGTTAATAGCTCATGCTCGGGAGTGAGACAGGCATTGGTTTGCCTCTTGAGTACCATCATTTATTAAGTCTGGATAAGTTATTTAACCATAAGAAAGGTTAAAAGCCTCTGTTTCCTCAGCTGCAAAATGGTTAGCACAATGCCTAGCACTTCGTACGGGCTCAGTAGATGATGGTGAATCTATGCATGCTGGGGTCATTGACATGCATTACTAACTTACTCATTTTTTATTTGGGATTGGGAACCTAAATATTATTTGCTAGGAGAGAAGAATATTAAGTGAGCTCTAAGGTAGAGTGACTCATACAGCTGGAAAAAAGAGAGGCTTCCACGTTTGGCTCTTTTGTGGCCCTGAAAAGAGATAAAAAGTTGGGGGGTGGGAAACAGAGAATATTTCTATCACTGATTTCCACTGCTATACCTATTTTGATACTTCTAGATTCTAATACAGTCTTACAGATATAATTCACCCCAAATAAAAAATTGATAGATTTATCTTCCTCAAGGACCATTCAGTGAATTTGCAGATTGCCTCTGGTGCTTTTTTTTTTATTTTTTTGGATGCAAAATTGTGGAACTGTTCACTGGACTCATGTATAAAATCTGCTGCATTTGTTCTGCACATTGGCCAAAACACACAGTCAAAAGTACACACTGTCCCAGAAAATTTAACAGAAGAATTCAGCTCACTTTAAACTCCAGCACCACCACTTCAGATGGGAGATTCACCACAAAAGAAGCTACTCCATCACTGGAACGTGTTACACTTTGCTTTGACTCCGAGTCAGTTGTCTCCTGGTTTACATCGAGCATTTGTGCACTCAGGGTCACCGGGACCCCTCCTACCACATGGTCAAGTGAATCCTTAACCTGCACCTGTTTGTCAGAACAGTCCAAATTCATTTCAAGAGCTCATCACTTCTTTTAAAGCATAACAATTCTGAAATAATTTTCCCTCCTCCTCACCAATGTATAAATTATTCATATTCAATTCAGGAAAAAGAAGCATGTTCTCAGCTTATATATAGAAAGGTTTAATCTTATTTAGTTAAATCATTCTTGAATGGATTCCCCTGTATATCGAGAAGACTCAGAATATAAATATCATCACATTAGGTCTGCCAAGTAGATGTGATAAGGTCTTCTGCTATTTAATTTCTGTGTGTGTTCAGTTGGTTGAGAACTGGATAAAGGAAAAAATGAGGCAATCACTTCTGGGAATGATTCTCTTGGATATGAGAAACAATAAGTGCATCTTCTTTTTTCTCAAACTCTACCTCTCATTGCCATGCATATGGACATATAGAATTTCCACAAAGATATATTTTATATTATTTATTTGTATATGTGATATGAAATATATAAAATATATTTTAAAATAATAAATTCTATATAGTGACATATTTTGTGATCTTGTATTATATATATTAATACACTCCATAATATATTATAAATTACCATATGCATTATATAGTAATATGTTATATATTATTAAATATGTTGTATATATACTAAGAAGTTATAAGCATGTCCAAAGCTTGCTTGTGGTCTAGTAAATTTTTTTCTCTTAAAGGCCAGTGACCTACGGTAAGTAATAAATAACCCATTTTAATTATCCTAAAGTTGATTTTTAAAAGCAACACATCTTCAAAGAATAAAAAAATTCTACTCTAGCTTTGTAAAGGATAGGGAATAAAAATTTCCATTTTATAAATATAATAAAACATATATGTAATAAAGCATGTTTTATATATAATAAGATATAGAATACTAATCTACAATAAAATATAATTAAAAGGTCAAATGAATGTTTTAACTCCATACTATCAGCATTTTAAAAAGGAAAAGTGGAGGAAGGAGAGAAAATATTGTAAAGGAGAAAAAAAAACATACAGAAAAGAGTCAGGGACAGACAGAAAGTGTCAAGATGGAAAGGATGGAGAACAATACAGAGAGATGAGATCAGACAAGAGTTATGTACAAAGAGAATGCAGAGTGAAAAGCACAGAAATGCACCCTCAGAGACACACAGGAAGTAAAAAATGGTGAGAGAAAGGGGTTTATTTTCAAGGAATGCTATCTCTGTCTTAAGACTTTTAAAGAGCACGTTGCCAAATAATTTTAAACTTTAGTGTTTTTTGAACTATAGACTTATGGGGTTTTATTTACATATCATTTAATGCAATGCTCATTTAGGGAATGCTTAACACAGGCTATCTTACTAAATAGTGATACTGCCCTAAGGGTTGATATCATCCCCAAGGCTGAAGCTGGTCTGCAGTTTCCCACCACCCACCACATAGTCGGAGGGGCAGATTTCACACACAGAATGAGTTCCCTCTGTGATTTGCCTCTCCATCATCCTTCTTTTGTTTGCCACCCCCATATTTTTAGAAAAAGATAATCACATTTAGCAGTTTCCCCCCATCATCTACCTTGACAGAAAATGGAATCCCAGGCTTCACAAAAAGAGGAGTAGCAACCAAATTCAGTTTGTAGGGAGAAAGGACATATTTGATGCCAGGAATTTCTGCTTCTTCAGAAAATCCACCTAAAGAAATGACAAGGATTATGTTGACCTTTATTAGGAGTGTACGGATCTGTGTGGGGAGCTATTTTGTGTTCATATGTCTCCACAGACCTACTCATTCATTCATTCACTCCATTCCTGCACTCATTCATTTACCAACAGCAAGTAGGATATGGGTCTTGGTTCAGAGGGGCAGTGCAGAGAAGAGTAAACTCTTCTCAGGAGTTTCCAAAGCCTTACGCACAAGGCTTGTGGGCAGAGGTGGTCCTTATGGAAGTAGAGCAATAGGATTGGACTGAGGAAGAATTCAAGGAAGGGACACCACTTTTCACCAGTGGCCTGAGTTTCAGTTAAATATGTATAAGGCATTAAGGAGAGAAGAAAGGGTAGGCCAGAGACTAAGCCTTACAGGGCATTCACCTTTAGAAAGCAGGGATATGGAGAGAAGTGGAGAAGACATAAAAGGAGAGCTTGAGGTAGAGAGAGCCCAGAGGGTCTACTAGCAAGACCCCAATAGTGTTTGTTACCCATTAGCTAAAACTTAAGCTAAACTATTAAGAATGATATACAAAGTTCTAGTATCCTCAAACTCCTTTCCAGTATTACATCCCTAATACCCCTACATATATATCCTATACTTCAGTGAAAGGAATAATCTGCTACTCTCAAAGGTCAAGTTTCACCTCCCACTCTTGGTATGTTCACTCTGTGAAGGGTGCCCCACTTCATCCTGGCTGTTATCCCTGCCTCAGAACCCTACTTATCTTTCACAACAAGACCAATCATCTTCAGGACACCATTCTTGGTTGCTCAACAATCACCTAGGAGCTCATCTTCTTCTGAAGGTCAGTAGCATTAAGCACTTTTCTTAGAGCACATATGGAATGCCTTCTTGTTCAGAGTTCTTTGTTTACTTGTCTTATAGGTGCTTGTTTGTAAGCCACTTGAGTACTGGGATTACGCATCATTAATATTTGTAAGCCTGCATATTTAGCAGCACTCTTTGCATATCTAATAAATACTGCTTAACCTGAATTTGTTTGTAATAAATTGAGAAAAATAAAAGTAACAAAGAAACATTAAAACAATGTCAAAAACACAGCCAGGGCAGGGAGTATAAAGTCATCATCATTCTCCCACATCTATTGAGCATCAGATGCATACAAAGTGCTTAATAACTCGATAATTACCTCAATTCTTCATTCTGCTACCCAGAAGGAAAATTTAAAGAGGTGGAACGGGACTTAGGAATAATTTGGTCTAACAGTCATTTTATTGAAAAAAAAAAGTGGCCTCAGTGTGGTTAAATTATTTGTTCAAGGTTGGTTGGGGATTCAATATAGACCTGAAAATATAAGTTACATTAGTAATCAAGACATATCAGAAGTAAGACAAAGTAACCCAACTTGGAGTAATAATTAATAACTATTAAAACCATTGGAGTGAGGATTAAGAGTACTAGACAAGGTGCTAAGAATGTTAAGAAAGAAGTAGGTGGAGAAAAGAAGGAGGAGGAGGAGGGGGGGAGGAGGAGGAGGGGGAGAGGAAGAGGGAGGACGAGGAGGAGGGGAAGGGGGAGGACGAGGAGGAGGAGGAAGAAGAGGTGCTGTTTTAAGTGCTTTGCATATACTGACTCTTTGATCCTCACCATAACCCTATGAGGGATATACTACTATTGGATCTATTTTAGAAACATCACCTCCAATTTTAAATAGAATTACTGACTATTACAGAAGAAAAGGGCTTTAGGATGCACTTTGTTCAACTCCATCATTGTACAGCTAAGGGGACGAAAACAATGATAGTAGTAATAACTTTCATTTGCATGGTGATTTATCAAATGTTTTTACACACATAATCTCTTTGATTTTGATTCTTACTGGGTGAGAAAATCGGGGTGCCAAATGTTCATGCCAGATAAGTTGCAGACCCAGTTGGAATACCAGATGGGCAGGTGTTATCCCATTCTTGCCAGTGAGGCAATAGAGACCCAGTGACTAGGGGGTGGCAGAGCTATACTTTAATCCAAGTTTTTAATGATGTAAAAAATAAAACTTAACTATAAAAGGAAGTAAACTGTGAAAGAACTGTAGAAATTATTTATACCTTGAAAATGCTGTCTAAATATTTCCCAAGAGAAAGTTTAAAAAAAAAACCAAGCTCACCTGTAGACTCTATGACTGTCACACCAATATAAAGGTACTTGTTGTTTACATCTTCTAGACTGCCATAGGACAATTCTTTAATTGCTGTTTCAGAGTCAAATGTGACTCGAGCAATTCCATTTATCAACTGTTTAAAGGGGGAAAATGAAAGAGTTATTTCACAGAAGAATTTATAAGGAAAAAATGAACAAAATGTGCCTTTACTAGCCTCTCAATTGAAGACAAATGTCAGAGGAATGCTTTATTGTCACCACTAAAGTGAGTAAATGAGTCCACAGTTAAGCCCAGAATGTTATTTTCTAATCTATTTCTTTAGAATTTTGACACGGAAGCGTCTTAAATATCATTTGATTTCACAGGCCTTTTTTGTACTAGCTGGCAAAGATGACTTCTTCCAATCACTGAGTCATCATCTTTCTAGACCTCTCAGCTTACTTTTGCTCTTAACTGAGAGTTTATGGGGTTTTATGATATTTACTTTGTACTTTGCTGCTTACATATTGAAACGCTAATTTAAAAACACACAATGGGTAATGGGATATGGGGTTAAGTCACATGATATTATTTAATTATTAACCACAACAGTAAAATAGATTTTGCGTTCTTTTTTCTTCTGAAATTGAGTGTTACGAGGCCAGGGATTTTGTCTTATGTAGCTTTAAATCTCAGTGTCTAGCATAGAATCTTGCATTAAAAAGAGGCATTTAATTTATATCTTAAAGAAATAAAACTGTATTTTGAAAGAACAAAGGCTAAATTACTGATGATACAAACTATGTGAATATGCAGCAGTGAGCAAAATGACATGAACCCTTACCATCCACAGTATAATGTAAAGAACACTGAACTAGAGAAAAGGGGACCAGGGCTCTACTCTGAGCTCCAGCAACCACTAGCCCTTGACCATGGACCAATAACTTCCCAGTGAGTTCATTCATTCACTTATAAATTTTTATAGAGCACCTACGTTTTGCCAGGAACGAGGCTGGCTCTGGGCATACAATGGGAATGATTCAGACCCCCAAAGAGTTTTGTGTAGAGAATGATAGAGACGTAAATAAACCATACAATAAGAAGGGTTTCTCAGCACTATTGACCTCATTTGTACAGGATAATTCTTTGTTGTGGGGCACTGTCCTGAAGGAGTTTCACAGCATCCCTGGCCTCTACCCACTAAGTGCCCGTATGATCCTCTTCCCCAGTTGTGACAACCACAAATGTCTCTTGACATTACCAAATGTCCCCTTGGGGGTAAAAGTCATCCCTGGTTGAGAACCACTGCAATGAAGTGTGAAACGTGCTCCACTGAGAGCGACTCAAGGCCTGAGGGAGTAGAAAGTGTGTCCACATTGAGACAAAGAATGAGAAGGAATTACCTGGGCAAAGAAGAGGCAGGAGGGAACAAAGGGAAAGAGCATTCCCAAGCAGAAGGAGCAACTCTGCAAAGACCTGGAGGCAAGAGAGACTAGGGTAATTTTGAGAAACTGAAGTGACCAGTGCAAGGGAGAAGAAAGGGAGAAATGGGCTGGTGAGGGGAGCTGATGCCAAGGAAAGTGAACTTTATCCTAAGGATAGTGAGAAACCAACAGAGGATTTTAAGTTTCAATTTCCACACCTATTTAAAATGAGAGATTGGACTAGATGAATTTTAAGTCACTTTCCATCTCTAGCATTCATGACGGATCTTTAGGTACAAGTGAATCTCTTACCACTGTGCTTTGCATTGCTTTTTGCATCATTTCTTTTTGATTATCTTTTAAGTCTTCTCTTATTCCAAAAAAGATATAAACGTCAGCCTCGTTGACGACTTTATTATAAAAATATCTGTCAAACAATCATACCATAAAATTGTTTTGCTAACAGGGTTACAATAATAAAATCTGGATAAAATATAACAATTCAAAATTACATAAAGCATTTGATACACTTTAAAGTGCCTTCCATCCACTGTTATATTTCATCCTCATAAAGCTACAATAATAAAGCCAAAGTACAGATTTTTATTACTATGTGCTAGATGAAAAAAACTGATCTTGAGGAGATCAAAAGAGTCAGGTCTGGGGCCCTTTCTTACAGGACACATCACTTCCTCAATGATTTTGATACCAGTGGAGAGCTGCTCTTTTTCTTCTTTTATGTTTTTAAAAGCAGCATGCCCGATCTCAGAGTTATATGTTCTTTTTTAAAATTCTAACTGCATACTTCCTTTTTTAGTTTAGAATTAAAGTAATAATAAAGAAAACTTCCTGCACAGCAAATACTATAGCAAGAGCTAACTTTCCTTATTCATAGTTTGAACAAAAAAATAAGTCCCTCCATTAAAAGAAGTCAATTTCTACAATTCTCTGTCAAGTGAGCATTTTATGCTGGTTTAGATTAAGGGACAAACACTCTATTTGAGGAATAAATGCTAGTAAGAGAGGCAGTATAGGGTAGCATTTGAGGGCATGTATTCTGGAATGAGACAGGCCAAGTGACTTACTAGTTGTATGATCTTGGGCAAATTACTTAACATTTATGTACCTCTGTTTTTCCATTTGTAATGTGGGGATAGTAACAGTATCTACCTCATAGAGTTTTCATAAAGCTTAAATGAGGTAATGTGTACAGAGTGCTTTCAAAAGTGCTTGACACATATAGTTATATAAATCAGTTAATGTTATTAATAACTACAGTATATCATCATTTTTAAATGACCTAAGCTTTTGTGGTAGATTGCTTGCAAAAATAACCCCAATTCTCCACCTCTCCATGTATCCACCACCTTTGCAGCTCCTTGGGTGTGAAGGGAGTCTATTTCCTTTGTGCTAGTCTTGTAATTTGCTTTGGTCAAAAGAATGTGTTGGGGGCTTCCCTGGTGGCGCAGTGGTTGAGAGTCCGCCTGCCGATGCAGGGGACACGGGTTCGTGCCCCGGTCCGGGAAGATCCCACATGCCGCGGAGCGGCTGGGCCCGTGAGCCATGGCCGCTGAGCCTGCGTGTCCAGAGCCTGTGCTCTGCAACGGGAGAGGCCACAACAGTGAGAGGCCCGCGTATAGAAAAAAAAAAAAAAAAAAAAAGAATGTGTTGGAAGTGATGGTGTGCCAGTCTCAAAGTGCAAACCTCAAGAGGACTTTTATGCTCTCATTTTCTCTCTTTGAGCATTGCTGCTGCTACAGGCTAGCCAGTTGGTTGATGAGAAATACACATGGTCCAATCATCCTTGTAGCTTCAGTCAACTGCTAGCCAGCTGCCAGGCATGTGAGTAAGACCTCCCTAAACCAGCTGGCCCCCAGCTGACCTGCCAACTGACTGCAGGCACATGGGCGAGCCCCACTGACGTTGGCCTGGCCCAGATCAGCAGAACTGCCCAGCTGACTCGTAAATGGCTATGGTTTTAAGGCATTAGATCTTAGAGCAGGTATGCAGCATTAGCTGGCTGATTAAGCCATTAAAAATGACAAGAAGTGAAGGTTTCATATCTCAGTCCCAATATCCTAAGTCATGCTGGTTCCTAAACATACACATTGAACTTAAATCTTTAGGATTTCCCACCCCCCCTCTGGTGAATAACCAACAAAGCTAAAATCAGAATCAGCTAAAATCAGTATGAGCTAATAAACTATAGGCATAGTGTCTTCTCAATCAGTCGGTTTTTAAGTAATGGAAGACATTGCCACTAAATCACAGATCTCAGCGATATATAAATCTATCAACTCAACACATTGTACACGTTAAACTTGCACAATGTTATATGTCAATTATATCTCAATAAAACTGGAAAAAGATCACACATCTCACTCTGGGCAACTGTCCCCAGAGTTGGAACTCAGTTCAGCTAGATAATCTGAAAAAAAAAAAACTTTCTTACCTTGCTTTTATAGTAATTTCAAAATTATTAAAGTCCTTATAACCAATGAAATTATTTTCTGTTTCTATTGAGATAGAAAAGTGTGGCAACACTGAAAATAAAAACAAAGAGGCAACATTACCATTTAATTTAGAGTAGTCTTTAAATCATAGCAACCAACTGTATTTCTGGATTAGCTGGATAAGCTGCTACATCAGCACAACATCCACTTTGTCATCATTATCATCAACAACAACACTATTTTTGGGGAGCCTCCCATTCTGCCAATCAGAGGTCAATCCATCCTCTATGTACTGGAAACACTTCACTTATACTTTGATTTCAGCACTTATTATAGGCAATCGATTATTTCCTCCACTAGAGTATTGGCTCCTTGAAACAAAAAAGACTATTCTCTCTTTATCTTTGTATGTCTCCCCCTCCCATCTTTCTCATGAATCGCAAATATAGTATGTGCTCAACAAATGTTTATTACATTCAAAATGGAAAAAGAAATTTCTTGCTTATTTAATATTTCCTTTTTTTATCTAGTAGAAAAATCCATCCAGTCTCCAAATTCCAACATAAAACTCTCACTTTAGTCAAGAAGAGAGAGCTTACAATTAGCTACAAGAAAGAACCTTCATAAAAAATTAAAAATTAGGGCAGAAAGGAAGGAGGGTTTTTTCCTCTCTTTGGTATCTTGATTGCCCAAGAGAAAACAATTTCATCTGTCAAAATGGCACTGTCTTCTCTTTATACTAACTCAGACTGTGTACTGAGGCTTACAGATTCTAATTCTATTAACCTGCACAACAGTTAGTAGAAAATTGGGTGATTGTATGACCTTGATATTGTAGACAAAGACTGACACGGGAGAGTAAGTGAGATAGTTGGCTTCAGATAGGGCTTATGTGTTTTCTAAATGGTGAAAAACAGAAGAAAAAGAGCAATGCAATTTGTTGCTCTGGGCTGCATTCCTATGTTATTAAAGATCAAGACAGATGTGTTCTCCCCAGGATATGAAGTAGAGGAAAATATCTCATCCTTTCATCCAGTACCTAGGTGCCATGTAGCCTGCGTACTCCTGCCAACAGTGATATACCAATGAAAAGGACACAAACCCTGCCCTTAATGAGCTCACAGTCAAGCAGGGAAGACAGGCATAAGCAAAGAATTACACAAACACCTAAATGACAGATGACAGTTATGAAAACTGATATAAATAAGTACAGGGAATCCTTCCCAGGAAAAAGAATTTAGGGAAAACTTCACTGAATAAATGGCTTTTCAACTGAGACTTGAAAGGTGAGTAGGAGTTGGCTAGGCAAGAGGGAGAGGGAGGGTGTTGCAGGCAGATGGAACATCAAATGCAAAGTCACCATTCCTGGAGTGGTATAAATGAGGCTGAAAAAGAGGTGGGAATGAGGAGATACTGGGGACTTTTCAATAGAGAAATAACATGACAAAGTTTGCATTTCAAGGTTATTTTGGCTAATACCAAGAGAGAATATCTTTGAAGCAGAGACAGCAATTAGTGGGGGTTGCAGTAGACCAGGAGGGAGCCTGGTGGTAAAATCAATGTGTGGCTGCAGATAATAAGAGGTGGATGAATTTTTAGATATCTACAAGAAGCAGCAAAAACACTTGGAGGATGGGGGATCAGTCAGGATTATATGTTATTTAGAGCCTATAATCTTTAAAGTTGAGTTTCATTATAATAAATTTGCTTTGTCACCGTTTGTTAATTGTTAAAATTCGTGTTATTTGCCACATTACTATGAGTCTCCTGGGGAATAAAAAAATGACTTCAAGAAAAAGAAAGTTAAATTTGATATCAGAGCACACAAATACTCTAGTAAACAACCACAAGAAATGGAAAGGTTAAGCTGTTTATATGTTAATTATTAATCCATTAATATGATTGATTTCAAAATAAGAATATCTTAAAATTTTGGATCAATGTATTAGGAATTTGTGAGCTAGAAAGAAAATAGCACTGGACTAGAGGTAAGGAAATCCAAATGTTCTTGTTCTGTCACTAGCTGGTTGTAATGAATTCAGTAAATCATCTATTAGTCTTATCAGGTTCTGTTCACCTCAACTCTGATTCTTTAAGTTTCTCCTAAAATCATAATTCTGGAAAGGACCTTAACTAGTCAAGTTCCTCAGGGGACTACGTCTCTTGAGGCTCTATAAAGAGGAAGACAAGTCCAGAGAGACTGGTGTGCTTATTCAGGGTTACCAAGGGCAGCCAGAACTAGAGCCTAGGCATGTGGACAACTCTGCCCACCCCCTTGAGCAGTACTTCTAACCATACCAGCAAGTGGCCTCATCTTCATCTGGGAGTGATTTTGCATTAAGTTCATTCATGAAAAGAATTATTGCAAAAATACTAACTCTTTATAGGTAAACTTTTAATTGTAAGAAATTACCATATTCTTTAATTTCAAAATATGCAGTTCCAGTTGTTGAAAAGTCTTCTTTATATTTAGCTCGAACTGTCCATACACCATATCTATGGAAGCAAAATATTTATAATTACAGAAGTCATCAAATGTTTTTAATTCACCCAAAGAAAATCTAATCAATTCCCATTTTAAAGAGGGAGAGGTAAGTAAAGATGTATATAGCCTACATACTTTTTTTCGACAGCAGATTTTAAAGCAATAAACAGAAATAACTGAGCATTTTCAAGATAATAGAAATTATTTAGTAATTAGTTTTCATACATTGTGATTTTTTTCAGGTATTTTTATCTCAATATAATAGCTTTGATTTGAAGAGCTTATGATACTTGAAAATTTACTAATCCTGGAGCTTAATTATACTAACATAATACTAAAATCCACCCTGTAGTAGAAAATCCATAACAATGTCTCTAGAAACATATAATACAGGTCAAGCCTATCCAGATGATAAAATTCACACTTCACATAAATGAAATTTTGGTTGGGGACAAAATATGGTTTGTTTAAAGTGGAAAATGATCTGAGTTTCACAACCTTCATTCAAAAATATTGACTGAGAACTGGATTAAGCACTGGAGATAAAAAATGAACAAGATAGAAGAGATCCTGTCTTCCCAGAGTTACTAGTCCATGGGAGTCCAAATCCCCACTTTTACGTTTAGTAGCAGATTGGACTTGAGCAAATTACTTAGATTCATTTGTGAAATGGGAAAAATAAAATCTATCTTGCACACTGGTTATGCAATCAATAAAGTTTAATATTATGGTTATCATCATCATTTACACAAAGAACATTTATCAAGTGCCTGTTATGTTGAGGTGCTAGTGATTCAAAAGTGACCAATATGGACAAGACTCCTGTCCTCAAGGAGTTTACAGTCTAGTGGGGAATAAAAGACAAGTAAATTAATAAATAATTACTTACAAAACTGAGATAAGTGCCATGAAGAAAATAAACAAGAGAGTAAAAGGAAGAGAGAGACTACATTAGATCATGCATCCAGGGATAACTTCTTTGAAAAGGGAGCATTTACCCTGTGTCCTAAAGAATGAAAGGAAGCCAGCCTTGTAAAGAGCAAGGTGGAGTACATTCTAAGCAGAAGGGACAACATGTGCAAATGTACTGGGGTAAGACAATACTGGTCATGGCTGACATAATCTGTCATGGAGCAAATGACAGAAGATGAAGTTGGAGAAATGATAATAATTATAAAATAACTGGATAAATTCTGTGCTATGGAGCGTGTAATATTTTCAAGGAAGTACAAAATTTTAAAATTATCCAAATTATTTAAATCCCCCAATTTCATCCAAATTTCTAGAAAATCTTCAGTACAGTGAATTAACTGCAAACTCGATTCTAGAGGGCAGACAAAAATGACCATAAAAAGATTTTGCTTTAAAGTGATATTGTAGTCATTTTATAGGTGCACTTATCTTATTTGTCCTCCTCTAAGTTCCTTGCAGACAGGGACTGTGGATTCTTTATTTCTGTTTTGAATTTCTCATTCCCGTTGTACTTTGCGTATACCAGGAATGTGTTCACTAAATTTTTTTCACATTGGGTTCTCTTCTTAATCCTTTAGCATGTGGCCAAATGGAGGAAATTAATAACACCCTCCCTCTTGAAATCTGTCTTCTGGTATTCTGTGCAGTAAAGACTACAGGGGACCAATATTTTTATAACTCTCAGAGCTAGGCATGGGATAATACCAGCCTTTTAGACTGATAGTCTATTAGATTCCTTGAAGGGTGGAGGGTTGATGGTTTTGATGGGAAGAAAAAAAAAAGGACTGGGGACTGTTTTTTGCCTCTTCCAAATTTTAATTTCTATACGTAAAGAGGATTGGTAAGAAGTATTGGGAGTGGTTTGTTTGTTTTGCCAGAACCTGAGCCTAGCTTCTAATTAGACTTGAAAAGAGTTTGTATATCCTCATTTCCTTCACACCTACCCTTTGTTAACACTAGGTGGCTCCATTTGACTGGTTATCTACCTCACAACCAAAAGTTCCAGATGTGCTTTTTAGAGAAAACTTTATTAACAAATACTTTAAAATACTTAGGATTAGATGGAATCTTGAAGTCAGGAAAAGAGACAATTCCAGTATAATCATTTTCTTCTACCATGTCAACTTCTGATCCTTCAGGATCCTTTGAATAAAAACAAACAACTTCAAATCACATAAATCACATTTTTAAAATTAACTGATTATATTGTCTTTTTCTTTTTTTTTTTTTTGCGGTATGCGGGCCTCTCACTGCTGTGGCCTCTCCCGTTGCGGAGCACAGGCTCCGGACGCGCAGGCTCGGCGGCCATGGCTCACGGGCCCAGCCGCTCCACGGCATGTGGGATCTTCCCGGACCGGGGCACGAACCCGTGTCCCCTGCATCGGCAGGGGGACTCTCAACCACTGCGCCACCAGGGAAGCCCGATTATATTGTCTTTGATCTACAGTAATATTTACTAACAAATATCCATGTCTTCAAATTAAATATGAAGGAGGATAATCATTTAAATGTTGTGAAATGCAAATATGGTTAATTTAAGCCACTTCCCTCCCTCTTTTTGGACCCTCTTCCATCTCCTGCCTCACCGGGGGTGGGGAGGGGGGGGAGTAAATCAGTGTCCTGGGTATCCTAGTCTCAGTTATCTAGAAGAGATTCAACTCTTTATTGTACAACTAAAGAAAAAAAAGAAGTATGACAAAAACTGATGTTATAATGTATGAAATATGAACTTACATGCTTTACAGATACCTGAATCTAAATTCTGTATGTGTTCATCTGAAGCTTTCCAAAGCAAATATGCTGTAAAATGCATTTATTAGCTAGACATTTTGTAAGTTTGCAGTCTATGTCAATAGTTATCCACCACAATCTTGGAACACTCTGGATGCTTCTCAAGTAATTCATTATAAAATAGTCAGATGTTAAAGTTTGTGAAAGTTTTATGATTTTTGTAAATTATGAAGGATTCAAGGTTATTCCGATACAATCCTCTTTTTCATTTGTGCTCTGTTAAGGTTTTCGGGTTTTTGGTTATTTGAGTAGGAGGAAAGGTACTGCAACCTATAGTGAAGGACCAATTACTAGTACACCTACTGTTAATAGGTGAGCAGTTATCTCCCCACAAAAATTTGTAGGGTTGTGACACGAACTGGGAAGACCATGGGAGTTTATTTCACATGTGCATATCATCTGTTACATATGTCATGGCTGATGAAAAGCTGATAACAGCTGATCTTTATCTCATGGGTTAGCACTATTTTTCATGTGTTAGTATGTTAGTTACTAAAGCCTAAAGTGCTCAAGTGTATTGTACAAATAAAAAATCTCAGACATAATAGGCATTCAACTAATTCTTAGTGATTGATCAGTGTTCTTCAAGAAATAAATCATGAAGGATATATTTAAATGATTTAGTTCAAAACATAACTTGTTGAGATTTCATTTTCATGAGGTTTTTACATATTGTAGAGGTATAAACCTACAATTTTATACTCACAGAAGGTGTTCAACAACCATTTCCTGAACACTGAATGAGTTAGTATAGTGTGAGGGCAGGATTATGGAACAGAGTATCTCATCCAAATAAATAACATACTTACTATGAAAGTTAAGACAGTTTCTCTTTTGGCTGGCTTCAAGTCATCGTTCAGTGAATAAACTCTAACCTTTACTGTAAGAATAATTGATATCATCAAAAACTTTGCTAAGCACAGTATTTTGATTTTTTACAATAGTCACCCTTAAAAGAGATGAGCTTCATTTTAAAAATTCAATACACAGTCATACATGAAAATCCATATTTAAAAGAAAGGAAAAGTTAGTTTGTAGACATATACATACCAATGATTTTTTTCTTTTAAAGAGAATCCTTTTGGATTCCTTTAAAGAGCTACTTTCTAGTGAATTTAAAGTACAGTTCACTTTATTAAAATATATTTACATACATCTTTTTGGGAATAAATATATAGTACAAAATTAGTTATATCTGTAATTAGGCCACTGTTTATAAAGAATTTCATAGTAGGGACTTCCCTGGTGGTCCAGCGGATAAGACTCCGCGCTCCCAATGCAGGGGACATGGGTTTGATCCCTGGTCAGGGAACTAAGATCCCACATCCCGCATGCCACACGGCATGGACCAAAAAAAAAAAAAAAGAATTTCATAGTAGCAAAATAGTGATGTCTACCATATGGTTATATGGGAGTATAATAAATTGTCTCATATTAAAGTTGAAGATTTTAATGGAAAATTAGGTACTTTGTTTCAGACATTATACACTCTTACAACAAGGCCCCAAATTGTCTCTTACTGTTACTAAAGATAGCACTGAATTCTATGGTTTTGTTATATTTATTGAGGCAGATCCTACAATTGTTCTCTCATTGTTAAAAGAATAATGGCAAGGGCTCAATAACAATTAGTTCTCTTCCACTTCTTTCTGTCAGTTAATAGATCCCCACCTTTTAAAAAAAAGCATCTGCTTAGCTTTTAACTCATAGCTGCTTGAGACTTGCTGATCTAGTTCCTTCCAATGACATATTATAATTTCTCTAGGGTTTTACTGATGCTCAAATCATTTCATGGCCAAAACTTTAACCACAAAATAAAATTGAGCTGATGCCATAAACCTTTTAAAGGGTCGGTATTATGCAAAGCTCTACACAAGAAGCCACGTGTTAAGCGCTCTAAAATTTGTTTCCCTATACCATAAGATCAAAGCAAAATGCTCAGTAAATCCCTCCACTCTGCTGTCCCCTCACCCCTGTCTCTCTCCTCGAGTCTTCCCTCCTGCTTTATGAACATACCTGGTCCAGGCCTGAGCATCACTGGGATGCTGCCAGAGGCAGTATGCCACAAAAGTTAAGAGCTCAGGCCCTCGAGTTCAAAACTTGGGTTTCACTCCTGCCTCTGCCACTTTCTAATGTGACCCAGAGCAGGATACCTAATCCCTCTACACCTTAGTTCCTGCATCTGTAAAATAGGACTGCTAGTATCTGCTTCATAGTATGTGAGCCTAAATGAGACAAAGCTTTTGCATAACCCGGCACATAATAACTGATCAATAAATGTTTATTATTTTTATTTTATACTACTTCTATGGCTACTACTTGTTCACTTTCTAACCCATTTTGTGTTAGGTTAGAAAATTAATCTTGTCTTCATAGCAATGGTGTATCAAAGGTAAGATTAATAATTTTTTTGTACCAAAGATATAGCTTATTAATTTAAAAATGTATATTGAATGCCTTCTATGTGCAGATACTATGCTAGGCACAGAGATATGGTGGTGACAAATCAGACATGGAATTCCTCTAATGGAGTGGAGGAGAGAGGCAAACACAAGATGACACAAAGTAAATGTAAAATTCCAGGGGTAGGAAGTGCTATAAAAGACACTCCCTGGCTTTCTGAGTGTGGAAGAGGGAGCTTTGAAGCAGAGAAGGCTGCCCTTTATGGGATGGCACGTAAGGGTTGAGTAGGAGTTAAGAAGGCAAGGAAGGGGCATGAATATACCAGGAAGAGGTACACAAGCTTTACTGTGGATAGGAAAATGGTGTGAGAAAGCAACTGAAAAGAGGTCAGCTTGGCTGGTGTCCACCGATGAAGGGGAACATGGTGGGTGATAAGGTTGGAGGGGAAGGCAGGACACAGGCTGTGTGAAATTGAAGGATTTTGGTCAATACTCTGAAGGCCTTTGTCCTATAAAGGCTTGAAGATTTAAGCCTCTATCCTAAAGATGCTTATAAGAAAAATCCCTCAACGATCTTCAGATTAAATGTGGGCATTGGGACATAAGAGCTATAAACAGCAAGATGTAATCAATTTTTAAAAGAATTACTTCTCAATCATTCTTTTTCTTCTATGTAAATAAGGCTTTACGCTATTCCACAGATTAAATGATAATGGGAAATACTTTCCTAGTGCTTACTCTGTGGTAGGCAGTGTTTGAAGTATTGACACATATAAATTCACTTAACTCTCACAACAACTCTATGAGGTAAGTTCTATTATTATCTCCATTATACAGATGAGGAAAATGGGGCTCAGAAATATTAACTCACACAGGGTCACAGAGCTAATAAGAGCCCAAGCTGGGATTTGAACCCAACAATTTGGCTCCAGAGTTTGCTTTTAACCACTATACTTCACTACTTCTCAGTAATGAGTCAATATTTATTTATTTATTTTAAAAGATTTATTTACTTTTTAAATTTTATTTATTTATTTTGGCTGCGCTGGGTCTTAGTCGTGGCACCCAGGATCTTTGTTGTGGCATGCGGGATCTTTTAGTTGCAGCATGCGAACTCTTAGTTGTGGCATGCATGCAGGATCTTGTTCCCTGACCAGGGATCGAACCCCGGCCCCCTGCACTGGGAGCGCAGAGTCTTACCCACTGGACCACCAGGGAAGTCCCAATGAGTCAATATTTAGAGGAGTGGCTTCCCTGGTGGCGCAGTGGTTAAGAATCCGCCTGCCAATGCAGGAGACACTGGTTCGAGCCCTGGTCCAGGAAGATCCCACATGATGCAGAGCAACTAAGCCTGCAAGCCACAACTACTGAGCCCGTGTGCCACAACTACATGCCTAGAGCCCATGCTCTGCAATGAGAAGCCACCGTGCACCGCAACGAAGAGTAGCCCCCACTTGCCACAACTAGAGAAAGCCTGCACACAGCAATGAAGACCCAACACACCCAAAAATAAATAAATAAATATATTAAAAAAAGAAATTTAGAAGAAAGTTCTCTAGTTCTCCTCTATGATTAGAATAGATGAGGATACCACATCTTCTTACACTAAAGTTCTGACAAAGAAATAACATATGAGGCTGTTCTTAATTTTTTTTTAAGACTTTTTTGATGTGGACCATTTTTAAAGTCTTCATTGAATCTGTTATAATACCGCTTCTGTTTTATGTTTTGGTCTTTTGGCCACGAGGCATGTGGGATCTTAGCTCCCCGACCAGGGATCAAACCCACATCCCCTGCATTGCAAGGTGGATTCTTAACCACTGTACCACCAGGGAAGTCCCAAGGCTATTCTTAAGGAAAGCCTTGATAGCTAAGAGAGGTCCCAGGCTCTGGGTATCAGACTACTTGTTGGACAAAGATGAGGATGCTAAATAGTAGGTAGTGTCAACAGGACCCAATTAATGAAGCTTCCTCTAACATAGGAGGAACACAGGGGTATGGATATATTTGTTTCTGGGTATGATGTTTAAAAAGGGCCCAAGCTTTATGGGCAGAGACTATCTCCATGTACACCAAATCATCTTGGAGTCAAGAGAGTACTATTCTGGCTATGATATTCTGTCCAAGCCGAAAGCAATACCCCACCCTCTCTAGGCCTTTCCTTTCTGAGCTGGTCATAACAGGAGCTCCTGCTAAAAAGGTAGTGGTGCAGGCCTGTTCCACCCCATACTATCAACATCAACCAATATGCAGCAGGTATCTACTACCTGAAATGTTTTCAACAAAGCTGGCTGGTCTTGCCTCCCTTCCTCTTTCCTTCACCAATAATGTCATTATTGAAACTCCATAACCTCCCCCTTCCACATACAGTTCTCTCATAATTCCATCTCTGATGTGCTCAAAAGTTAATTCTGGTAACAGGGAGTGATAGAGGAATCGAAGGTTTTGCAGACACATGAACATATGTGGTCAGCATTCACACTTTTCTGTGTTTATTGTTGGTTTCTTAGGAATAAATCCAGTCAATTGTCAATCCCAGAGTTTTGACTGGCTATCCTGCCCTTTCCCCCTCTAACAGATAAACCAAGAATACAAAACAATGTTCTAATAGGAACTTTCTTTAGGCAGATCCCTTTAGAAAATTAATATCCATATATTTCTGTGATTTAGTTTATATTTTGCTGAAACATCTGATTCTTAGGGTTTGATTTGTTTTCTGAATTTGAGGATTAGCTCCAAAGTAATAGACCTTTTTTTATGATCACTGCTTTATAATAAATTATCTTCTCATTGCCAAAATAATATTTGCAGTTACATCTTAAAATTGTTTAATAATAAGACCTAACACTACATTTCACAATTCTTAAATAGTTTTTTTTCTACATGGGAATAACTGATGAGGTAGATAATATAACTGTTAATTTTTGCCATTTCCATATGAATTTAAGATTTATATTTAAAATCAAATTTAAAATTAATTCTGTTTAATTGTTTAACAATTTCTGTATGAATTTAAAATTAAAATGATATTTATAAGTGTAAAAATCACTGGGAATTGAGACTCTTTTGAGCAAGTTGGAAACCTATCTCCACTTAAATTCAAGTTTTAAAAAGCTCTACAGTGATATTGGCCAGTAATTTACTTTTTTTGTGGTATCTTTGTCTGGTTTTGGTATCAGGGTGATGGTGGCCTCATAGAATGAGTTTGGGAGTGTTCACACTACTATATTTAAAATAGATAACCAACAAGGACCTACTGTATAGCACAGGGCCCTCTGCTCAATATTCTGTAATAACCTCAATGGGAAAAGAATTTGAAAAAGAAGTTATATGTATATGTATAACTGAATCATTTTGCTGTATACTTGAAACTAACACAACATTGTAAATCAACTATACTCCAATATAAAATAAAAATTAAAAATAAATAAATAAAAACTCTTCCCCACATCCAGAGTTCAGTTTAAATAAATGCCATCATCATTTACCCAGCTGTTCAAGCTTGGGGAAAAAAATCCAAAAACCTCTACAGTATAGTGTCAATCCCAATCCCACTCCCCCGCCCCCAGAGAGAGAAGCATTTTATAATCTACCTGACTGGTGTGGAGTGTAAACAGGTTTGTCTGTATGAATGAAGAGGAATCCATTGTCATAGGTTATTGGCATTTTTTTTGATTTTGAAAAATGCTTTGATACAACATCCAAATACACATGTGAAACTGGGTCTTGTCCTCCAGACAATTGTTTGGGTTGTATCTGTAAAAGACAATGTTGATGGAAAAGAGTATAATAATTTTAAGGATATAAAACATGTTATTTAAAAAGTAGTATAGGAGCCAAAGTAGTAAATAAATTTTGCCCAAAGCCCTTCAATATCAAATGTCATAATCAACATTTAGCTTTAAGCAATTAAAATTTTTTCGGGGGCTTCCCTGGTGGCGCAGCGGTTGAGAGTCCGCCTGCCTATGCAGGGGGCACGGGTTCGTGCCCGGGTACGGGAAGATCCCACATGCTGCGGAGTGGCTAGGCCAGTGAGCCATGGCCGCTGAGCCTGCGCGTCTGGAGCCTTGTGCTCCGCAATGGGAGAGGCCACAACAGTTAGAGGCCCGCATACCACAAAAAAAAAAAATCTTTTTGGTTCTGTGCTTCCCAAATTTTACATGCATTTAGTAAAAACTACTACTATAGGAGCTCTCTTAAACTTTCACTTCATCAGCTTGTTGGATTAGCCCATGTTCTCCATCCCCTCAGTTCAACATCCTGACTGATGTTCAGGACACTTTGTATCCTATCTACATCCTTCTGCTTCCACGGGTTGAGCAATGTGCTTTCCAATTTGTCTATGTAATTGTAATGATCCACTTTACACTGCATGATATGCACATTTAATACACAGAAAGTAACAGAAAAAAGAAAAGTGTTTTTTTTTTTTTTTTTTTTTTTTTTTTTGCGGTACGCGGGCCTCTCACTGTTGTGGCCTCTCCCGTTGCGGAACACAGGCTCCGGACGCGCAGGCTCAGCGGCCATGCCTCACGGGCCCAGCCACTCCGCGGCATGTGGGATCTTCCTGGACCGGGTCACGAACCCGTGTCCCCTGCATCGGTAGGTGGACTCTCAACCACTGCGCCACCAGGGAAGCCCAGAAAAGTGTTTTTATGAAAACTTCGGCTTTGAAAACATGAGATAAAAGTTAATCACTAAAACAAACCATGTTAAATTAGATATGTGAGAGTACTGTAAAAATTTGGAAAACGGTAAAAATCTATAAAGATTCTGCACTCAGATTGCTTTGCAAGTATCTAAGTTCTTTCTCTACTTTAAGGAAATAGAAACTGTAGAACAAATGATTCGTTAAAGCTGTGACACATTATAAATAAGAATCTCTGCTCCAACCAGTGGACCCAAGAAAAGACCTGGGCACAACATTTAACGATTAGCAAATAAAGATACATTGTAACGTTAAGATAAAGTTAAATGCTTAAGGTATGCATCAATTTTGTGATTTCCCCACCCTAATTTACTTTTCCAATTAGCCATCTGAGTTAGAACTGTTCAACAGAGCTCTGTGTGATAAGGGAGAGCTGTTCAGTATGGTGCCACCAGTTACCTGTGGCTATTTAAGCACTTGAAAGGTGGCTAGTATGAGTGATTAACTGAATTTTTTATTTTAGTTACATTTGATTGATTTAAATTTAAAGGTAACAGTCACATGTGTGTGGCTAATGGCATCAGATAAGAGTGTCTACATTTGGGAAATGAATTTTATTTCTTAATAAACCTAAAAAGTGGAAGTATTTGTTAAGAGGTTAGAGCATTTACCATCAAGAACATTAATCAAAGAATTCCTACATTTGGTTAGAATTTATTTAGATCAGCGTTTCTCAAACCTGAGTAATACACAGATCCCGTTTAAAGGATAAAATGTTTTGGAGGACTCTCAGTGTTGTCTTTTTATTATTTGCAATATAATAAAAACTATTTTTAGTACAATGTTACTTAAATATGTACAAACCTAAAAGTAAGTATAATATTCTTGTGCTTATGACTCATTAGTGACTGACATCATCTAATAATCACGCAGTGGTAGAGTGGTATAAATGATCAAATCTCTGTGTTATCAATACTCAAACTTGGTACACATTTTACTGAGAATATTCTATATATATAAAGAAACTGAAGGATAAATACATACTGTTAAGAGTGCAGAATTTTGGAATTTATTTACTGTGGATAAAATAACATGGCCTGAAGAATAAGTAAATTTTTTGTCAGGATAACTTTTGATAGAGATTGTTGCATCAAATTCTTCAGTGTATCCATAAACTTGAATTACAATATTTTCAGATGCTCCAACACAGAATACTTTTGGTGCTGAAATGACATACCTGTTGAAATAGGAAAAGAGAAGGAACAGTATATTTATATGACATTTTTTGTTATACTTCTGATTTTTTTTTAAATCTCACTTGAGAGATTCAATTTAAAATAGGCACATTTGGGGCCTTCCTTGGTGGCGCAGTGTTTAAGAATCCACCTGCCAGGGCTTCCCTGGTGGTGCAGTGGTTGAGAGTCCGCCTGCCAATGCAGGGGACACGGGTTCGTGCCCCGGTCTGGGAAGATCCCACATGCTGCAGAGCAGCTGGGCCCGTGAGCCATGGCCGCTGAGCCTGCGCGTCCAGAGCCTGTGCTCCGCAACGGGAGAGGCCACAATAGTGAGAGGCCCACATACCGCAAAAAAAAAAAAAAAAAGAATCCGCCTGCCAATGCAGGGGACATGGGTTCCAGCCCTGGTCCGGGAAGATCCCACATGCCGCAGAGCAACAAGGCCCATGCGCCACAGCCACTGAGCCTGCGCTCTAGAGCCCGCGAGCCACAACTGCTGAGCCCGCGTGCTGCAACTGCTGAAGCCCATGTGCCTAGAGCCCGTGTTCTGCAACAGGAGAGGCCACCACAATAAGAAGCTCACACGCTACAGCGGGGAGTAGCCCCTGCTCACCACAACTAGAGAAAGTGCACCCGCAGCAACGAAGACCCAATGCAGCCAAAAAATAAAATAAAAAATAAAATAAAAATAAATAAAATAGGCACATATTCTCAACTTAAAATGATATTTTTAAATCAACATTTATTTGTGGTTTACGATAATTTCATCTTCTCAATTCCCCATGTGCTTACCCAGGAACAGCAGAAAATGAGGAATGTTCAGCTTTGATGATAATAAGGTACAGTTACTGAAATCTTACTCAGTGTTAGGTACTATTTTAAGACATATATATATATATATATATATATATATATATAAACTCACTGTGTTGTGACAACCCCTCTATGAAAAAAGTCTTACTATTACTCCGACTTTACAGAGGAAGAAACTGATAATTGACTTCCCCAAGGTCACATAGCTATTAAATTACAGAATTAGGAATTGAACCCGAGCAGCCCGTTTCCTGAATTAACACGTTCAATTGCTAGGCTAAACTGAATTTATCAAGAATTTTTGCAAGAGAAATTTAGAAAAAAAAAGTTATTTTAATTTTGGTATTGTTAGAAGTTTTATATTTTTCAGTTTAGTATTGTTTTACTTTTGATTGTCTATGTGGTGGTGGTGGTGAAATATAAAATAATTCATGCTTCAGGTCCCTAAAAGACAGCTCTGGAACCACTCATTCATACAGACTTTTGTCCTTACTGATACATTAGTAGCTATAAAGTATTTCATACTTTTCTTATTTTCTTTCAATAGTTGTAGAGAATATGGCCACTGAGCTTGCAGAGAGGCACAAATTCTAGTTTGGTCTCTACCTGGAATGTTCTTTCTCCAGATATTTGCATGGTTTGCTCTGTTACTTCCTTCAAGCTCTGTTTGAGTGTCACCTCCTTAGAGAACCTTCCCTGTCTACACTTTTAAATAGTGCCCCATCATTTCTTTATCTTCTTACTCTCCTTTATTTTTTTCCTTCATGGTACCAATAACTACCTGACCTTATTTATTTACTCATTCACTCATTGGTTCATTCATTGGTTCATCATTTTCTTCTCCCACTTGAATGCAAGCTCTGTATCATCTACTATATCCTCAGTGCCTATCACATAGTAGGTGCTGAAAAAATTTTTGTTGAATCAATCAATTAAATTTATTGATTCCCATGTTGTAAATGGCATACTCCCACTTTTTCAGAGAAAGAGAGAAGATGTTTATTGAGGGCCAGTACAGTGTAGTAGAAAAAATTAAGTATCATGGGACCCAGGTTCTAGTCCTAGTTCTACCACTAATTTGAAGTCATTTAATCCAATTTCTCTGAACTTCAGTCGGCTGTCTTTCAAGAAGGAATAAACGAAAACTAACCAGGAAATGGGGTGATTGTGACCATGTGAGAAAATCAGATTAGGGTTGGGAGAGTGCTATAAATTTATGACATCCTAAGTATACATTTATATTTATAATATATTTTACATATTTAAAGTATACATTTATAACAAAATGGGAAAAAATTGAAGCGGTAAAGAGGAGTCCTTAATACAAGTCCTACTTCTGTTTCTCTTAGTGGTGTGACCTTTGGCAAGTTACTTTCTCTATCTGGATTTATCCTTACAGGAAATGAGTAGGTTTGATTAGATATTCTCCAGTTACTTATCAGTACTAAAATGTTATTTCTTGATATGATATCAATATTTTAAAGATTTAGTTTAAAATACACATTATTTCAATAATAACACTAAAATTTATAAAGCATTAGCTCATAAATTTGGAAGTAATTATAACCATAGATTTTTCAAACCACAGGCTTAGAATTGAACCCCAAGTAACCCTTGCTTTACTATGTACAGTACACGGAAAACACAAAGAAAACTCTGCACCAGATAGAAACAAGCCAGAAACACCAAGAAAGTTTATTATCTTGAGTTTAGTTTGTGCTGTTTTGAAGAGGAATTTGAATAATCACTTATGTAAATTTTTATAAGTAACAATCCCCTAAAACTGTCATGTTGTTAGCCACTCATCAAATCAAAATGCTACATGACTTTCTTATTCAGAGGTGAGACTATTCACTTAGTGCTCCCAGAAGTAGAAAGTTATTTACAAATTAACACAGTCTGGGGCTTCCCTGGTGGCGCAGTGGTTGAGAGTCCGCCTGCCGATGCAGAGGACACGGGTTCGTGCCCCGGTCCGGGAAGATCCCACGTGCTGCGGAGCGACTGGGCCCGTGAGCCATGGCTGCTAAGCCTGCGTGTCCGGAGCCTGTGCTCCGCAACGGGAGAGGGCACAACAGTGAGAGGCCCGCGTACCGCAAAAAAAGCAAACAAACAAAAAACCAAATTAACACAGTCTGTTGAATTTACTTTTTCACTCATCACATTAATAAGATGCATTGAAAAATAAAGATGGGTTGTTTTACTTACGTTTGTTCCTGTCCCCAACTTTTCCCCACAAAGATTAAAAAACAAAGTATGCCCCACAGGCCCATGCTGGAGGTAGCAGTAAACCATGGATATAACGCTCCTGAAGTTACTCTCCTTTTAAATAAACCGAGATTGAAGAACTTGGGTAAATTGGTTTACTGGTTAATTATTAATGTCAAGAAGAGGGACTTCTAAGTAGGAAAAGTAAAATTGGAACTGAAACACCCTTTAATGCCCAGGTATAAAAGTAGGAGTTTTTTTATAGAGTCCTACACCTAGATAATTTATTTTGATGAATACAAATAAAAGGATTCTAACATAAGAGTTTGGCACTGAAATGAATGGCTCAAAATTAGAAACTAGTAAGTTGCATTGTCTTTGGCCTTTCATCTCTTAACCAGGCAATTGCTCTGATGTTTTATCATCTGTGAGCATGCCTTTGGAGGCCCTCTGATACAGATGGAGACCCACCTGGATTCAGTTTCACACTGAGGTGATTTTAGAATGGGCCTGGTTTAGAGAAGGCTTATGAGGTGTCTTTCTAGAGAAGACCTGAACAGTAGTGTCATTGGCACTGGAAATGGTGAAAGGAGAAGACAGATCTGCAAAGGAAGTCTATGGAATAATTCCTTGGTCTGTCCCAGTCTAGAGAAGAAGCTGAATGTTAGGTAGAGAAAAGATTGTGACTGGCAATGAAAACATCATGTTGAGGATGCTGCATCATTCTCTAGGGAATAAATGACCAATCAAATTCTTTAGTTTTTAGTGGGGAATGGATATCCTACAATATCTATTAATTCATAAAGCATAAATTCAAAATTTGCATTCATTCAGGCACAGAATATCTTTATTTTCTAAAAAATAAACTTACTTTTCAGTGAGGTTTTAAATTATTTTAATATAAGAGCGCAAGAAAAACAAAGCTTCCTATGACAAATGAGTCTAGTAATTAATTTAGAATGAAATAAAAATTTTATCTTTAAGATTTTTATGATACTTTATGCTTACTAGAAAGTTTTTATTACTACCTTCCTTTTACTAGCACTCATTTCTAGCCTAGTATATAATAAGTACTCTATTTTAAAATAGTAAAACAGATTTCTCTAAACATTTTACTATAATCCAGATGTTTTACGGTCACATTGGCAATCCTTCTGAATTAATAAGGTTCTATTTTACCAACACTTTCGTACTGAGTTTATTGGGAAAAAAGGCACACAAAGGAAAATTTGATATACAAATTTCACTAACAGTGTCTCTACATATGTTATTGAAATGGCAAAAATCTGCCACTGTTGTCTGACCTAGTTGTTTCAGAAGGAAATTTGTAAAATAATTAAACTGGGTTACGAAAGATGGGGCAAGTTAAAACAAACAAAGTACTTTTGCCATCATTTTCGGGAAAAGATACTTAGGAGAAAGCGAGAACACTCAAATGATCATAGATGATATCTGAAGTGAAGGACACTTATTTGCTTGTATTATGGAGTCAATACTGATAAGTGATATCAATCACTAACCATCGGCATGTTTCTCTGATAGAAAACATTTAAAAAACGATGGATCTCAAAGGTTCTCAATAGAACTGAAGTTCAACAACTTACAGATTCTCAATTGTCTTTAACTAAACTTTTTTAATCTGCCTTCTAAACATGGCTCAAAGATGGATTCTTCTTTACATTTTAAAATGTTGACCTTTGGAGGCATCTGGTTTTTATACAGATACTCCATCTCTAAAAGAGGAGAATCCAGGTCTGGCAGCAACTTTGGTGGTCATCCGACTTGCCTGCTAATGCTACCTCAATTCAACCCTCAGGATCAAGTCTACATGACTTCACTTAGTTCACAAGGCCCCTCCTGATCTGAGTCCTGCTTGATTCTCCAGCCTCAAATGCTTCTCTTCTTCACTGCAGCCAATTAGCTGAATTACTTATTCTCTGAAGTCACCATGACATGAAAGTGCTCCTAGCAGGGTAACAGTCAGCCCAATACTATTACTATTATTCTTAACCTATTTATACCTTCAATTCTGTGTGTCTTTGGAAACATGGGTTATATATGGGTTACTGCTACTAGCACTGCAGAATGCAACTCACTCAGAATTTACTTAAGTGCTCACCCATAACACCAGTGAGAAAGGGAATCTTGGGATATAAACTACATCCAGCTATGGAACCTTATAAGTAAATGCCTCTCATTAGTTACTTCTCTTCCTAAATATTTAAATGAATTTAAAAAGACATTTAGCTACAAAAACTTTACTGAAACAAAGTCTTACAGGGAAGTCCAATGTGTAAACTAGTTAGAATAGAGATGCTCCAGGTGAACAGAGTGGGTGGTCCCGCTCTCTGCCAGCATGCACCCCCAGGTGGCCTTGAGGAGGCTCCGTAGGGACCCTGGAGTCCCTGGACACATGGTTTAAAAACCATTAACTGAAAGCACCAAACAACCTCTTCCACGTGTCCCTGTTTCACTTGGTCCATTCCTTATTTCCCTCTTCCAACATCCCCAAGTCCAGCTCGAAATTAGTTTTCTGTTGATTAGGCCAAAGGAGAAACCAGTCTCTTTTCTCCTTGGGTCTAAGATCCACTGCTTTAGCTGTGTGTTAAAATTCCTCTCTCAAGTGACTTGGGCTATCAACATCACGCCCTCTAAATGACCCATTTTTCTTACAATCTTATACCTGTATCCCACATCCAGTACCCTGTTATCCCAACATCAAATCAGGAATTCACCACAGACTGCAGGAAACCTGGTTAGAGGGTAATGGGAAAATAGATACTCTAGGTATATACCCCAGAAAACTTTCACACAACTCCCTAAGACACTAGTATAGGAATGCTCTTTGTAGTGTTATCTGTAATAGTAGTGTTATCTGTAAAATTTGGCAGCAACCTAAAACAACAGAAAAATGATAAATACATTACTGTATATTCATACCATGGAATGCAATGTTGGCTGGCAAAACCAACTTGCAGTATTGGTTGGTAAAACCAACAAAAAAAATAATAACATTTGTATTTACACAAGTTTAAAAGCATACACAGCAGGACTTCCCTGGTGGAGCAGTGGTTAAGAATCTGCTTGCCAATGCAGGGAACATGGGTTCGATCCCTGGTCAGGGAAGATCCCACATGCCACGGAGCAACTAAGCCTGCGTGCTGCAACTACTGAAGCCCTCGCACCTAGAGCCCGCAACAAGAGAAGCCACCGCAATGAGAAGCCTGTGCACCGCAACAAAGAGTAGCCCCAGCTCGCCACAACTAGAGAAAGCTCGCATGCAGCAACAAAGACCCAACGCAGCCAAAAAAAAAAACCAAAAACATACACAGCAATGTCATTTTCTATAGACACTTATACCAGTAATAATGACGTAAACATGATTGTGAAAGGTAAATACTAAATCAGAATAGTAGTTATGTCTGCAAAGGGAAGGAGAAATTTGGGATAGGAAAGAGGTATATGCTTCCACTGTATCTATTACCTTTTGTTTTAAAGGAACATCTGAAGCCAGTATAGCAATATCTTACAAATAATTCAGTAAAGTTTAGTGGTAGTTATATCGGTGTTTGAGAGGTTAGTCCTGTAGCTTCCTAAAAGTTTGAAATATTTCATTGAAAAGAAAGTATGGTCTGCGGCGAGGCAGGCTTGAATTCAAATCTTGTGTTTGTATAAAAAACTATGTGATTTGGGGCAACTTAAAACTCAAAACTTGAGCATCAGTTTTGTCATCTATAAAATCAAAACAATAATACCTCATGGCGCTGATGGGCGGATGAAATGACATATGTATAAAGCTCTTGGCACGTAGCATGAACCTGAAAATTGTCGCTATTATTTACGACTGGTTTAAGACATAGTCATGATCTTCTACTTTAAAAATACATGTATATGGGGCTTCCCTGGTGGCGCAGTGGTTGAGAGTCCACCTGCCGATGCAGGGGACATGGGTTCGTGCCCTGGGCCGGGAAGATCCCACATGCCACGGAGTGGCTGGGCCCGTGAGCCATGGCCACTGAGCCTGCGTGTCCGGAGCCTGTGCTCCGCAACGGGAGAGGCCACAACAGTGAGAGGCCCGCGTACCGCAAAAAATATATATATATACATGTATATGTGCATAGGATCATACCAATCTATATTTAATATAGCTCTACCCTCCTGGCAGCGGCCAGGCGGAACACAACACTAACAGTCTCATGACTCTCAGGATGAAAGAATCTCTTTATCATTGAGCCCAGCGAATTTTGCCCCTATTTCCTTTCTGGTTTGTTTGTTTGCTGTCAATTAAGGGTCAGAGATTAGATGACTGACCTGTTAAGAGGCTAATTGCTACCTCCTGAGAGTCTAACATTCTAACTTAGTGAGCGAAAGAGCACAAAAAGGCTCCCATGGACCGGAATCCTTTTTAGAAGGCACTCAATTATTTTTCCTCTTGTTTATGGCATTGATTGCCATTAGCAGATTATGTGTACCCTCCTACTTTTATCTCATAAGCTATAAAAGGTCTACACTCAAAAAGATCCTGCTCTCTCTGTAACAAAGATATTGCTTGAAGCATTTTTCTTACTTCCAGGAATAAGTATAGTGATTAAGAAGAAAGGCCATAAATGTTAATTCACCATCTCAACAAGACCTACAAACTCCATGGCATTTTGCCAGGTGCTATATGTGATTCAGACATGAAGAACATGTTCTGAACCTTTAAAGAGCTCATCCAAATAATAACACAATAGGGCTTCCCTGGTGGCGCAGTGGTTGAGAGTCCGCCTGCTGATGCAGGGGACATGGGTTCGTGCCCCGGTCCGGGAAGATCCCACGTGCCGCGGAGCGGCTTGGCCCGCGAGCCATGGCCGCTGAGCCTGTGTGTCCGGAGCCTGTGCTCCGCAATGGGAGAGGCCACAACAGTGAGAGGCCCGCGTACCGCAAAAAAAAAAAAATAATAATAATAACACAATAGCTACCAATTTTTAGCTCCATGTCATAGGTATTGCAATGATTAACTTATATAAACTGTCCCTAATCTTCACAACCACTCTGAAAGTTGTTATGACCTCAGGTGACCAATGAGTAAACTGGGGTTCAGAGAAATATAGTGATTTGCCTCAGGAAACACATCTAGTAACTTGCAGAGATGAGGATTTGATTGTGTTGGGATCAGTAGGAAAAAGAAGGGAGAGATACCAAGCCCTGCTGAAGTCTTCCTTTCTCTTTGACAGTCTCCAGTTCTTTCGTCTGTGATTGATTCTCTGTTTTGTAAACTCTTTAAGAATTTATAGCCTGGTCCACACATTTTGATTCTTATTTAGATACCACTGTACATTCTAGGTGAAGGTTCAAAGGTACAAGTTGGGAATAGGTGTGACATAAATGAAGCACTACTCTGACTTATATCTGGGTCTCCCTACCTCAAAGGGTGTAGGGTTGAGACTGACTGGAGAGGCAACCAGGCAGATGGCAGATTGAGGAGATTACCTGAAAAGGGCTAGAGGAGGGAAGAGCCAAGAAAAACTGGATAAGTCATGTCATAGGGAGCACAGTAGTTCAGATCCAAGGGTGGATGATTTTATGTTTAAGTTCCAAATGATAACTGAAGAAAGATAAAGAAGAAAGTTGTTGCTCAAACTATTCTTGGAAGTCACCAGAGTAGTGGGTTGGAATAGCACGTCCTAAAAGGCCACTGCAGGTTCCTAACTCAGTAATGGAATAGGGGAGGATTTCTGAGGAGAGAATATGGAGGAAGTGGAAAATAATAAGGCCCAAAGAGAAAATCAAGTGTTTGTGATGGAATGCAGTTAGGCACGTTTCTTCAGAGGAAACAAAAAGAGACAAAATACAAGAAGGTGCCCACTCTCCCATTAACCCCCTCTTTGGCTTCACTGTCCCACACTTTTTCAGACAATCTTACTTGTTGTTCAGCATAAGCTCTCTTGTTTAATTCTAATACCTGTAACGCATCCATACTCAGCCACTCATCCAATGGCTGGATGTGGTAGCCAGCCTCCAAAATGGCCCCCAATGTCCTGATATTCATGGCCTTGTATGGTTCCCTCCCATGCTGTATCAGTGTTGGCCCATTTGACCAATAGAATACAACAAATGCAGAGGTGTGTGACCTTAGAGGGTAGGTCATACAAGGCATTGCCCTTCCTACCTTGCTCTCTCTTGGATTTCCTGCTCTGGGGGAGGCCAGCCACCATGCTGTAAGGACACACAAGTAGCCTATGGAGAGGCCCATGTGGAAAGGAACTGAGGCCTCCTTCTCAGAGCCATGTGAGTGGGCCACTGTAGAGGTAAATCTCCTAGCCCCAGTCACACCTTTTGGTGACTAACCACTTGATTGCAAACTCTTGAGAGAACCCGAACCCAAGCCAAAATTACCCAGCTAAGCCATTCCTAATGGGCAATTGCCCATTAGTGGTGGCAGTGAATGCAGGAGATTTCATGAGAGCTGCATTTTTAGAAAAACATAGAAAAACAGCTATTCTACTGTACAAGTTAACGATTGCTATGTAATCAATTACCCCAAAACCTAAGGGCTTAAAATAAACAATTATCTTCACAGTTTTATTGAAATGGCAAGAATTCAGGAATGGCTTAGCTGGGTAATTTTCACTTCGTTTATCTCATGAGGTTGCAATCAAGTTGTTAGCTGAGGCTGCAGTCACCTAAAGGCTTGACTGGGGCTGGAGGATTTACTTCTATGGTGGCTTGCTCACATGGCTCTGAGCAGGAAGCCTCAGTTCCTTTCCATATGGGGCCTAAACTACTACATATAAAATAAATAAGCAGCAAGGATATACTGTATAACACAAGGAATTATATCCTTTATCTTGTAATAACCTATAATGGAGTATAATCTGCAAAAATACTGAATCACTATGCTGTATACCTGAAAGTAACACAATATTGTAAATCAACTGTACTTCAATAAAAACAAACTTTAATTTGCAAGTGCACTTTAAGTTCTTAAACAACAGCGGGCTCAGAGGCCTGCTTGAAGCGCCACCTGCTGGTAGTAACTTAATAGCATCCCAAGAAGGCTGGAATAATTGGTGCTGATGGTCAGTGCTAACCCGTAACACCTTTCCAAGGTAAACCCCTGCTTCCCATCTTATGTCTCTTCTGAGAACTAGGCTTCTTCAATTCCTGGAGATAGCAACACCTGCCTTGGATTCTTCATGGGAATGCTTAAATGTGATATACTCTGAGCTCTGAAAATCATATAAACATATAAGGAGTTCATATGATCATTCTTTCTAGCATCTTATCTCTCCTGCTTTACCAACTCCTTTCTTTTTACCTGCAAACATGCAAAAGTCTCCATTAACAGAAAAAAAGGCAAACACCAAAAAACTGTTCAATGGGGCTTCCCTGGTGGCACAGTGGTTGAGAGTCCGCCTGCCGATGCAGGGGACACGGGTTCGTGCCCCGGTCCGGGAAGATCCCACATGCCGCGGAGCTGCTGGGCCCGTGAGCCATGGCCGCTGAGCCTGTGCGTCCGGAGCCTGTGCTCCGCGACGGGAGAGGCCACAACAGTGAGAGGCCCGCGTACCGCAAAAAACAAACAAACAAACAAAAAACTGTTCAATGGATTTCCCCCCCAAATAACTGCCAAAGGCTTAGTCTGCCCCCCAACTTTATATGATTTTCTTTTCCCTCATTTATCCACAGACCCCTCCAGAATGCTTTCTGGATCTCTCCATGGAAGTTAGATACGAAATGAATAAAATGATTGCCCATCAGCAGAGGCCACTTGATAATGGTTGGCATGATTTGGCATTATCTCCATTTTACAGACAAACTGATGATCAGAAAGCGTTAAAAGGATAGAAGGAAGGAAGGAAATAAGGGAGGGAGGGAGGGAGGAAGGAAGGAAGGAAGGAAGGAAGGAAGGAAGGAAGGAAGGAAGGAAGCGCTGCTCAGAATCACACAGAAAGAAGTAGCCAGGGCCGTCTATAAAATTTGAGGGTCCCAGTGCAAGATGAAAATGTAGAACTACTTATTCATAAAGCAAGAAAAAAGTGCTATTACAGGTATTAAAATATAAAGCTTTTTCCTTTTTTCTGGGTCTCTCACTCAACTTGCCATGGTGTTTTTTAATTTGCTATTTAATATCATTCTAAGCAAAGAAAAATTAAACTTTTAAATAATGGCATGAATTTTGCCACTCATCTTTGTATTGTGCAATGCGAGTTTTAAATGCAAATATAAGAGCATTTAATTCATATGTAGAATCACCAAAATTACATAATTCGTATTTCATAGCTCATGCATACATCTAATATTTCGTTCTTACCAGAATGGTGGAAATGCTGCACAAAGATAACTCAACTGTCTTTATTTTACTTCTTGATATGTGTGTATTCTAATAACACTCTCTACCTTTGCTTACTGATAAATAGGAAAAGCCCGAAAGGAAAAAGAACTATGGGTTACCCTATCTTTCCCTTTCCTTCTATATCATCATATTTAGTGTAAGTGGTTGGCTAGTACAGGGTAGCAACAGGAGCAAGAAACAATATGATGAGGTTCCTCAGTCATTTGTGTTTCTTTGAATGCCATTGTCATCTTTCTGCATTCAAAACGAGTTCTGGTTCCAGTGGAAAATATGGCCTCTAGGGGCTGTCAGGACCCGTGCTTGCTCAGTCATAGACATGACACACTCACTTTGTACTTACTTTGAGTCTCATTAAACTTCTGCGCATTGTGGATCCACTGGAATCCTGTGTTCATGGAGTGTTGTGAATGCTCTATGGGAAGGGGGCGGCAAGGGATGGTGGGCACATGAATCACATACATCTCCTCTAATTCACATGCGTGCTCCATTGTCCAGTCAGACTTTGCTTACAAAATACACGTTCAAATATAAAATTATTAATAATTTTAAGACAGCAACAACAGAGCACTGAACTAAGTAGGGGGCCCTTCAGAGTGCCAGGCACTGTGCCACTGCATAGGCTGCATGCCCACAAAGCTGGTTAGAGAAGTTCCTGATGGTACTGAAGGACTGAGGACTAGGATAATGGGAAGGGGTAAAGGGATTAAAATCTGGAGAAGGATGAGGAGTTAGAAGTGTTTGGAAGGAGATGGTTATCAGAAGGATAGAACAGCCTAGTTACTTTCAGCGGACGTACAGATTGTCAGGGGTTAGCACCTAAACGTAGGTCAGTTCCCAAGGGTGGGACAGACAATGTCCCAATCTCTAGATGCTTAGGAAGCATTCACTTTGGCAGCCGGTATCTATAGGGTACTTTCAAAAAGGGACAAGACCAGAGAGGCAGCCAGTATCAGGAGTCCAACAAAACAATGTCACAAGAGTTAGGGCAATCCTGGGATGGATTCCTCAGAAGGTCAGGCAGGAGGTCAAATCAAGGAGGCCTATTTGCAAACAGGTAGGATCTAGCTACAAGGCTGAGGCCAGGGGACAGCCAAGTGGAGACAGGATCCCTGATCAAGAAACAGACCAGGAGTGAGAGACATTGCCTATGGGTACAGGGTTTTTGTTGTGGATGATGAGCAAGTTTTGGGTGTAAATGGTGGTGATGGTTACACAACACAGTGAATATATTGTGAATGTGAATGCCACTGAGTTGTACACTTGTGAATAATTAAAATCATAAATATTATGTTATGTGTATTATCTAAATTGAATAAACAGACTAGCATGGTGCTCACAGCTGGCAGAATTATATCAGTTCCCCCATCTCAATGCAGAAGAGCCCCAGCAGGTGCCACCTTCCTTTAGGCAGGAAGGACACTCACTGGGCATAAGAAGATTAGCTAGAACCAAACTTTCTTTACATCAGCACCTTTCAGTCAGATGTTGATGACTCCATCAGACTGTTCAATAATCCCAGTTACCTCCACTGCTTTTAAGATAAACAACTGTACCAACAAATCATTTAAAATACTTAGGATTAGATGGAATCTTGAAGTCAGGAAAACTGATAATTCTGAGAAAAATTTTTTTCCTATCACAGCAACTTCTGACCCTTCTGGATCCTTTGAGTGAAAAGAAAAGCAAGTTTCATTTTTTAAAATAATCTATAAGTACAGAAGTCACACCTAAGCATAATATGTAGTTGATAGTTCTTACAGAAATATTCACTAAGCCCTAAGAAACTTTGTTGAAACTAAGCATATATGATGTTGATGTAGATTTGAGGCAATGACTGTCAACTGGTCAGGCTTGTTAACAAAGACTAATTTCTAAGGCACAAAGGCACATTTTCAACAGACATAAGTAGTATGGTATATATTTAGAATATGTTAAATAAACCCCCAACAGGCTCTTCTCCTCCTGGCTTCTTCCTGAACAGGACCTCCAGGATAATCTTCTTCAAACACTGTTTACATGACGTCATGCCATGCCCGAAAGACGTCCTTGGCTCTCTATATCTTCAAGATCAAACCTGAACACCTTGGGACATGCCACAGCAATGGCCTCTGATATGTTCAATGTTTACTGTCCATGGGGAACTCTAACAAGGGAACAATGGGGTCCGTGGAGCCATTCACCGCTATGACAGGTTCACCTGAACATGCCGTCCCCCCAAGAACTCTCCCAATGTAAAATAATCCACCAAAGCTGGTACTTATTCTCCTGGAAGTGTTTCCAGGCCAGCTGCTACAGCCAAGTCACTGTCATGGTCATCTCCACACCTTGCTTCTTCCTGGCTCCAGACCTCTGCTCCTTCTGCATGTCACCCAAGACATGATCCCCCTTCTCTCTATCAAACCATGTCCATGGTTTCCTTTAAGACCAAGTTCAAGGGACTTCCCTGGTGGCGCAGTGGTTAAGAACCTGCCTGCCGATGTAGGGGACACAGGTTCGAGCTCTAGTCTGGGAAGATCCCACATGCTGCAGAGCAACTAAGCCCATGCGCCACAACTACTGAGGCTGCACTCTAGAGCCCACAAACCACAACTACTGAGCCCGCATGCCACAGCTACTGAAGCCCATGCACCTAGAGCCCATGCTCCGCAGCAAGAGAAGCCACCGAAATGTGAAGCCCGCACACCGCATGTAGCCCCCACTCGCCACAACTAGAGAAAGTCTGTGAGCAGCAACAAAGACCCAACACAGTCAAAAATAAATAAATAAATAATGAAATAAATAAACACATAGATAGATAAATAAAGACCAAGTTCAGGACCTGCCCTCATCCTTTCATGATTTCCTCCAGAGTAACTTAATAATCATCTCCAGTGCTGCCTTCCCTTCAAGCTGGTCTGCTATTGGTCCTACATCATCCCGTACTTGGCTTACTGTATTATGTGTGCTTGTTTGCCTTTCTGAACTCAAATGCTTATGAAGGACACACACCATAATCCCTCGAACAAATCAAGAGATGCTAAGTGAGGAAGCTCTGGAGAAAGACACACCTGGGTTTGAATCCTGATTCAGCTAATAATTATCAGTATGATCTCAGTGGTTACTTAGTTTCTCTAACCCTCTGTATTTTCATCTATAAAAAGGAGATAATAATTATATTGACCCTATAAGGTTGTCATGATGATATAATGCATGCCATGCACTTCTAACTGGTACCACAATTATACTTCTACAACCCTCATCACATCTGTCCACGCTTCACAAAGAGCAAGAGGATATGAACCAATATGACCCACTTTAGAGATGGACCCACCAAAAGATGTTCTTTAATGAGGCCATTGAAATGTATTTCAACTAACATTAAATTTACACACAAAAAATGTCAGTCAGAATAACAGAAGTATAAAATTACCAGTTTGTACCCACAATAGATGCTAAGTAAATACTTGCGGCTATTTAGTAATGAATAATTTAATGCCACATTTGACTAGTGTTATAATAATGAAAACTCTTTATTCATATAATGAAAATGCCATGGTTAAATTTTGATTTAAATTAGTTGCATACTCACTATAAAAGTTAAGGCAACTTCTCTTTGCAATGGCTTTAGGTTTTCATCCAATGAATAAACTCTAACTTTTACTGTAAGGAAAAAATTGTCATTATTAGAAACTCTGTTGAACTCTAAATGATCTGACAATATTATTAATAACCCTATAACATGAGGGCCGTGAAATTAAACGTAAAGTTAAGAAAGCCCAAAACATTAAATCCAAGTTTAAAGGGAAAGATGAGCTAGGATGTTGGAACGTGAACTTGATGTTAAAGTAGAAAAAAATATTCTTTTCACAAAATATTTCCTGAATGGGATTCTTTTAAATGTTTCTCTTTATGCATTTAAAATATAATTCAACTTATTAAGAAGTATTTTTACACAGCCTTTTGTATTTTTAAACCACTGATAGATAAAAAAGACTGGTATCTGAATTTATTATGGAGTTGAGGAGGAAGAACATAAGCAGTAAGTTATGTCAACAGAACCCAGTGAAGCATTCTCTAATAGAAGGAAGATGCAGGCAAAAATCTGCATGTCTCAGGGTATAATTAAGTACTGGAGTGCATAGAAGGGTGGAAGCCTCACAGGCACCACAGCTCTCCTTCGACACACAGTCATCTTCTGATCAGGTGCCCAAGAAACAGTTCTGTCTAAGGCCAGGTTAATGTGTACTAGTGGGGACCTTGACCTGTTGCTAAAATTATGGCGGTGATTCCATCTTATCTTATTAGATGATGCTTACCTAATTAGCATCACCACCATCACCATCATCTTCAGTGATGATTCGCAAAGTGCAGCTGCATTCAGTACACCCCCGTTAGCTCAACCTTCCTTCCCACTCTTGAGATAACTTGTAAGATGGAATTTCCTGAAAGAAGACTGAAACCATTTCCAACTGGAAACATAAGGAGGCAGATGTAGGTAGGTGAACTTTGCAATTTAGTTCACAATTTTCAATGTTAATATGAAATTGAAATATTTTTTATAAAAGGAGATGATATTGAGAATTAAAAGTTAGATTTTTTAAAGTTAAAATTCAGCCTCTTTGTTAAGTTCGATAATACATCACTTAAGGGTTTTTTTAAAAACTATTTTGAAAGGAGCCTTGGCATCATTCTACGAAAGGTCTTTCTATCTCCAAATTATACTTGTATTTTTCTGATTCTTTGTGTTTATAATTTACAATTTAACCTTTAGTTTGTCAGCTCTTTACTTTTGTGTATGGTGTAAAGTTAGGAATTAAGTTCATTTTCCTCCCAAAATAAACCACTTGTCCCAATACCATTAATCAGGCCATCCCACATTTCCCCCCTCTGTATTATACCTGACTGAATTGTAAATAGATTTGTCTGTCTGAATGAAGAGAAATCCACTGTCATAGTGTAGTGGAATTTTTGTTGCTTTTGAAAAATGAGCAGATACCACTTCTAAATATACATGTGAAACTGCATTTGGGCCTCCAGATAAATCTTTTGGTTGTATCTGTTTCAAAAAATTAATGGATGAATATTGTATAATTAAGATATTCAAATAATATAATTTTATTATATTAATTATGATACATGATTATATTGATTATATATTATTAACTAATTATATCTTAATATAAATACATTAATATAATGAAAGCACTTGTCTTTTAGGTATCTATGAAAATGATTTGAATAATTGTTTGCATGCAACAAATATAAAAATTTTGGGGTTTCCCTGGTGGCGCAGTGGTTAGGAATCTGCCTGCCAATGCTGGGGACATGGGTTTGAGGCCTGGTCTGGGAAGATCCCACATGCCATGGAGCAACTGAGCCCGTGCACCACAACTACTGAGCCTGTGCTCTAGAGCCCACGAGCCACAACTACTGAGCCCATGCTCTGCAAAAGAGAAGCCACCGCAATGAGAAGCCCACGCACCACAATGAAGAGTAGCCCCTGCTCGCCGCAGCTAGAGAAAGCCCGTGCGCAGCAACAAAGACCCAACACAGCCAAAAAGAAAAAAAAAAAGAAAAAAGAAATTTTGTAAAATAAAATAGTAAATATGTTTTTTCCAGGAACACCTCTGTATTTTAGTTTCCTATCAAATTTAGGTTGAAACAATTACTTTTAAAAAGTTGATCTAGAGTATATGTCTATTAAAAATGACAATCATTGAAAAATTCAAGTTTTAGTAAACAAAATAACCAAACGTCATTAAGAAAGATAAAAAGCTCAAAAGCTTATCAGCAATAGAGAGGTGGGAGAATGGGGGTGATTCAGATGTCAGGTGGAGAATGGACTAAATGACTTATCACATGGTAGTATAAAATATCTCTTATATTTATTTATATTTAGACTTACACTAAAAGTTAAAACGTTTCTTCTGCTAATGTTTTTCATGTCTATTGGTCATTATATAATTAGTGTGTAGCCCTCTTCAAATTTATTGCATATGGTCAGTATATTTTATAGTAATAGAGTTTGTGGACACATCTCTAATTTTCCTTGACATTTTTCACAGATTTGTTTGAAAGAAAATTTGTTTGATTCAAGTCCAAACAGAAAATATCAAAAGCCTATGATAGATACACACTTTAGGGAAAAAATTAATTTTTCTAGAAAACCATGGGATTAGAATGTTGAATATAGTCTAGGAAAACAAATGTTCAAAATGTTCTCCATTCACTTCTCTGAATTTTTTAAATCAACAGAGTCTGTCTCTATATATTAATATTTCTGTTCCTCCTAATAAATAAAATTTAAGTATCTAAATTGTCTCTTTCTAGTATTCATCATGTTAATTCTGAAACAGGTGCATGTGTTGGTTAATGTAGTTTTCAACTCATGTCACCAAGTCTTTTCACCTTAAAAACCTTTATCTGCTTCATTCAAAAATTTACATTTCCTGACGTTGTCCCCAAATCAGAAACAGATTCTCTACTAAACATTTCCCACTTACTTACATGTATAAACATGCCACTTATCTCTCACCAACTAGTGAACTCACTTAATAGTGTGATGTATCACATTTTATCCATGTATGTAAAAAGGATCAATGTATCATCTACAGATATGTTTTACAAAGACACATTGGCATACAAAAGAAACTGTAAGATGAATACGTACAGTTAAGTTTGAAAAGCTTTGGAATTTATTTTCTGGAGATAAATTAATCTGATCAGAAGAATATGTAAAACTTTTGGCAGGATAACTTTTAATAGCAATGGTCACTGGAAGTGATTCTGTGTATCCATGAACTTGGATTACTACATTTTCAGAGGCTCCAACATAGAATACTTCAGGTGCTGAGACAACATATCTGTTGAAACAGTGAAATTATAGAATGATTCTCTAATACAACATAATTTTTAATGTTTTTCACTTAGTCCAAATTAGCAATTTTTCTTACATTTAGCAATACATGTCTTATTCCTCAAAAATTTATTATCTATGATAAAGCCAGGATAGTGTCCTGAAAAGCATTCTAAGATGAAATTTCAAAGAGAGAGCTCGAAATGATTTTGATCAGTTGCAGCCAGGGCAATGTTTAATAGAGTCCTCTATAAGAAGTGCAAATAGGGATCATGCTGCAGTCTTTTGAATTTTGTTTTTTGAATTCTTTTTTTTTTTTTTTTTTGCCGTACGTGGGCCTCTCACTGTTGTGGCCTCTCCCGTTGCGGAGCACAGGCTCCGGACGCGCAGGCTCAGCGGCCATGGCTCACGGGCCCAGCCGCTCCGCGGCATGTGGGATCTTCCCAGACCGGGGCACGAACCCGTGTTCCCTGCATCGGCAGGCGGACTCTCAACCACTGCGCCACCAGGGAAGCCCTGTTTTTTGAATTCTTAATCAAAATTCCAGTCAGTAAATTACTCTTCCCCATGGCAGGGATAACAGCCTGGGAAAATACAGAGTATTTGAATATAAGTCATGATAGATCACAAAGTACTCGTATTAAAAAACGGAAATGGCATTAGACAAGAGAGAAAAGAGGAAATTCACTTGGAGTTTTCAGAACTAGAAAGTTAATTTCATGTGGCATTGATTGAATTCTGCTTTCTATAAAACTACAACCAAAATACATTGCAAATGAAAATGGGATCCTTCACTTACATTTGCTCCTGTCCCCAACTTCTTCCCAAGTAGAAAAAAATACACATTATGCTTAAAATGTCCATGGCTGGGTTAGGATTAAACTATTGATACAACATTTCTTGAAACTGCCCTACTTTTTTTGTGAACTCAGCTTGAATAATTTGGTTAAATAAGTCTTCAGGTTAATTATTAATGTCAGATAGTGGGATCACTGAGAAGGAAACCTAAAAATTTAAATGATAACCTTTTAACATCCAAAGATAATTTTGGGATTCAAAGCAGAGAAACTTGATTTTGATGACTAAAGCAGAAAAGACACCCAAATGGGAGTCTCCAGGAAAATGGTTCAAAGCTGGACACAGACACAAAATATTTGGAGGCTGCTCTGGTCTTGAACATTTTCCGGGTGTAGTAGATGCGGCTGATGCCCAGACCAGATCCTCTTTTCTGGGCCCGCTATGCCCATCCTACAGATGCTGTGAGTGTTGGCTGCTAAAGTTTCCTAATTGCTCCCTTCTCCAGGTAACTCACCTCAGCCCCAGGAGACAGCTTGCCCAGAAATGCCTGGGAAGTTATATCCTCTCCTTGGGATTGGTCCACAGTCAATAACTGACTGATTCTGGGGGTACAACAGACTAGCTCCCTTGCCTCAATGTGGGACAACCTTGTGGTACCATTCATGCTACAGAGCCCCTCATGGGATCAGGTTGAGGCTAGACCTTGGTTGAAACCACATCTTTGCTTATCTTCTCTCCTGCCCTGTCCTGCTTCCCTCACTGCTTATAAAATTCTCTTAAGAAAAATCTTACAATAAACCACTTGCATGAGAGAGTCTCCCAGTCTCAGGCTCTGCTTCTAGGAAGCCATTCTAAATTTAAGGAGCATGAGAGGGGACTATCATCCTGGACTCTCTGTAGAACGTCTCAGATATGGAAATGGTTCTGAGGTTTCCCTGGAATGAGTCTGGTTTGAATTGTGCCCATGAGGCCTATACTGATCCACTTTGGAGCAGATCTGAAATCCCAAGGCATACTCCCAAATGCTAAAGTATTCCCAGGAACTCTGGGATTAAAAATGACCCATCAGGGCTTCCCTGGTGGCGCAGTGGTTGAGAGTCTGCCTGCCAATGCAGGGGACACGGGTTCGTGCCCCGGTCTGGGAGGATCCCACATGCCAAAGAGCGGCTGGGGCCATGAGCCATGGCTGCTGAGCCTGTGTATCCGGAGCCTGTGCTCCGCAACGGGAGAGGCCACAGCAGTGAGAGGCCTGTGTACGGCAAAAAAAAAAAAAAAAAAAAAAAAGACCCATCAATGACCAGACATGGGCAAGGAAACTATAAAACTATTGTTGTCATAGTTTCCTCAAGTCTGCATTCAATTGTATGCACAAACCCATCCTGAACTACAAGTCTCTAGGCATAGTCAGGATTGCTGGTGGTTGGGATGATGGGTTGTTTAATTGCCTCTTCACTTGTCTGTTTTCCCCTCTTGACTACAGTTCCATGAGGATGGGTACTGGGTCTAACATATACAATGGGGATACACACAGAACTTATCACCTAAAAGGCACTTAGACAGTTAACAAATTTTTGCTAAATGAATGAATAAATGAATGCATCATCAGGTGGACCAAGGAAGATGCTGTTGAAAGGGAGGTTGAGGGCCAGATTATATATGGCCTTGAACGCCATGCTAAGGAGTCTAGAAGGGAAATCAAGGACATTTTGACCTTGTTTCTCTGACCCTGAGGATGTTACCATCTATTTATGACATACTAGTATTCTTCATTCCGTGAAAAGAATAGACAGGTAGTACATGCTATGCAAAGAATTAAGAAAATTGTTCTCTAAGGCAAAATGCAAGCAGAAATTGTTGAAAGTCTGAGATGTCAAACATTCATTCACAACAGCAACTGTAAAAAATGATCTACCATAAAAGCACTAGATTTTGATAGTGTTTGTTAAGCAGGAGTCTCATAACTGCAAAGCTAGATTTCATCATTTTGTTGGGACTAATGGAATTGTCCCACATGCTACCCACAGGATATACACTTTTGGTTCAAAGATAAAAACAGGTTGAAAGTAAAAGGATGGGAAAAGATGTATCATGCAAACAGCAACTACAAGAAAACTGGAGTGGCTATACTATGTTAGACAAAACAGACTTTGAAATTAAAAATGTTACTAGAGATAAAGAGGGATTTTTACAATAATAGACGGGTCAACCCATCAGGAAGATATAACAATTATAAACATACATATACTTACCACCAGAGCCCCAAAATATGTGAAGCAAAAACAGACAGTTGAAGGGAGAAACAGAAAATTCAACAATAATAGTTTCAATTATGGATAGAACAACTATGTGGAAGATCAACAAGGAAATAGAAGACTAGAACAACACCATAAATCAACTAGACCTAGTACACATCTGTAGAACATTGTACCCAACAAGAGCAGAATACACATTTTTCTCAAGTGCACATGAAACATTCTCTAGGATAGATCATATGCTAGGCTATAAAACAAGCCTCAGTTAGTTTAAAAGGATTGAAATCACATATTTCTCTGATCACAATGGAGCAAAATTAAACATTAATGACAAAAAGAAATTTGGGGAATTTCCAGATCTGTGGAAATTAAACCACACATTCCTAAATATCCAATGGGTCAAAGAAGAAATCACAGGGAAATCAGAAAATACTTTTAGATGAATGACAATGAAAACACAACATACCAAAACATATGGGATACAGCAAGAGCAGCACTTAACAGAAAATCTTTTGCTATAAATGCCTGTATTAAAAAAGAAGAAAGCTCTCAAATCAATAACCTAATCTCCACTTTAAGACAGTGAGAACAAAGTACAAAGCAAGCCGAAGGAAATAAATAATAAGGATTAGAATGGAAATTAATGAAATAAAGAGTAGAAAAACAACAGAGAAAATCAACCTAACCAAAAGTTGGTTCTTTGAAAAGATCAACAAAATTAACAAAGCTTTAGTTAAGCTCTTTATGAAAAGAGAGAAGACTCAAATTGCTAAAATCACAAATGAAAGAAGAGGCATTATTTCCAATATTCTACAAGTGGAAAGGATTATAGAGGAATACTAAGGGATCATCTCCTAAGATTCAGTCTGGTCTCTCTGTTTACCCTTTCAAGGTACCTGATGGAACATAAGTGTCACCCTAAGTGAAAGCCACCAAAGGCCTAATTACTAGGGAGGTCTTCAGAAATCATTATAAGAGAGAGTTAAGAGGAATTCAGGCTCCTGAATTGAGCTACATGGAGCTGGGAAGATGATTCCGATAATAGTTCATTGTCTGCCATTCTGACTTTCCTTGGACTCAGCTTCAATAGACTCATGTTTGAGTCCCAGGAAACCCTAACAACAGCCTGGCTTAAAAATGCTCAAATCTCCATGAGGTATTGGGAGACAAGACTTCAGTAGCATGGTTTTGATTGGTTACAGTAGTGATTAGCATTGACAATGACAAGAGTCAATTATATCTCATAAAACTGGAAAAGGAAAAAAAAAAATGACAAGGGCCAGGACTTCCTGGTTTAGGAGACTCCTCCCTCAGTACAACAAAATTGCCCTGGCCATCAGGCACTTACACCCTCGGCACATACCTCTGTGCACTTCAGCAACAGTATGGTGTCTTTGGTGGTCAAAGCAGTGTGACAACCATGGAGATGGGCTGCTCCAATTTCCCTTGATTAAAGAACTTGCCATCAGTTGCAAGGGGGATATTAGCTGACAGCCTCCAGCTGTTAATGCCTTCAAGCCCTACCTTAGCTTTCAAGCTGAGGCCACGCTCTTTCCAAGAAGCCCTCAACCAATGACTAAACACTAGAGCCTGACCATTTCTATGGAAGAAAATAACTTTATCTTTTAGGACTGAAAAATAATGCAAACTGTAAATTGAAGGAGTTTAGCTAGGTGATATAACAGAACCAGAGATTCTCTCTAGTTCTTACAGTCCATAAATCTGTTGAAAAGAATCTGGGAAAGTTTTATATGGATTATCAGTCCTTTGGTTTGTGACACTGGCTATTATTCCTGGGGATTCACGTGATCTTAGCTTTTTAGTTCATGAATTACTCAAGGTCTTACTGGCCCTGTCTCTGATTGCTAAATTCTAGCTTTGTACAATCTTGTTATTTTCCAAGTTATTCTGGTAAATTAAATAAGAGGAAATTCCATTAATATTAAATGATATGATTATGAAACTGCAGGTTGAAGGATTTCTACTGGGTGCTATATGAAATATAAGACATATCTCCTGTCAGGAAGCTGCCTGACAACCTTAGTCTGATTCTCCTCTGAAGCAAATCTGCAAAATTATTAAACTGGATTGTGAAACATGAGGCAAGTGACAACAAACAGAATAGCTTTCTATCATTTGGAGAAAAGAACTGAGGGATAGCTGAGTCACTCTGCTATGGTTAGTATTTGTATTGTAAATGCAACTCAGAAGAGTAACAACTTCATATTATCAGATAAATACAAATTAGTGTGGAATCAAAGAGTTGCCCTCACTCATTTCCTATTCTCACTCCTGCTTTGGGGAGAGAGGTTCTTTTAGCATGCTAAGAGAGGCAGTTAATATACAAATTAGCTAGAGAAAGGTTTCACCTCTGACTGGTCTAAGGCCTGAGGTCTATCCAAGGCCTTCATCATGCTAGACACCAGCAGAGGGTCTGGTTGAAGGAGGAGAACTGGCCAATAAGGAACTGGCAAGTACCCACCCAAGGTTAACTGGATAGGGAGTGAGAGACTACCCAAGGGATAAATAAGTGTTTTGCACCATCCTCTGGATTTTGTGTATATTTTTACCAGCTACTTATCAGATTGATAATGAACTACACCAGCATACCATGATTCGATAATGGATTCCACCTAAATATCATTACAGACTTTGAGGGACATAGCAGTGAGGTGACACCATAAGTCCAATTCTCTGTTGGAAAAGAGAAAAAGAAACAAGTGTCAAAACAAAAAGACAAAAAATAATAGAACTGAAATTCAGCAATGTACACATTCCAAACTAATAAATATCATCTGAACTTAGATTTTTTTTAAAAAGGATACATCTTCCTTTCAATTTAAAACGTGGAGCTTTTAATGAATTTTGACTTTTCTACAACTCCAAGGGCCTCCTTCCGTGTTGCATAAATAGTGGGGGAGAGGGGAGCATCATTCACATAAATGTGAGTGTGAATGGCGCCCCCTGTTGGTAGCCACCTGAACTTCCTATTCCTGAATCCATCTCTGCCTTCAGGAAAAATTACAAGTGCCTAATATGGTTCATAAGGTCCCTCTTCCTGCTTTAGCTTCTACACTCCAGATTTTTGGCTGTATCCTGATCTGCTTAACCTCCAGCTCATTGCCAAGCTCTTTTTTCCCCTCCTCCTGGGGTTTGCAGAAGTTGTTCCCTTTGCCAAGCAAATTCTTCCCCACTCCCATACTCCTTGAACTAAGTTATTTGCTTCTTCCAGGACTTAGGATGAGGCGTCACTTCTTCTGGGAAACCTTTGCCTAATGCTAAAATAACTAAAACATATTGAGAACATATTATAGGGCATGTGAGAGAACTTAGGACTGTTCTAAGTTCTTTCACATACATTAACATTTATAACTACCAGGATAACTGTGGGAAGTAGGTAGGATTATCCCATTTCACAGATGAGGAAACTGAGGCACAGACAAAGGAAATTCCTAAAATAGTGTTACACAGATGGGCCATGAACTGTGAGAAAACGGTAAGAACAAGGGATTGGAAGTCACAATGAAGTGAATTGTGCTAGGACGGGGGTCTTCCGAGCAAGCACGCTGTTAAGATTGGAGAACTACGGTAAGGGAGAGGTGGTGCCTGCATTGGCGATTTCTGGAGATGGTGCAGCCTCTGATGGTGACACTGTCCAGGGTACCAACTTGGAAATGGGAGGCTGGAGTGGAGGAATGGTGTCCTCGGCGACAACGTTTTCTAAAAGAATTCACTGTATTTCCCTGGCATCCAGCACAGTATGTTCTAAATTCTCTTAAACTATCTGTTGAATATACGTGGTGAAATGCAGCCCTTCCAGGCAAGCGCCAACCGAAGTTTCTTCAACCGCTTCTGGCTTTGGCTTCCCTCTCACAACCAGAGCACTAGTCTCTGCCAGGACTCCCAGGCTGCTCTCACTCCCTTAACCTCGGGTGCAGCTGCAGCCCAAGCTGCGTTCCCTGAGCGGTTTATCCACGTCTGGCCCCTGAAGCAGAGAACTCGCCTCAGAAATGGGCCTCGAGAAGGAGCGTGGGGCAAGGCACACTAGTTCAAGCCCAGACGGCCGGCATTGGAAGTTCAGGAGCTTGGCGACAGCGCCACATCGGTCCCTTAGGTCGTCCTCAGGCCCAGCCCCCACGGAGCGAGTCGAAGCCTGGTCGTGAGTCGGCCGCTCCGCTTCAGAGAAAAGCGCTAGGCCTCTAGCCAGCTGCTACAGGGAACCTCCCCTCCCGCCGACTCCCGCGCGCCTTTGCGCGCCCGCGGCCCTAGCGTCCTAGGCGGCGGGAAGCCCGGCCCCGCCCCCATGCTCCGGGGAGGGGCTCGACCGCAGCAGGCCCCGCCCACGCCGCACGCACTGCCCCTCGGCAACCGGCACAACACAACAAAATGGCCGCCGCACCGCTGAGCGCCTGAAGGGAGCGACCAGCGCCTCTGCGCCCGGCGTCGGCCCGCGAGCTCGCTCGGCCCGGCTCCTCCGTGGTGAGTGGCCCTGGTGGAGGCCGTTCTCCGGCATCCAGACGGAGCGGTGGGGTGAGGGGCGAAAGCGGGAAGGCCTGAACCGAGCGTGGGATGGATTCGGGGCGGGGGCGTGTGCCGGGGAATTGGGATTGGATGGGAAGGAGGGGAGGGCCCGGAACGGGCGTGGGGAGGAGGAGGATGGAGGGAGGTTTGGATGGGAAATGAGGAGGTCAGGGGTGGGGTGCGGCGTGGAGGAAGATGGGGTCCCGCCACCGAGCGGAGGAGGGAGGAGGTGTGCCAGGTGTATGCGGGGAATGACGGGTACAGGATGGTTTGGGTATCCTGACGGGCGTCCTGGGATCGGGCGGAATACGGTACATGGAGAATAATGAGAGTTAGGATATTGGGAAGAAATATTTGAAGGAGGGGAAGAGCAAATACTTTGTTGTATAACCGTTAAGGGACAGGTGCATTTTGAAGTCAAAACTTGGCTTCACCTCTTGATTCGGCCACCTGTGTTACCGGCTCTGCGATTTGGGCGTGGTCCTTAACCTTCCCGAGCAAATGTTTTCTTGTTTGTAAAAAATAATCGCTAATTACTTTCGAGTGTACGCTGTGTGCCAGATTCAGTTCTGAGTCCTTTAGTCCTTTGCGTTAACTGATTTAGAATTTAAAATAACTTGTGTGAGGTTTTCATCCCCATTTCAAAAGTGATGAAACTGTGGATCAGAGAGGTTAAATAATTTGCCTTATGTCACACAGAAAGTGGAAAATTAACATTTGAACTCAGGTTGCTTAGTTCCAGAATCCAAGCTCTTAATTCTTAATGATACCCTGTCGCTTATCAATGAGGTTAATAATTTTGACCTTACACACCATCTGCAAGAACTTAAATTTGGTAATGTCTTTAGAGTGCTTAGCACAGTCCTTTCTTCACTCATTCAACAAATATTTATTGTGCACCAAACAATAAACAAATAGAGTCCCTACTGTCTTGTAGCATAAACTCTAGAAGGAGAAACAAGTCGTTTCACAAATAATCATTTAATTCTAATTGTAAGGTGTTGTAAAGGATGCTATTTGGTGCAGAGACCTAATCCTGTTGTGCGTTTTGAGTGTAGAAACCCTGCCTTCTCAGCCCTGTATTCTTAGAGCCTAACACAGTTCTTGGTGCATAAAAGTTGCCAAATAAAATTGGATGGCTGAATAAATAAAATACTGGAAAGGGATGGGGAGCTTGGTTTTTTGGGTACCTGAGTAGAATGGAGAGAGATGTGAGAGGAGAGTTCAGGATGTTAATAGGATGCAGAAGGACACAGATGTCAGGGTGTTGGAAGGGAAAGGCAAGTAGATAGGCAGTTGGGTTGAGATGAAGAGGAATGGGTGGAAGTTTGATTATTTTGTTTGAAGAGGGGTTAATTAGAAGTCAGAGTATTGGAATGGATTAGGATGTTAGAATATTTGCTGTGATGAGCAGTTTGGGAAATCAAGATGGATATAGAAGTGTTGAGTCAGGGTACTGGAAACAACTATAGAGAAATGGAGGAAACTAATACAGTGTTAGGGAATTGGAACAGAATTTGTGGGAGAACTTGGTAATCAGGATAGGATGAAGGACGGGAGGCAGAGGTTGACGAGCACAGGATGGAGAATTGCCATTGGAGAGGAATAGGAGTCAGGATATTTGAAAGGACTAGTTAGAGAGTAATAGTGTTTAAATGGGTGAGGGTATGGGATGAAGTCGAATTGTAGGGAAAGTACTGAGATGTGATTAAAGGGCTAAGGGATGCAGTGGAGAAGATACGGAGGTCAAGAAATGGGGATGGATATTTGCATATTGGAGTGGCTGGAAAGAGAGAAGGAAGGTTTGAGGATTATTGAGGTCTGCCTCATTGGAAAAGATCAGAGAAGAAGGTGGAAAGTTAGGAATGTTAGGAAAGGCTGGATAGAGGTGGAGGTGTGGTCTCTACTAAGCTGTGACGGAGGGGATTGTTAGATCAAGGCAAGTATCTGAGTCTGAGAATGACTGGATGCCCGGTCATATGATTCTGATGATAACATCATCCAACAGCTTTCCTTACTCAGCAGACTACCTTCTGGGCCTTCAAAGTGTGTCTCCAGCTCTGGACTTGTTTTGCTTGTTTTGTTTTCTCTTTATCCTGCCCTTCACACACTCTAGCCCTATGTCTCAGCTCTATCTTCTCTTTTCTATTGCTTAGTCTTTGTTTATATTATTGCAAACTACAGCCTAGGTCAAACAACAGCCATATCTGTCTCTTTAAATTGTGGTTCAAGGTGTTACTACCCCCAGGTGATAGTCTCTGAAATAATGCCAGCCTTTCTCAAGCACAGTAAATCCCTAACCTCATTTCACTGAGTTAGCTGTTCTATGAGATCCTACGTCCAGGCTTTACAGGAGCTATGGCAACCAAGGGAGGGGGGTCTGGCAATGCACTGTGACTTTGGAACCATCATTTAATCTTTCAGGTTACAATTCATTAAAGGAAAGAGTTGATTTCAATTTCTGGAATCCATTCTAATATATTTCTTTAACTCTATAAATGAGTAAGGCAGAGTTTTTCTAATCAGGTGAGGTAACAAAGGACTGCATGATATTCTAGTGAGGCCCAAAGAGTCTTGGTTATTAGGATGTTCTGAGAGGCATTCAGCATGGTTCTTAGTCTTATCTTAGAGATAAGACTAAGGTGCAGGATACAAAATAATTGCATTGCGTAAAAATATAGGATGTGCATTTTTTAAACCAAGAAACTAGAAAAATATATAAGCCATATCTCTGTAACATGTAGCATACTATCATTCTAATTTTATAATTTTCTATCATGCTATGGGATAGCATGATATGGGATAGAGAAAGACATATACAAGTGGGAACTGGGCCCTGTGCCTCTCCTCTTTTATCTTTTAAATCTCTTGCCTTTATGAAAACTATATTTAATTCAGGAATGAATAAAATTATACTATTAAAGCACATGCCTCTTAGCTCTTCTCAAGCTTGAGTATATTATTATTTAGAAAGAGAGCACCAGTGCAACTTAACACAGAATGAGGAGTATTACTAAGAGACTTTTTGCCTTGGTAGAATGGTGAGACAAAAATTGTTTACCACGCTTCTGAAATTAAGACCTAAAACCATGTGGCTATGGCATAAATAGCAGTTATGTGAATTGGGGGAAAGATTTTCTGACCCATGTGGATGATATGACATGAAAAAATGAAAGAGAAAGTAAAGACATAGATTTGCAGTTTAAAGTGACCTAGACTATTGGAACAAGGTAGTTGGCCATGTTGTACTGTATACCTGTGAAATAATAGTCACTTTGTAAAAATTTCGCAGGTTTTTGTTACCTTCAAACTAGTCACCTTAAGAAGCTAGATCATGAGTTCCGTGATGCTATTACTATATTAAATTTTCTGTTTTTCCTTCAGGAATAGTTTTTATAGTGTATGTCGTCCATTAATCAAGGTTGTTTAGTGGCACTTGTTTATGATCTGTTTTGTCTAAGGCACTATCCTAGGCCCTACAAAGTGAATCAAACATGATCTGGCCTCCAGAAAACTCAGTCAGCAGTATGACATGGTAATGAAGTCATGGGCTTTGGAATCAGATCAGGATTCAAGTCTTGGCTTAACCAATTAGTTATGGGACTTTGAACAAATTATTTAACCTCTTAATCTTTAAAATGGGAGATAATAACACCTATTTCATAGAGTTGTGTTTAATCCTTCTAATGTGATGATACATACAAGAGCTTATCACAATATTTGGCACATGGTAAAGTTAATAATCAAACTGGGAAAATAAAAACAAAATGTAGTTGAAGTGATAGATCTAGTTTTCTTGTGAGACTTATAAATTAATTCTGAAAGCAGGACCCAAAGAGGAATTCCAGAAATGTTTTGGGCAAGATCAGCATTCCTAGAATGACTAGTCATTGAAAGGTATTAACATCTGTTAAATGTTGGTTAATTGATTCGATATATTAATGGCAGCTCTCCTTTACATATATTGTATGTGTTCTAAGCATTTAAAAAATAAGTTTCTTTAAAATCCCAGCCTGTATAATAATACCCATGTACATACCTGTGAAGGTGTATTTATTATACATGAAGATGTTCACACATCAAATCACTATAATATCTCTTTCTAATACCAACTTATATGGCATTAAGATTTTTTTTTAGACTTTCGTGGTGGTCCAGTGGTTAAGACTCCATGCTTCCAATGCAGTGGGCGCGGGTTCGATCCCTGGTTGGGGAACTAAGATCCACACTCTGCCACGCTGCGCGGCACAGCCAAAAAAAATAAAATAAAATAAGTTTTTTTTTTTAAAGCTACGATTTATTATTATTATTTCTTTTTTTTGGCCATGCTGTACACAACATGTGAGATCTTAGTTTCCCAATCAGAGATCAAACCTGCGGCCCCTGCAGTGGAAGCACGGAGTCTTAACCACTGGACCACCAGGGGAGTCCCTGGCATTAAGATTGGAGCTATCCAAAAACTTTGGATTGCAAACTACTTTTCTAAAAAAGAATTTGTGTTTTATCTTCACATTTTAAGTAGTGAGAGTAGGGGAGATTGTGGATATTGAGCAAAAGTAGAATCATTGTTAATGCAGCCTTGTTCAAGACCTATGCTTCTTATAAGATTTTTTGGTCTAAAAGTTTGTCAAATTTATAGTTTATGCAATGTACTTATAAGAGCAATTGTATAACATGAAAATCTTTTTTTCATAAACCTAACTTGTAAGTTAGGGCTCTTGGTATTGAGAACTAATACTACTCATGAAGATATCCTATGGCTGAAGTACTAAATAGCATTTTATTGGTTGCAGGTTCTTTATGAATAATTCATTCCATAAGTAGTAATTATCTACTATCTTTTAGGCTCTGTTCTAGGCCTGGAATACATCAGTGAACAATATCCCTACTTTCATGGAACTTATATTCTACTGGATTAATTATGTGATTTGACTTACAAATTAATTTGAGAGGAGAACTAATGCCAGCTAGCATTGTGTCTGACCAAGTCATTTACCATTCTGGGCCTTAATTTTCTTACATAAAAAGTAAAGGAATTTGGTCAAATGATTTTTGACAAGGGTACCAAGATCATTCAATGGGGAAAGGGAAGTCTTCAAAAATCATGCTGGGAAAACTGGATATCCACATGCAAAAGAATGAATTTGGACCTTTACCTAACACCATATACAAAAATTAACTCAAAATGGATCAAAGACCTAAATGTAAGAGCTACAATTATAAATCTCTTAGAAGAAAGCATAGGGCAACAGCTTCATGGCATTGGATTTGGCAGTGATTTCCTGGATATGACACCAAAGGCACAGGCAACAAAAGAAAACATAGACAAATAGGACTTCTTAAAAAGTTTTAAATGAGCATCAAAAGACAATATCACAGAGTAAAAAGGAAACCACAGAATGGGAGAAAATTTTTGCAAATCATATATCTGATTAGGGTTAATATCCAGATTATATGGAGAGAATTTCTGAAGAGTTTTAAAAAACGAAAAGACAAGACTGAGGGCAAGCATTTATAGCAGAAGAAATTAGATGTAGAGGTCCGTGTGGCTGGAGCCACAGAGTTGAGGGAACCAGTGACAGATGTGAGGCTAGAGACAAGGCTGTATTATGGGGGACCTCATAGGTCATGGTAAATATTTCATTTATTACAGACAGATTAACTTTTAAAATAGATCAGTCTGGCTGCAATGTAGTGATGGAGGAGGAAGGCAAGAGAGCTTGTAGACAGATCAGTTAGAAGCTATTATTAGTAGTTTGATGAGGGCGTGGATTAGAGTAGACGACAGTGGAGATGGAAAGAATGGACTATTTTGAGAGATATTTAGGAGGTAGAATTGACAAAACTTGGTGATCGTTTGGTTATGGGGAAAAGGGAAAGGGAAGCATCAAGAATGACTCCCAGGTTTCTGTCTTATTCCCAAGAGCATTGTTCATAGTTAGGGAACACTGGAGGAGGAACAGGGTGGGAGGAAAATGAGGGAGGAATGAGAGAAATGATAAATTCAATTTGGACATGTTGATTCAGGATGCCAATGAGATGTCAGGTAGCAGTTGGGAATAGGAGTCTGGAACTCGGAGAAAGGTTGGATTGAAAATATAAATATTAGTATACAGGTGGCGTTGGGAACCATGGGTGTTCATTAGATTGTCTAAATTAAGATTAGAAAGACCAGAAGAGACTTGAGGAGCTCTGACATTTAAAGATTGAATAGGAGAGCCTTGGCCAGCAAAGGAGGCCAAGGAGTGGCCAGGGAGACGGAAGGATAGGAGAGGATGGCGTCCCAGAAGCCAAAGGAAGAAACTGTTTCAGGAAGGAGAGACTGCTCATCAGTATGAAATACTGCTGGTTGCCAAGTATTTCCACCTTCCTTCAATCTAGGACCCCTTATGGGTAGAAGAGACATTGTGACAAGTTTGGTCCAATAAATTGAGAACCGTCATGACAGGTAAGGCTTCTGGCTGGAGTATGTGTCAGTACAGACCCTCTAGAGGTCTCTTCCCTCTGGTAAAGTAATCAGCAATGTCTGAAATAGTGTCTGCTCCCATCAGCTTGGAGTAGTTTGGGTTCTAGCATCTATAACTTCTGTAGTCTTGAAAATTCTAGAAATAAATAGTTTTGATAGCTCTAAAAATTAACCTTGTTAAATATACTGGAAACTCTTACAGGTTTTGATGGATACCTGGCTTTATTCTTGCAATGAAGAAAGGTCCTCAGCAAAAAATTTCCAAAGCAAAGACGCCACCATCATCTCACTCTCCTAGTCCATCATCTGTTACATCCAATATGAGATCTAGGTCACTTTCACCTTTAAGTGGATCCGAGACTCTACCTTTTCATTCTGGAAGACAGTGGTATGAGCAAGTTGAGATTATAGGTGAAAACCCTATGCTTTTGGACTACCAAGACCATCAAGGTATTGCTTTTAATCTAAGAATTTCACCAAATACTCTTAAGTACAGATGGAAAATATTCAACTTACATTTTTGGTCCAAATGTAACATATATCCAACTACTAACTTGAACCATTGTTTTTTATTGACAGAAATTGTGTAGGGACAGTGGGGGGATGGAGGCTTCTGGGTGAGGGTGAAGATGTCTAAAAGCGGTAGGAGAAGGGAGTTTCCTGAAAGAGGAAGCTTTATTTCCTGTGGTGGGAGAGTGCCTTAAAGCTCATATGCCAAATTTACCATAATCCTTGGCTGTGGGGAGGGCATATCTGTTCACTTCAGAATGGAGTGCCTTAATTCAGTATAAAAATGCTATCCACCCCTGGGCTATTCCAGTCTGCTTATTAGCATCTTGCTTATTAGCAATCTGTGAATGGACTAATTTCCACATAAGGGACATATAAATGTTCCACCAAGGTTTTTTTTTTTTTTAATTAGTATATAGCAGAGTTTTTATTTTTCTTTTTGTAATTGAAGTATAGTACAGTATTGGTTTCAGGTGTACAACATAGTGGTTTGACATTTATATACATTATGTTAGTTTCTGCTTTATAAAAAAGTGAATCAGTTATACATATACATATGTTCCCATATCTCTTCCCTCTTCCACCAAGGTTTTTATTTTTTCTTAAAAGCATTCTGTTAGTCTGGGAATCTATAATGTGATTAAGTGTGAAAGAAAACTATGTGATTTCTTTGCTAAGTCATGAAATCACAGTCATCAAACTCTGTTGACATGAATATTGACCAGTGTTTATTAATAAACATTATCAGCCTTGAGTTGACTGTACCCTTGCTGCCCGTTGGTACATTGTTATTTCTAATTTTTTTTTTTTTTTTTTTTTTTTTTTTTTTTTGTGGTACGCGGGCCTCTCACTGCTGTGGCCTCTCCCATTGCGGAGCACAGGCTCCGGACGCGCAGGCTCAGCAGCCATGACTCACGGGCCCAGTTGCTCCACGGCATGTGGGATCCTCCTGAACCCGGGCACGAACCCGTGTCCCCTGCATTGGCAGGCGGACTCACAACCAATGCGCCACCAGGGAAGCCCTGTTATTTCTAATTTGATTAATATTTTAGAATATGTTCTTTCCTAGAATGGCCCAAATTTTAAAAATTATTTTATTTTGAACCAAAATAAATGTAATATTAACTTATTATGAGTAATCATCGGGAAACTTTGGCCCACAGCCTGGATCTGAACCCAGGATTAATTATCTTTGATTCATAAAGAAAGAACCAAGAGGCAATTTTCTCTTTTTTTTGGATGGTTTTGCAGAATTTAACATAGCTTTTTTAAAAATATTTTTTTAAATTGGAGTATAGTTGATTTACAATGTTGTGTTAATTTCATGAATCAGCAAAATGAATCAGTTATTCATATACATATATCCACTCTTTTTTAGATTCTTTTCCCATATAGGCCATTACAGAGTACTGAGTAGAGTTCCTTGTGCTATACTAACATGGCTTTAACAAGCTGTGACTGCAATATCCAGGAAGGTCTTAAGATAGGGTGTGCTATCCATTAAGTTAGTACTTTATCTCTATAAACTGTGTTATGATCCTCTATATTTAAAAGAGCAACAAATTTGAGTTTCCTACCATAAAAAAGAAATAGGAAAAGAGGTGTCATCTGAACGTGGGTTGGAAAAGAATTTCCAGACTCAAGGCAGAATGTAAAGAAGATAGAATTTATTAGAGGGAAGGGTTGCTGCCAGAACAGCGGGCCGACTTCCTAGTAGTCTGGGAGAGTCGGGCCCAAACATGTGCTATTGATCAGCTTTTATAGCCAGAAAACAAAGGAATGGTCCGAGGTGAAAATTTCATTTACTGATTGGTCGAGGCACATATACCTTCCTTCTATAGCGTGGGAGTGGGAAAGGGCAGATGCCTTTCCTTATTTGGGACAGGCCCGGTAGCCCAGGCGGGCGTGCCCAGGTGGGCTCAGGAATTTCGTAACCATGGCAACATGGTAGGGAAGGCGATTAAGAGTCGGTAAGGGGGGCTTCCCTGGTGGCGCAGTGGTGGAGAGTCCGCCTGCTGATGCAGGGGACATGGGTTCGTGCCCCGGTCCGGGAGGGTCCCACATGCCGCGGAGCGGCTGGGCCCATGAGCCGTGGCCGCTGAGTCTGCGCGTCCTGTGCTCCGCTATGCTCCGCGACGGGGGAGGCCACGGCAGTGAGAGGCCCGCGTACCGAAAAAAGAGTCGGCGCTGAAACTTTTTGAAGGAGGGTCATTCTTTGTCCTTGGAGCACCACAAGAGGATTTTTAAGAATTCCAGTGTTTTTGAACTTCAGATTAGAATTTTAAAAAACAAACAACTAAATAATGCCAATATATATATTTTTAAAAATAGCTAACATTAAAATACTGCTAAAAACCTCAGTGCTGCATATAATTAAAAGTATAAATTTTAGATTCATCTGCCTAGGTTCAAGTCCTAGATTTGCACATTTCTAGCTGCAAGATCTTGAATAAATTATTATAATTTCTTTTATAAAGGGGAACAGTAATTTCTATCCCAAAAGTTTGTTGTACAAATTAAAATTTTTAAATTAATTAATTTTATTTTTGGCTGCGTTGGGTCTTCATTGCTGCGCGCAGGCTTTCTCTAGTTGCGGGGAGCGGGGGCTACTCTTCGTTGCGGTGCACGGGCTTCTCATTGCGGTGGCTTCTCTTGTTGCACAGCATGGGCTCTAGGCGCGCGGGCTTCAGTAGTTGCAGCACGCGGGCTCAGTAGCTGTGGTGCGCGGGCTCTAGAGCACAGGCTCAGTAGTGGCGCACGGGCTTAGTTGCTCTGCAGCATGTGGGATCTTCCCAGACCAGGGCTCAAACCTGTGTTCCCTACATTGGCAGGCAGATTCTTAACCACTGCGCCAGCAGGGAAGTCCCCAGATTATATGTAAAGTATTCAGCACAAAGCTTGCACACAATTAATATTTATAGAGTATAACTGTTATTGTCATTATTATGAAATGCTACATAAAGTAAAATATTATTATTAAAACATTGCAAATAGAACTAGCCAGCTGTTTTTACATTTGCATTGCTTTAAAAAATTTTTTTGTTATATAACATCAAGACGATTTGTTTTTCAAAGTATTCATGTCTTCCTCTACTGATAATGATCTGTTTGTGTAATTTCAGAAGCTGATTCACATGAAGGAGTTCGATATATTACCGAGGCCCTGGTTAAAAAACTTACTAAACAGGACAATTTGGCCTTGGTAAAATCTCTGAACCTTTCACTTTCTAAAGATGGTGGCAAGAAATTTAGGGTAGGTTACCAACATTTCTGAATACACACATTGTTTTTAATTTTTATGTGCTTTAAATTTTTTTTTAAAAGAGTATATTACATTCACAGCACCCTAATGTCACCGAATTTGTTGCAGATCTTTTATCGTTTCTAGTGAAAGTTCTCCATCAGAAGTGTGACATCTTCAAATTCGTAAGCTCCTATTATTCTACACATTATTGATTCTCTCTAGAATGAGTCCGCAAACTACAGCCTGTAGGCCACATTGGGCCTACTGCCTATTTTTGTTAATAAAGTTTTATTGGAGCAGAGCTACACTCCTTTGTTTACATATTGTCTGTGGCTGTTTTTGCACTACAATGGCAGAGGTAAGCGGCTGTCAAAGAGACTGTCTCACAAAGCCAAAAATATTTACTATTTGGCCTTTTACAGAAGTTTGCGGATCCCTGCTCTAGACTGTTCACTACTTTATTCATAAACTATACAACATGAGCACATTGTAATAGACAACTTAATTTTTTAATTGGAAATAATATAAACGTAGATGCCTACTACATTAGTCACAAAAATTAATTCCAGAAGATTGAAAATCTTAATGAAAATGAAACAAAAATCAACCGACAAAAGTGCTATAAAATTATTAGGAAATAATATAGGAGAATATATTTTTAAATCTTAGAGTTGGGAAGGCCTTTCTAAGCAAACACCAACCCTAATACCACAAAGAAAAATATTGACAGATTTAGCTTACTTAAAAAACTTAAAAAGTTGTGTTTAATGAACGATATCTTTTAAAAAGTTAAAGCAAAACAACAAGCTGGCAGATAGTGTTTCCAGCATATGTAACAATATCCACATAATATATAGAGCACCTACAGTTCGGTAGAAAGAGACAGCTAAATGGAAAATGTGCAAAGGATATGAACAGTTTGTTCACAAAAATATTATAAATGGCTAATGTTAACATGAAAATATGTTCAATTTCATTCGTATCAAAGAGGTGTGAAATAGAACAATAGTTTGATGCCATTTTCCATCTTGTATGTCTGATGGACAATAATTAAAAAGATTATTTCAGTGTTCAGAAAGGTGTGAGAAATGGGTATTCTCATATGGTCTTAGTGGATGTATAGATTAGTACAGCATTTTAGGAAAACAGTTTGATAGTATTTATCAAAATTTCAAATGTATTTGTTTGATCCAGCAATCGAGTTTATACTTACTGAGTTTATACTCACCAACACAGCAGTTCTACTCCTTGATATCTATTAATATTTGCACACGTATCCAAAATTGTCTGAATAGTCATGTTTATTAAGCATTATTTAAGATGGAAAAATTGGAAATAACCAAATGTCTGTCAATAGGGGATTGCTTAAAAAAATTATGGTGCAATATACCATGAAATACTATCAAGTTTCTTAAAAGACAAGAACAAAACCCAAAAAACCCCAGAACTCTATGTATTAATGTGGGGAAATGTTCCAGTATATTTAAATGCAACAAACAAATTCTAAAATATTTTGTATAGCAAGGTCTCAAAATATATTTTTTAAAATTGTTTTTCTATCTATGTATATATAGATGTAAATGAATAGAAAGGCCTATATGTATACATATGTATATGTATGTGTATATACACCAGCCTCTTAACAATGGTTACTTTTGAGCAGTGAGATTTTTTATGGGGGCCTGCAGACCTGATGAAGAGAGCTTTTTATGTTTTGTTTGAAATTTTTATTAGAATATATTTATGTCTTGTGTAATTAAAAAGGAAAAAAGGAGACATCCTGGAGTTTAAAGGGTGTGAAAATGAAATATCAAGTTAGTAAATCTTTACTGTGTGGTTATTATATGCCAGGCATTATGTTAGGCTGTGGGAATAGATACAGAAGCCAATAAGCTTAGTTTCTGATCTCTGGGAATTTAGAGCTTAGTGTGAAGAATGCCTAGGATTAAGAGGAGAAATAGTGAGAGGGAATCAGAGAAAGAGAGTGAGCACGTGGGAGAGACAGACCCAGTGAAAAAGTCCGAAGGGGCTGTTGGAATAGAAGATCCAAGAGTATGATGAACGGGGGCCAAAGTTGAGAGAACGTCAGGCAGAAAGGATATGCTATAAAATGTCACCGAATCAGCAAATAGGATGAAAACTTGGAAGAAGTTATTTGATCTGGCAGTTTAAAAAGCCCTTCCTTCTATTTCTTAAACCAACCAGGTTCATTCTTTTAGAGTCTTTGCATTTTTTTCTCTGCCTGGTATTCTCTGTCCCCAGATGTTCACACAACTGGCTTATTATTAGGGTCTCAACTCCATGCACTTCCTCTCTCTCTGAAGCCTTCTCTTAACCCAATTGCAGTTAGCCACCTTCTCCTCAGTCACTCCCTCTCATTCTTTCATTCAATAGATATTTATTTAGCACCTACCATGTGCCAGGCACTAGTACTATAGTAGTGAACACAGCAGACAAAATCTGCCCTCTTGGTGCCTTGCACTCTGTCACATCACGTTACCTTTATTTTCTTGTTAGTATGCTTCAGTGCCTAAAAATTTTGTTTCTTTATTTGTTTATTGGCTTCCCCTGTGAATGAAATCAAGAACCTTGTTTTCCTTATTCACCACTGTTTTTCCATATTTCCAGTACCTAGAACAGCTCCTGACACATAATCAATCCATGTTTGATAAATATTTGTTGCAATGGATGAATGAATGGTGATCTTGGAGAGAACTTTTCGAATACATAGTAAGGGTGGAAGATATATTGCCTTGCCAATAGAATAATAGTGAATGGAAGGCCTCAGAGTGAGCAAATATTCACAACTTTTATGAGAACATGGTGGCAAATAAGAGTGATAAAATGAAAGCTTGGTAGGAAGCAAGTTGGGAGTGAGGTGATTTGTATTATATAGAGGAGACTGAGCATGTTGAACATAGGCTCCTGCAGCAGGGAAATAGTCTGGTTCACCAGTATACCGCCATTGCCCGGCGCCACATCTGACATGTAGTGAGTGGGAAATGAATATCTGTTGAAAAGTGACTGTTTTTAAACTTGAGGGGAAGATCCAGGAGAGAGAAAGAGATTGGAGATACAGGAACATAAGGAGAAGAGATGGGTAAGGTTATGCAAGAGCGTAAGTACCTAGTTGAACTTTGAAGAGGGGAGAAAGGGAGAGGCATAGAAAAGACGAGGTGGAGAAAAGGATTGATGGGGAAATTCTCATTGGATAGTCTTCAGTTTCTTAGTGCGTAGGAAGTGTTGTCCGCTGAGGGGCAAGGAGAGTTTGGCGACCTGGAGAGAGTGGCCACTCCTGGCCGAGGAGAGCCACACCAGAGGATTTTCCGGGGAAGCAGTAAAGGCTTAGTCTCCGGTGACTGATCAGCACATGCTTATATGTCGTGCTTATGTCGAGGCATCTGTTATATAAAGTATTTATTCATTTGTTTCCAATTAGTATATCGAAAATTTGGAAAAATGTGTTAAACTTGAAATACTGAATCTCAGCCATAATCTAATAGGGAAGATTGAGAAGGTAGACAAGCTGTTGAAATTACGTGAGCTCAACTTATCATATAACAAAATCTGGTAAGTAAATACTTCTTTGGGTGGCACTGCAGGGTCGTCATCTTTGTTAAAGAGGTAGATTAATGCTGCTGTGTTACTGAAAGAATCCTTTGAAAGATCAGGCACTTTGATTCTTATTCATTTGTAGTCTAGCCCTTCACATATGATAGCTGCCATATTTTGGCATTACTAAAGTACAGAATAACGTCTGTCATTAACAAAGAAGGAGATACATTTTTTGAGTACCAAATTTTATCTTAATTCCATTTTTGACAGGAAGTTTTCCCAGATATAGTCTGATTAACTGCCTTATTTCATTAAAAAAGGTGGCATGAAGCAGAATGTTTTAACCCTGTCATTTTGATCCTAAAGATATTTCAACCTGTTTTGAGCCTATGTATTTATCCTAATGTTCTTTGCTCATTGCTGTAATAAATACACACTATCTTGTTTCCACTTCATAATATATATTACTCTGAGAAATAAACATAATAAAACTGACAGTTGCTAAAAATGCACATAGAAAACTTGTTATAGGCAAAATGATACAATTATCAAATCTTGAATATCTTTATATCTATGTATTTTCCCTCCACATAAGACTTGGTATATATAATGGCCAGAGAACAAAACAACTAACAGTAGCAGAACCTCTAATATGGCAAAAATGAAATGGGAAAAAAAGTGATTAATGAATCAAATCCTTAATGTAAAGTGTGTATAAAAAAATTGATCCTGATGAAAATAATTTCAGCAAAATAAAACTGAAAATAAAGAAGCTTGGAAATATTTGCCCAGTATAGAGAATTGACCAAGGAATTAAATTGGAATCAACTTGGGAAAGTATTTCATCAATGAAAATTCCTGAATATGGGTGATAATGTTTTATTAATTTAAATATTCTGATTAAAATATTTTTGTTCATAAATACAGTATCATTCTGGGGGTCCACCAGCTCAAAGTAGCAGCCATATCCTGCTGGCATAGCTAATCTTTTGTTGATGATTTAAGGTAATAGTTAAGGACATCTTGTTCTTATGCAGGGCTGTAGCACATAGCACAGTGTGTGCTGTTGAACTTTCTAGCTCTCCCCTTGCTGTCCACTAGTAGTCTTCACAGTGGTTAGTGAGAATGCTACAGACAGACTCTTCTGTGTTGTGGGATCTTAAAGTCTGATAGTAAGATAGGTAGGATTCCTGGGCACAGACAGTAATGAAGAGTTTACTAGAGCTGTTCTGGTAAATTTGTTTTTAGCCACTCTTTTTAAATTCTCATTTATAAATTATAATTATGGAAAGTAACTCCACATAAAACCAAGCCTGTTTATTCTTAAAATACAATGGAGGGGCACTATCATTGTACTTATTACTAAGTTTGATTTTACCCTTTGGTTTCCAGCAAAATTGAAGGTATAGAAAATATGCATAATCTGCAAAAGCTAAACCTTGCGGGAAATGAAATTGAACATATTCCAGTATGGTTAGGGAAGAAGTTAAAATGTTTGCGAGTCCTCAATCTGAAAGGCAACAAGATATCATCGGTAAGTTATTCAAAGTAGCAAGAATATTTAAAAAATTTTTGGATTTGTTGAAGCAAAAAATTAAAATCTAAGTTTTTTTTAAAATGGGACTTCTTCTAATGTCTTTGGTTCTTTGACAAAACATCAAATTCAGACATAAGCTAGTATTCTCTATGGTAATTAAATATAGGCAGTCCTGGTTTTGCATGGTTCCATGGTAGCTAAAAGTTGACCTCTTAGCATTTTCCCATCTTTCATTTCATTTGAGCCTCAAAATACTCTTGTTAAGGAGACAGTGCAGGGATTATTTTTATAATTCTGTGAGTTAGGTACCATTGTCTTATCCCATTTTCAAGTAAAGTCTCAGAGAGGGTAACTCTCTTACCCAAAGTCATTCAACTTGTGCCCGAATCCATGTCACTGAATGGCTAGAGCAGAGTTCTTTTTTTTCAAACTTGTGAATTAATCTGAATTAATCTTGATTATAGTGTTAGGTGTTACAAGAAGTGTTAATCACTAGCTTTTTATAGTAGGGCAACTTTGTTTTCGTGGTTCACATAAGCTAATAATGATGTGTATTTTTCTCTGGAGTATATTTTATGATTTCCTTGTGATATTTATACAGTTAGATATTCAATAAGCATTGAAAAGTAAAAACATTAATTTACTTAAATCTGTATTAAAATTGGTACAATCCTGCTATAATTTAAAGAACTTAAGTCTTAGAATAGAAAATAAAAGATGTGACTTCCAATATGGGTCTAGACTTTGCTTCTGTGACCTTTGGAGAATCTTTCATCTCTCTAAAACTCACTATTTAAATTAGAGAGTCCCTGCCCTGCCTTCTTTCAGAAGTGGTATGGGGCTCAGATGAAATGATAGATGTGAAAATACTTTAAAAACTATAAGGAATACAGCATTAGAGTTATTTAGTATTTTAAACTTTCACCAGTAGAAGCCAATAATAATAAATAACATTTGTTTAATGCTGTGCAATGTTTATGCTTTCTCATTTCATCTTTATAAAGATCTGGTAAGGTGACTCTACCATTTCACTGTGACAGCCCAGGAGCCTCACAGCCCAAGCCCCATGCCATGTTACACAGCATCACCTTGGAGCTCTTGGAGCTTATGGGGTGATGGGAGGAGGTAACCATGAATCTATTTAAAATTTGCCACACATGTTCCAAAAGTAGTTGATCCCTAGATAGGACTGTTAACAGGAAAATCATTTAATAAATACTTATTATTATTTCTAATTTTGTAAGACCTTCTCATCCCAGTTCATATTTGACATTGGCTTCAGTAAGAGTGCACATCCACTTGGGAGAGATTTATTTATACTAGCTATTGATAGTAGTGTTTCTCAACCTTTTAAAATCCCTCTTTGGGTAAATGTAAAAATCTTACTTCAGAACTGTGAGTGTCTCTACATATCCTTATTTCTTTTAACTATCAAGTATAACTGTTACCTGAAGATTTACCAAACTCCTTTTTTATAGCCATTTATATTTTTGATTTGTTCAATCAGCATACTGAAAAGATAATAGGATTAGAGTTTCACAGTCTTGAATTCAAATCCTATTTCATTAACATATAACCTCTGAGCTTTGAGCAAGTCACCTAAATTCTTTGAACCTCAGTTTCATCATCTAGAAAATTAAGATGGTTCTTATATCATAGGTTTTTGTGAGGAGTCACAGATAAAATAGTATATGGAAAATGCCTAATACTGCCCTTGATACATTTTAGATTCTCAAATACTCCTTTCTTTTCCGCCCTTCAAATCACTACTTTTGGATAATAGGTTTCATGAATAGGTTGCTTGCCATGTTAATAGCAATTTCCTTGATTTATTACTTCCCTTAGGTATGTTTATGATTTTTATTTTATTTATTTATTTATTTTTTTAACATCTTGATGTTTATGATTTTTAAATTCAATTATACCAATTATAATGTTACCTATCATTTCAGCTCCAAGATGTAAGCAAATTGAAACCCCTTCAAGATTTGACTTCTGTGATCCTAGCTGAAAATCCAGTTGTGACCCTTCCTCATTACCTCCAGTTCACCATTTTTCACCTCCGTTCACTGGAAAGTTTGGAAGGTCAGCCAGTAACCACTCAGGACAGACAGGAAGCTTTTGAGAGATTCAGTTTAGGTGAGGTGACATATTTTTAAAAAACTAAATTTGGGTGGGAGAGGAATTTATTTCAGAAATTATCCAGAAAAAAAATATTTATTATGAACTTTATAATGCTATTAAAATTTGCATATGGGCTTCCCTGGTGGCGCAGTGGTTGAGAGTCCACCTGCCGATGCAGGGGACGCGGGTTCGTGCCCCGGTCTGGGAGGATCCCACATGCCGTGGAGCGGCTGGGCCCATGAGCCATGGCTGCTGAGCCTGAGCGTCTGGAGCCTGTGCTCCACAACGGGAGAGGCCACAACAGTGAGAGGCCCGCGTACCGGAAAAAAAAAAAAAAAAATTTGCATAGACAATGGCATCATAAATCAATGAACTCAGCAAATATTCATTAGGCATGTACTGTGAGCCAGGCACTGTATCTGGCACTAAAGATATAATGGTGATCAAGACGTAAGGTACTGGCCTTCGTGCAGCTTGTGTTTTAGTGGAGAAGATAGACAAAAAAACAAGTAAACCCAGATAAAGTAACAGAGGAGAACCCCCTTTTTGGAAAGTGGTGTAAAGGAATGGCTCTCTGAGGAAGTGACATATAAGCTGAAGGCAAAGGCAGGAGAGGATTAGTCATGTGAAGAAAGGCCTGAGGGAGAGGGAGCAGCTTGTACTTTGAGATTGGAAAGACCCTGGTGAGTTAAGAGACAGAAAGAAGATCAGTATGACTGGAGGATAGCCCAGGTGAAAGTTTGGAGAGATGGGGAGGGGAGAGATGGCACAGGGCCTTGGGGTTTGGATTTTATTCCAGGTGCAGTGGAAAGCCACTGACAACTTTTAAGCGGGGGTTTGTATATTAAGATTATTTTTGATGCTGGATGGAGAATGATTTGAAGCAGGGCAAAATAGAGATAAAGGGACATGTTAGAAGGCTATTGCCTTAGAAATGTTGGTGGCCTGTATTTAGGTGGTAGATGTGGAATAGACGGATCAGCTTTGGAAGTAGCATCAGCAGCACTTTCTAATGAATTGGATAATCCCCAAGCTTCTGGCTTGAGTAAGTGGTTGGATGGTAGTATTGTTTTGGAAAATGGGAGAACTCAGAATGTTGAGTTTGAATGTCTGTGAGACAACCAAGAAGAGAATCAGAAATATGAGTCTGGAGTTCAAGAGATCTGTCCTAGAGATATAAATTTGGGATTCATCAGCATAAAAATAATATTTAATTCCACCGGAATCAACTAGCTCACTCAGGCAGGGGTTTGGAAGAGCATGAAGAGGAGCCAGTTAAGAAAACTGAGAAAGAGAGGCCAGCAAGGTAGGAGAAAACCAGGAAGTAGTAGGTTGCAGAAGCCCAGAGAAGATTTCAAAAGAGAAAGTGGTCAGCTATGCTGACTGTTGCTGAGACATGAAGAAGAAAAATGAGCACAGAGAAGTGCTTTAGAGTGACAACATGATGATGAGCTTGACAAGAGCAGTTCAGGAGTGGCTGGGACAAATGCTAGATTATAGATTGAAGACTGAATGGGAGGGAGACATTTGGGTAAAGATTTGATATTGCCTCCCACAGTTTCCTCCCCTAGTACCTAATAAATGAATTTTTTAAAGTAAGTTTAAAAAAATTTCACCAGTAGCTTCCAACCAGGAAATGGAGAAGCAAGTGCAATAAACCTCAAAGCTAGTAATCAAAGCAACAGAAAATATTCAAGAGCGGAGTGGAGAGACAAATCGTGGCTTAGTTCTTTTGGTCCTTGAGAAGACAGGAGATGAGATTAGAAAAAAAAAGGAAAGATTGTCTATTGATAAGAGGGATGGGACACTTTCTCCATCAGAAGGGAGAGAAGATGTGTGTAGGTATGGGTAGTTTTGTTGCCTTGGTGGTAGGAAGATGAGGAAGTTCCCACTGGTGGGGTCTGTTTTCTCAATAAAATAAGAGGTCATCAGCTGAGAAAGAAAATAGGAGGAGTACAACATTGCAAAGCAACTATACTCCAATAAAAATTAATTTAAAAAAAAAGATTGGAAAGAAAAAGAAAATAGAAGGAGTATGGGAGGTTTGAAGGGAAGAGGAAGGTATGAAATAGCCTAACATGATAATGTTAGGGCATGAGCCTGTATGTTCAAGTTAGTCCATTTTGACTTATAAAAACAACAGTTTCATATGGTTTGATCCAATACTTGAGAAATGGTAGATTTTTATTTGTTTCGGATCCCCCTAACTCAACATTTGTTACCCAGAAGTTGATGTTTTGGAATCATTAAAAAATATAAATAATGCAAGGGGAAGTCATTATATAAATATACTGTTTGGGGAAATGTTTAAAGTACTTATAATTCATTCACAACTTTGGATGTTAATTAAGAGCTTTTAGTGATGCTGAGCTCTTGGGATCCAGTGGTAATACAGATAGATGCGGTTTCTGCTTTCACAAAACTTTAGTGGAGAAGGCAGACAGCCAAGCTATTTGATCACATTTTCCAACTCTCTCTGTGATGAGGACTGCGTCAGAGGTGCAGGGTGGCATCATAGCATCCCTGAGAAGTGTCCAACCTGGGGAGGGTAGAGTCAGGGCAGGCTTCTCAGAATAGTTTTTAAAACTAAGACCTGGAGGATGCAAAATACGCCAGTAGGAGATAGAGGAAGACAGTTCCAGGGAGAAGGTGTGAATAAAAGCATGCAGGTGGAAAAAGTTTTCGACAAAATTCAACACCCATTTATGATAAAAACCCTCTAGAAAGTAGGCATAGAGGGAGCTTACCTCAACATAATAAAGGCCATATATGACAAACCCACAGCCAACATCATTCTCAATGGTGAAAAACTGAAACCATTTCCTCTAAGATCAGGAACAAGACAAGGTTGTCCACTCTCACCACTGTTATTCAACATAGTTTTGGAAGTTTTAGCCACAGCAATCAGAGAAGAAAAAGAAATAAAAGGAATCCAAATTGGAAAAGATGAAGTAAAGCTGTCACTGTTTGCAGATGACATGATACTATACATAGAGAATCCTAAAGATGCTACCAGAAAACTATTAGAGCTAATCAATGAATTTGGTAAAGTAGCAGGATACAAAATTAATGCACAGAAATCTCTTGCATTCCTATACACTAATGATGAAAAATCTGAAAGAGAAATTAAGGAAACACTCCCATTTACCACTGCAACAAAAAGAATAAAATACCTAGGAATAAACCTACCTAAGGAGACAAAAGACCTGTATGCAGAAAACTATAAGACACTGATGAAAGAAATTAAAGATGGTACAAACAGATGGAGAGATATACCATGTTCTTGGATTAGAAGAATCAACATTGTGAAAATGACTATAGTACCCAAAGCAATCTACAGATTCAATGCAATCCCTCTCAACCTACCACTGGCATTTTTCACAGAACTAGAACAAAAAATTTCACAATTTGTATGGAAACACAAAAGACCCCAAATAGCCAAAGCAATCTTTTTTTTTAAGAAGTTTTTTTTAATTTTCTTTTTTTTTTAATTAATTAATTAATTTATTTATTTTTGCTGTGTTGGGTCTTCATTTCTGTGTGAGGGCTTTCTCTAGTTGCGGCGAGTGGGGGCCACTCTTCATCGCGGTGCGCAGGCCTCTCACTATCGCGGCCTCTCTTGTTGCGGAGCACAGGCTCCAGACGCGCAGGCTCAGTAGTTGTGGCTCATGGGCACAGTTGCTCCATGGCATGTGGGATCCTCCCAGACCAGGGCTCGAACCCATGTCCCCTGCACTGGCAGGCAGACTCTCAACCACTGCGCCACCAGGGAAGCCCTTTTTCTAATTTTAAATTTATTTTTTATTTATTTATTTTTGGCTGCATTGGGTCTTTGTTGCTGCGCGCAGCCTTTCTCTAGTTGCAGCGAGCGGGGGCTACCCTTTGTTGCGGTGCACGGGCTTCTCATTGCAGTGGCTTCTCTTGTTGCGGAGCATGGGGTCTAGGCGTGCAGGCTTCAGTAGTTGTGGCACGCAGGCTCAGTAGTTGTGGCTCGCGGGCTCTAGAGCGCAGGCTCAGTAATTGTGGTGCACAGGCTTAGTTGCTCCACGGCGTGTGGGATCTTCCCGGGCCAGGGCCCAAACCCCTGTCACCTTCATTGGCAGGCAGATTCTTAACCACTGTGCCACCAGGGAAGCCCCAAAGCAATCTTGAGAAAGAAAAATGGAGCTGGAGGAATCAGGCTCCCAGACTTCAGACTATACTACAAAGCTACAGTAATCAAGACATTATGGTACTGGCACAAAAACAGAAATATAGATCAACGGAACAGGATAGAAAGCCCAGAGATAAACCCACGCACCTATAGTCACCTTATTTTTGTGTTATCTTTTAAAATTGTTATCCACATGGTAATACCTTCTTACCTCTTAATAGAAATCACTTTCTAGCTCAAAATAATCTTTTTTTCCAAAACCATAGTGAATAATTTTAAAAGTAGAATTGTATATATACTATTCTAAGACTTCTTTTGTTATTATTTGAGAAATAGTCTTATGTTTCTTCAAATAGAAAATATAATGATCAATAAACTATTAAATTTGTACTAGCAGAAGAGGTAGAAAGACTGGAAAGAGACCTGGAGAAGAAGGTGATGGAAACTGAAGAGCTTAAAAGCAAACAAACAAGGTTCCTCGAGGAAATTAAAAATCAAGATAAGTTGAACAAATCATTAAAAGAGGAGGCCATGTTACAAAAACAGAGCTGTGAGGAGCTAGAGAGTAACCTAAACACGAAAAATGAACTGGTAAGTCCGTATTTTACATTGCCTTGACTATATTCTCTTGAAATAGAAAATTCTTTGTTCTTAGGTCTAAAAACACAGCTTCCTGACTATAAAATGGGGAAGATGTGGTTTAACAGAAATATGTGCAACTGGTTTGACAGGTTGTAGTTGACTGCACACTCTATGGTATGGTTGCCCAAAAGATGCATACTGTCTTGAGCTGTGTTATGTGAAAGTATGATATCCAGAACAAATGAGGAAGATGAAGCCCCACACCGTGGGGAGTTGGTCAGACTGCCCTTAGATGTCTGTATTTTTTTAAACAACAACACCGTTGGTGAGGCTGTACGTTGGCAAAAACTTTTAGAAAGCAATTTGGCAAAATTATCCAAATTTAAATGGATGTACCCTATGTCCTGTATATTGGAAATATTGTATATAATATTTATATTATTTATTGGTTATTCTGTAAGTTATAGTATAATATAATATATATTTCTAATAATATAGTCTGTAGAAATGGTACAAGAATGTATAAAGAGATATATGTAGATACATGTGTGTATGTATATAAATATACATATACACATATATATACAAGGACATTGACTACATTATTGTCTATATTAACAAAATATTGAGAATAACTAAAATGTCCCTCAGTAGATATCCATGTGGTAGAATAATAGTGTTCTTATCAAAGGAAGGCAGAGCTGTATATCCTCATATGGAAAGACGTCTAACATATATTGCTATATGAAAAAAAGCAAGCTGTATATCAAGTATGGTCCTATATATAAAGGAAGTATATAATAGTATAAGTATGTGTAAGTCAAATGGTAGAATGTATACCAAATTCTTGACAGCAGTTATTTTAGGGGAGTAGAATCATAGAGCACTTTCAAATTGCCATATATGCATATCTTTAATGTTTAAATTTTAAATAATTTGGCTTTATGGTTAAAATAGGTAGAAAAGATATCTTAAAAGAGAAAGATTTAGACAGACTAGATAGCATATCTTCAGAAGGTACCTGACCCAGCGGCTTCAAAGGTCTTGAGACCATGTCTGAGAAGTGGCCAAAGCAACAGGGGTGTCCAGGCTGGAGAAGAGGAGACCCAGTGAGCTGTGACAATTGCTTTCAGATAGTCAAAGGACTGTTTCATGGAAGAGGGACTGGAGTTATTGATGAAGGTACCAAGAGTTAAAATTAAGAAATGGCAAAAAGAATTATAGGAAAACAGTTTTTCATTTAGTAATGAAGAAGAAATCTATATAATAGCTGTCTTGAGATAAAATGTGATAACTCTGGAATGTGTGTGCTATCACTGAAACAGGCCATGTGCTCAGGGTTTAGGGAAAAGATAAAAAAAAACATTGGTCAGGGAGATGGACTAAATCACCCTAAAAGCCCTTTTCAACCTTGATAATTTGATTCTGTAAAATTATTAGTCTACTTTCCTTGAAGAAAAAAATAGCTATTGGTACTCTCTTTTTCTTTTGACAGTTCTTTTTCTGATCTCTGTGCATAACTTAGAGAATTGTATTTCTCATATAATTAGCAGAATCCTTGATACAGTTATCTTTTTTTTTTGCATCCCCCTTTCAAGATTGGCATTCTGGCTTAGTTACTTGATTTATTGACAAGAATTCTGCCTAAGCACTTACATTTTTAAGCAAGAAAAAAAAGCGTTCCCTCCTCTGTATAGAGAGGGAAATTGTTACTTGAAATCCAAATACTACTTAATTACCTCTTTCTTGAGCTCTTCTTTGTCAGGGGGACATGATAAAAGACAGGGCCGCTTTCCCAGCTCTGTTAGTCAAACATTCGGAGCATTTGTGGCTTCCTTCATATGCCTCTTATTTGAAGGTAGTTTTCAAATATGTCTGCTGTATTCTGAAGGCATATTATATATGATGTTAATAAACCAGTGATTATCAATGGTCTTATAATATGCATAGATCTTTTGCACTCCATTCCATAAGAGTGGAATGATGAGTAATTAAATCATTGAAGACATATTACAATCAGTTTTATTTTAGCAGTGAACTCTTTGTGCCATCACTTAACAGTTGTATTTTAAATACAAAAATAAAACAGTACTTAAAATAAGCACAGTACTTACTTTGGTATCACTTGATATTTGTGAACATTTAATAAATTTTCCTGAGTTATTGATCTTTTTCATAGTGTAGAATTCATCTTGTATTATTAAGACAAAAAAAATTATGATTTCCATATGCTGACTCCCTGGTGCACGTTAAGTCAACCCATTGAAAATCATGGCAAAATATTTTATTTTATATTTGTGTGCTATCCCAAAATTATGGATTATTATAGTTGTCTAGTTTTCTCTTTTGTTCGTTTATTATGTTGATATGTTTATGCTGTAAATAAATGTTTTGTAAATTGTCAACAGTTTTTGTTCGTTTTTTTTCCTGTAATTGTTTTCAGTTAGAAGACAGACTGTGCTCTTTTTGAGTCATTATGTTACTTTTATCATTAACTATTTAAAAACACTTTATATACAAAGTTACTATATGTTTATTATAACAAATTCAGACAACACAAATGTATACACTAGAAAATGAAGGTTTCACTCTTCCCCTGCCACATTCCTTGGAGGTTAATATGTATCCTTTTTGTTTTCTATGCTTCTACAATATATATATAATTACATAGTGTATATGTAATTATATATATTTTTGAATGTTTTGTGATTTAAAAAAATTTTACTATATATTTTTAAAAATTCTACCATCTTATTTTTTACAAAACAGTATATCATTGGACAGCTGTCCAAGTTAAAAAAATACATACACGTGTATATATGTGCACACATATATACACACACACATAAATTCTTTTCAAAGTGTATATTGTGTTCCACTATATGGATTTTCCATGATTTATTTAATCTTCTCTTATTGATGAATATTTAAGTTGCTTCCACTTTTTTGTTATTAGAAACAATACTATAGAGAAAATCTTTATATATATATATACCTTACGCGTTCATACTAGTACTTCCTTAGCATAATCACTGTAAGTTTTAAATTTTGATAGCTATTAATGTTACCCCTCAAAAAGCTTATAACTGCTTCACACTTCTATAGCAGTGGGTGAAAGAGCCCACCCCCACTTGATAGTATTATTTTGAACTTGTAAATAGGATAGAAAAAAATGGAATCTCATTGCTTTAATTTCGCATTTCTTTAGGTATTGGAGAGCTGAGTACTGCATATGTATTTCTTAGCTATTTTGTATTCTTCAAATTCATATTCTTTTGCCAGTTCTTTTATTATTCCAAAGGACTATTCTATGTTAAAAAAAAAAAATTCTGTGTCTTATTCCAAGAGACTACATTTGAAAAACATTTTCCATTATCTTATGCAGAATATCTGGTGATAATATCACCTATAGTTGTATAATGTTTTCTAGTTTCATATAATAATTCCTCATATAGTAAGTCAATTAACTTATAAATGAAGCATTGTAACATTGAAGGAAAACTTCTGGTGGCCATTTAACCTGTAGTAGTCCCCCTCTCCTGCCACCAACAAATGTTAACTTTAATATTAATGTTACTCATTGTCTTTTTGCAAGTTATTTAAACTCCTGTACTTGTTTCCTCATTTTTAAAATGAGGATGATTTACCTGTCCTGCCAGCCCCACAGAGTTGTGAGGACTAAGTGAGGTTATGAATATGAAAATGATTTGAAATGAATCAAGCTAAGTAATGGAAGGTGGTAAATATAAAACTCCATTAGAATGATGATAAAATGTGTCCATGTGAGAATAATGCAGGTATTAATAACCATATCTTCCTAAGGTAAGTTGTCAGTAAAGAGCAGCTTATGTTGTTATAGCCTCACTCTCTAGAATTCTCCAGGTGATGGTATCTGTTTGCTTCTTTCTCCTTTTAGCCCTTGTTTTGGTTTCTTGCAGACCCTTTTCTGCTGATTCTTTATTCTTCCTTAAAGGTAGTTTGTTCAGGACTGAATTGTATACTATGTTTTTCATGGTTTGCATGAAAACTTGTATTAATATCCTTATGTACATTTTAAGTTTTGAAACTGGCTTGCCTTTTGAGAAATGTGCTTGTGTGTATGTATAATTTTTTTTAATGATTGTTTACATAGGAGAGTGAATTTGAATGTGGGGGAAAGAATTTGTATCATTTTTCCTATTGGTAAATATGTTAACTGCAGTCAGCTCTTGATTATCCACAGCTAATACTTTCCCGGGCTTTGACTCCCACTTTGCTCCCATTTATGCATTTCTTCAAAGGACATTTATTGAATGCTTACTATATGCTAAGCCTACTGCTGTAAAAGACACAAAAGTACTTTAAGGTGCACAGAGTATTCATTATTAAAGTTGAGCCTTGAACAACACAGGGGTTAGTCCACGTATAACTTATAGTTGGTCCTCAATATCCTTAGTTCCTCAGCATCCACAGATTCAAACAACCACCGTCTAGTACTATAGTATTTACTATTGAAATGTATGTGTAAGTGAACCTGCTCAGTTCGAACCGACATTGTTCAAGGGTCAACTGTATTTGCCTGTGGAGACCAGTCCCTATAGCCTCCACCGTTCAGTCACATTTGCCTTTGTTTGTCTCCACTGCCACTGATCTTTAGGGAGAGAAGCGCAAGATTAGTTGACATTGTTGGTTGTGAGTTGCCTTCTAGGGACTCAGGGACTTGTGAGCATTCAGTGAAAGCATCAATGTGGGTAATGTGCTTGACACCCTGCAGCAGGACATCGAAGGCAGTGTAGTATAATAGAGTGTCGGATTTGAAATCGGGAAACTTGGAACTGAACTCTGCCTCTTCCACTGCCAGCTGTGCAATTGGACAAGTTATTTAACCTCTCTGTACAGCTTTTATCATCTCATAGGGTAGTTGTGAAGATTCAGTGAGATGGCATATGTCAAATGCTTAGCATGGTGTCTGGCATACAGTGAGTACTCAGTCAGAATTACCTGTTATCCAGGTTAGCCTTACTTCCACTCAGTTGGATAATCAGGAGGTGACTGAAAGCTAAATCACGCACGACTTTGATTTCACGGGCCTTGTAAAATGTTCATGTTCGTTTATGTTTTATTTTCTTCAGCTTGCATTTTTATATTAAAGAAGTGTTTCTGCATGCCTTTTTTTGTCTGGTATCTACTGTCAGATGCTGGGGGGAATGAAAAAGCAGAAATCACTTAGTGGACCTTTGAAATGAACTCAAGGATTGCTTTAGTAGAAAGGGGACTGGTACTGGTAGTTAATAAAATATTTAACTTCTGCCACTAATCTAATGATGTAACTTTTGACAAGTCAGTTCACCAATCTGGGACTCAGTTTCTTTATTTATAAATTCAGAGGGTTAGATTAGATGATTTTTCTTCTAGCTCCTACAATTTCTAAGAATAACTGAAAAGTTGTAATTACAGTAGGATTACTTTATTAAAAATTTAATATCCTATATTTGGATCTGATTGAGCTTATTCACATCCCTTATCCTCCATTACAAAGAATAATGTTCTGAACACTTAAAACTGAGATGCCATTAGCCAAAATACTACAGCAACATCAGTACAACAATTAAAACCAATCTCCTATTTTCATCCTTCTCGCTCCTTCTAATTTCTTAGTAAATGTCAAATATTATTTCTATCCATGATTTGAAACTATCATGAGTCAGTTAAATAAATTAGTACCAGTTATTGGGAAATCAGGAAGCAGGTACTTAGTAGACTAGTTACTTAAAAATAATTGATACAGAGTTATTTTCATGTTTGGATAAGGCAAATTTAAATGATTTTTAAAACTTTTACTCATTGTATCCTGAAATAACATATAAACTTCAAAGGTCTTTTATGTGATCTCTTATGAAATGATAATTTTGTATTTCATTCTTTGTAATATTTTAGAATTAAGATAAAATGCTCTTAATGTTATTCTATTTGCTGTGAGATTTTAAAAAATCTAATTATCAGTTATAATTAGAGCTTGCCACACCACTGTACCTTTATACTAACTTACTGAATCTATGTGTTGTTTCATATCAAATTGGGCCAATAGCTAAGGCAGAAGACCATGGAACTAACTCGAGCATGTCAGAAACAGTATGAACTGGAACAGGAATTGGCTTTTTATAAAATTGATGCTAAATTTGAGCCACTGAATTATTATCCATCAGAGGTGAGTTATTTTGATTTTGTAGTAATCCACAGTTAAAGCCAGCATAGAATGGGGCAGGGGAGGGCAGGGTGGTGGAGATGTTCAAATGATTTTATCAATAACCACTCCATGTTTTTCTTAAGATACCAGCAGAGTATTTTGGTTGAATCTGTGAATTATTTGGCTCAGTGAGGTAGAGCAGTGTCCAAAAGAGGTTAAAAGCCCCAAGAGGATATTTGCCCACATCCATATTCGTAACCATAAGCAGCCCTTCTAATCCTGTTACCTCACTCAAGAGTGTGGTTGATCAGCTTCCTTAAATCCAAACCTCCAGGAAAAGTGCACTGCCTGCTTCAGTGACCATGGAATAGACATCTCCCTACATTGTTTTTTCAATAATCAGTGGGTTCACTATTAGTCAACCATTATTTGTACAAATACCATAAATGCCACTGCAACAGGGAACTGTTTAACTTCCAAGCTCCAGTCAGTATCATATAAAATAATATATGATAATAAAATGTCATATCAAATATGATTTAGTAAAAATTTAGTATTTAGTAAATACTAAATTTTTATGAAAAATTATTTTAGTAAAAATTCAACATTTAAAATTTATTAGACTGATATTTTACTTATATATCAGCCAAGAAACCAAAATAAAACATGTAGATTTCTGATCTGAGAGATACAGCAGTGCTAAAAACAACAACAAAAACCACATAACTGTAGGCACTTTCTTAGTCAATCCAGCTCACTGTTTGGGGATAGGAGGAGTAATCCTTTTGAGACCATTTTTTGTTCTAGTTCCTTTTTAGTATATTAAGAATAAGATAAAAGAATTACATATTTTTTTAAACTTCTATGTGTGTAGGATTACTATTTAGGCAATTCTGTGATATATTCTTCATTAATAAAATGAATAATGTCACTCGACTGCATAGCAGTTACTTATTAAGTCATAAGATTTATTTATTTTGTTTTTAGTATGTTGACATTGATAAAGCCCCAGACGAAAGCCCTTACATTGGCAAATCCAGATACAAGAGAAATATGTTTGCCACAGAGAGTTATATTACCGATAATGCCCAGCTAGTAGAGATCAAGAGGATGGATCCAGATGAAGGGGAACAACTTAGAAATGAACATGTGAACTTGAGAGCCCATACGCCACTGGACACACGACTGGAAGACAAAGAAAACAAAATAAGTGCAGGTTAAAAAAAGTTACTTTAAATTCTTTAAAAATACAAAAGAATTGAATATATAAGCAAATTTTGTTTTTTAATTCTTCTAGTTAAACATGCTGAAGTTATTTATTATATTGTTGTTTACATGAGACATCTAAAACAAAAGCAGTGATTCATTGAGCAGATTATTTTTTAATGATTCCTGTTATGAAGAATGGGGTTTTTGACCGTTATTTGATAGCAGCATGTCCAGGGGCTCCAAGAATGCTTAAATTTCATCCTGCCAACAGGTGCTCCTCACCATTGGACTTACACATTCAAAGACATAATTAGTAATAATTGAAGCAAGTAAAGTTATTGATTCCTATACATGTCGCCAAAACCTAAAGTAGTGCTTTGGATAAACTGGATCAGTGCACTCTCCTTAGGCTTAGGCCTAAGGCTGGCCTCTGACTCTTCTTGACCTGCCCCACACTCCACTTCGTCAACTGCACCCCGCCCTCAGCCATCTAATTCAAGGAATCTTATCACTTCCTGGCAAGTCACAAAGAGGAAGAAATCAATCCAAGGGGACACTTAGAGACCTTCCAAATGGCAAACTTTGGACCCACTTCCTCACTTAGCTGTATGCATATGGCGGAAGGAGAAAGCAGACCTGAGTTCATTCATCTCACTAGTAATCATGACCCATTGTGGGGATCTCAAGCAATGAGATTAGTAGCCCATCTTCCCTTGGTTGGCAGCTAAATGGAATACATGGAAGGCCAATAGCGGTTGACTTGGAGAGGGGAGAAAAGAGGCCGAATTGTCCGTGCCTGCGTAAACTATATGCAAGGCTCTGGAAGGGGAAAGCGAAACTAAATCACACCAGCCTCAAGTTTTATAGGAGGCAGGGAGGGAGAAAGAAATCAGGAATTTGAGGTGGAAAGTCACTGATTTGGGATTACCAAATCAGTAGTGAATTTCTTGATATTGAATCCCATCATAAAGCATTTGTCTCTAACACAGGTTTTTGTTTAATACTCTAAACCTAATTATAACTTGGTGACATGTAAGCACATATTTACAAATAAAATCCTTATTCTTTCAAAAGAGTTCTTTAATGTTGGGAGTATCAAGCAGAGCCCCTTTTATGTTAGGATTTTACAAATAAATGGATCAATTATAGCTCTATGGCATATCATGAAACTATTCTAGAGATTAACTAATAGAGAGGAAAACAATCATAAGAAATTACTTTTTTTTTTATTCCTGTGTTGTATAATTGCAGAATTTAATTGGAGGAAGTTATTGCTAAGAAAAAGGTAGAAATTTGAGAATTCAAGATTTTTCTTGTGTGCCTGTGTGCATGGTTTTTAAATTTGCAGCACAAGCTCGACTATCAGAACTGCATGATGAAATAGAAAAGGCAGAACAACAAATTTTAAGAGCTACTGAAGAATTTAAACAACTGGAAGAAGCTGTACAACTTAAAAAAGTAAGTAAAAGTAAAGCTGCATTGCTAAGAGAAAATGCCAAAAATGAAATGTGTTTCCCTCTTCATAACCGTGTAAAAAAATCTTTATATCAGTGCTGCCTAATTAATTACGGAATAACAAATTTCAGAGTCAGATATGGTTCTAGCGTTTTCCAATTTCATTTCCTTCCATTCAGGATGACATCCTATTAGCATTTAATAGAGTGTATAGATACACATTACTTAACCATTTATGTAAAAAGATATATTCAGTCTACTGTATTATGAAAGTGTCCAATTTATCCAGGGAAGCTGCTTCCTAATATATCTCTCCTAATTTAATTAAGCACTCGCCACCTTTAAGATCCTGGAACCTAGATTAAGAGCCAGAAAACACCTCTACAATGAACATTATTAAACATGAGTAGCAAAAATATAAATGATATAAAATATGGTATACATAAAGATGATGTCATGAAGAAGCAAGCAGCTCAAACCCATGATGTAGTTGCATAGGGAGAAAGTTCAAAAAAGGAAGTATTTTGACATTTTAGTTTTTAAGTAAGTAAAAGGTTTTAGTTATTTGCAAATTTTAAAAATCAGTATTTGAAAATTGTGATGGTAATGTATTCATACCATAGTAGGAAGAAAAGAAGGTGAAGTCCAAATTATATATTCTTTTAAAAAGATAACCCTGTGTCATTAGTTTCAAATTATTTAGTAACTAGAAATTGATTCAAGTTTATGTGGCAGTTGCTGACTGAGCTGGGCCCTGAGTAATGAAAAAAACGGATGTGTTCCTCTCTCTTGGGCAGGAAGTAGGCAAAAAATAAGTAAAAATAAGTTTAAAAGAAATGTATAGTTAAACAACATAAGTTCTAGGGGGGAAAGAAAATTAGGAGAGACAGTAAAGAGGATGTAGATTGCTGCAACCCACAAAGGCCTCACTGAGGAAGTGACATTTAGGCTGAGACCCAAAGGATGAAAAAGAGCCAGTAAGGCAGAATTAAGGGCAAGCATATTCCAGGCAGAGGTGACAGTGTGTGCAAAAGACTTCAGACTAAAGATTCCTCTGCAGGATGAGGGAGAGTATAGTGGAAGATGAGGTTAAAGCTCATGCCAGGCATCATAGGCCATTTTAAGGGGTTTGAATTTTATTCTGAATGTAATGGGAAACCTTTGAAGGACTTTAGGTGGTAGCATGGCTGATCCTATTTGTATTTTTATAAGGTCACTCTGGCTACTTGATGAGAGTGAAATGGGTTGAGAGAGATGGAAAAAATGGAGATGTGTATATCGGTTAGGAGGCTGTTGTTTAGTACAGGCAAGACATGATAATGGCTTGGACTACAAAGGTGATGGTGGACATGGAGAGAAAGAAGACTAGGTAAAATCTGGCAGTAGAATAGACAGGACTTAAAGATGGATTGAAAATGGGAGATGAGGTGGATGGAGCTATTAAGAATGATTTTAATAATTAAATAAGAATGTTTTATAACAGTACTGGCGAAAGCTTTATATAGATAAATTGGTAGAAGTAAATAATGTACATAATTTTTAAGTAAATGGATGCTTACAAAATGTGCTTGGAAAAAATAGTTATTTTAAATGAGTAAGTATAATATAGCCTAAATTTTTCATTACATTGTCAGTTGGCTTGATATTCTAATACAAGGGTAAGTGCTATATAAAGTCAGCTACCATTAATACTATGGTTATTATTAATAATAATTTATAAATTATTTATACTAATATGACAACTTCATTTCTACTGCTATTGTTTTCATAAGCTTTTATAAAATAAAATTTTCTTACATATAATAGGGATAAAAGTATAAGATATGAATGGAGTGCCTAGGTATCTCCTGCATTTTACTTTTATTATTAAAAAAAACCTGATAGAGCATGGAATACCTTTTTAAATTGTACTAGTTGTTTTCTGTAAATCTGTAAATCAGTGTTGCTGTCCTCTGTTAATTGTATGTTGGGGTGGGGGGGGAATTAGATTTCAGAAGCGGAGAAAGACTTTCTTTACAGGCAGTTGAGTGGTAGGATACAACTTCTAAATAAATTACGCCAAGAAGCTCTGGATCTAGAAATGCAGATGGAAAAGCAAAGAGGAGAAATTGCTGAAAAGCAGAAGGAGATCAAGGACCTGCAAATAGGTATTGATAGTCTGGATTCCAAAGACCCAAAACATGTAAGTAAATGAAGAGATCTTTGGCTTGTTCTATGGGGATGAGCATATCATTCTTTCTGGGTATTATGTCTCATCGTTTTTAGCCTCAGAGTCCTTTCTGAAAATCTTTTAGTTTGATGCACAAATCTGAGCAATACATATGTTTATATGTGTGTATATATAATATGAGTGTATGTATGTGTATTATATATATATACATATGTGTGTATATACATACACACACACACATATATATGAAGTGTGTGTGTGTGTTTAAAACAAAACAACCTAGGGCTTGATGGAGGTAGTAGCTTTCAGTAGAACAATTGATGAATGATATACATTTTTTTTTTAAGTAATTGAATTTCATTATATTTCAAATCAAGAGTAACCTGCTCTAAGGTGCTCTCCAAACCTCTTACTCTTTCTCTCTCCTTGTTTTATTTTCTTCTTTCTTAACAGCAAGGTTGCAAGATGGGAGAGCTGAGGGCGTTCGGAGTCCTTTTTCTACCTCTTCTTTAATCCTTTATGCAAATATTCCACTAAAGCTATTTGTTGTTTCATATTGTTTTGTTTTGTCCTTAAAAAGAAAACATTTCTCTAGAGTATGTCTTCCTAAAATGTGGCCAGAGGTGGTCAGGTGGCTGGATGATGGAGTTAGGTTCTTGTCTCTTTCTGTCTCTACTGTGAAAAGTCTTACTAATGGTTTATATTTTAGCCAATATTTGTAAAATAGAAGTAAGAATATTTCCTGCATATTTTACTGGTATACTTTGAATAATAAGGTTATTTAAAAAAAAACTTTAAAATCTCTGGATTATGAGAAACCATAGAATTTAACATGGTAAAGACAATGCACTATAATTGCTTTATGTACTTGACAAGTTATTTAGTTATCCCTTTAAGCATTTTAGTAAAATATCATAGATATTTTTTGGAGGCCAGCTAATTTTGACAAAGGGTGACCATATCATCACAGACATAAGGTCTTTTATAACAAAAGCCTAAGACTTAGTATTAAAATTGAAACCAGGGCTTCTCTGGTGGCACAGTGGTTGAGAGTCCGCCTGCCGATGCAGGGGACCCGGGTTCGTGCCCTGGTCCGGGAAGATACCACATGCCGCGGAGCGGCTGGGCCCGTGAGCCATGGCCGCTGGGCCTGCACGTCCGGAGCCTGTGCTGCGCAATGGGAGAGGCCACAGCAGTGAGAGGCCTGCGTACCGCAAAAAAAAAAAAAAGAAACCAAAAGTAGTCTTGATTATCTTGAAGAATTTTCATTACATGAAAAATTAGAGATTTTAAATAATATATAATGTGGTCTGTGATATCTTCCTGTATCATATTTATTTGTTCAGAAGTCTACCACCCCATGTAAGGCCCCTGAGGACAGGAACTGAATCCCCAGGGGCCAGTGCTATGTTTATGAATGCTTGCATTAAGGAAAGTAGGGAAGAACTGGCCTATAGGCACTACCCAAAGCTCCTTTACTCCCTCTTGTAGTTCTGTGATCTATGAGTGTAATCAGAACCTAGATTGTCTGTTTGCTTTCAACTTAGGACTGTGATAGTCTTGGCATACCGGGAGTCTAATACACACTGGATATCTGTAAAGAATTACATATAGAAAGGAGTTAAATGAGAAGTAGGAAAGGCATCCAAGTTTTGAAGGTAGTCAAAATCAATCTGTAATAGTGGAGATGAAACATACAAGCCAGATTTTGAAGTTCCTTTTTGGTATTGTTAAAACTTGTGAAGGTTACTTCTTAGGGTTACAGTCTTAGTCTGAGCACCAGAGGATGTCTCTTTTTAATTTGTTCACCTGGAAGGAGCATCTTTTTCTAATTTGCACAAAGTCACCTTAATGCCTAGTGTTAGGCACCCCATTTTAGGCTGCAAAATGTGAACATTTTAGCAAGAGGGAAAGAATCAAGAATGGTATTCTGCATATTTTTCTGCAGATTCAGGCTTTTATTTAACTTTTATTATCTAATCAGATGAAGTATCTTTCTGAATAGCAAATAGAATTTAAAGTAAAAGCTTGAGAGATTAGGAAACAGTAAATGACTGAGATATGATGGAAAACAAGTATGTTAAGTGCCAGTGACGTGTCTTGCATTGCACTTGGTTTTAGGCACATATGGTGTGGAACTTTATTTTATTACAGCATCCAAATGAGACTGGTGACTTTTTAAATTTGCATAAAATGAAAATATGATTTAGAAAGATTAAATGATTTCCCAAAGTACCCCCTTTTAGGAAGAGGCAGAGCCTCACAAAGGAGTTACAGGTCTAAAGAGATTAATTATTTTTAAAATTAGCTCAGAGCCAAGCCAAGTTTTCAACAGACATAAGCATTTAACTAGTTTTCAAAAGGAAAAGGTACTATATAAAAATCAAATCCCATTTTAGTTCTAGAAAACATTCGCAGAAGCAGAAATACCACAGGAGCAAACATAATAAAGGAAGATTTGTATCCCTGTTCCCTGTCTAGCAATGCTCTATGGGAGCAAACTGTATGCTAAAGGCAATTAATCTGTAGTAATCTGTTGCAAAGATTGTGCGTGATTGGCCTGTGGAAGCTTCCTGTGTTGTGATTTAAAGCACGGAGGGTGTGGCCTGCCTTCAGAGGCTGCTTGTGATTGGACGGGCTGGGCTGCCGCTCAATCTCTGCCAGGAATGTGGTTTGAAGCGCTGGGAGGTTAGAGGCTCAGAGGCGTTTACAAAATTGTGGCTGTCAGAGAGGGAAGTGCACATGAATTTTCAAGACAGCATTGGAAAGCGTTCCGCCCACAGTTCCTCTGTTCTCAACGTCTCAGTTTTATCAGGACAAATTCTAAATTAAGGTATGATCATTTTCTCTCTCTGTGTACAAAGGATTTAAAAAGGAGGAGGAGTGAGAGATGTAAGTTCCTGTTTTTACAGTACCTCTATTGTGAGCTCCATGGTAGTGAAAATCGCTGAATCTACTTTTGCTCCCATGTGTTTAATGCAGATCATTGGTGTATTGAACTAATTTTTTTGTCCTGCATGTAGAGATTTCAGTGGAAGTTTTAATGGTGAATTTTTAAGATTTATTGATACAGATATGAGTGTAGATCTTTTTGAAAATTCTTTCTTGAGCCATAAAAATCCTAAATTTACTTAGAATTTAAGGTTTTATCTGCAGTTATCTTCTCAGAAAGACTTCAGATGGGTATTTTGGGAGAGTAGGAGAAGAGTTTTGAACATCCATCACGTTTTACCAGTAGTAAAATAAAAACCTTCCAATCAAGCTGCCTCTCATTTATTCTTCAGAAATGAAGAGACTTTCTTTCTTGTCTTTGGAGGCAGCAGACTTGTAAAATTGAGAAATGTTCTTTTATAATCAAATTGTAGTCTTAGACTTGAGACGCATGGAGTTTGTTGTTCAGACTAATATAGTTCTTTCTCCTGGTAACTTTCTCTTGATTTATTATTGTTCTGTTCCTCTGATCCTGTGGGGGCAAACTAGAGCTGCGAGGGTGTGATGTGAGTGGGAGGGCACAGGTTCTCTGGGGAATTATTTTGTCTCCATATGAACAGTTGCTTAAGGAGACCTGGGCAAGTCATTTGATGGATCTGAGATTCAGTTTTCTCACATGTAAAAGGAAGAGTTAGACTAGGTCATCAGTTTTCAGTTTTTCCCCCAGCACACCTGAGAAATACAATCCAGTCCTTTCAGTTAACAGTAGCTCCCTAAAGCGATGACTGTCAGAGTGTGTGTGGGTGTGTGGAAGCTCTTTTCCACCAGGGGCATATGTAGTGGTTGCAGCTGTATGTAGTGGTTGCAGGGGTGTGCCTCCATAGGGCCCTCCATCTTGAGAATCACTGGGCTAAATGGTCTTCGAGGTCCCTCTCAACTCCCAGTTTATGGAACTTAAAAGCAAAATGTTTCTTTGTATAAGGAATTGAAAATAAACTCGTTGAGGACACGGGGAGGGGGAAGGGTAAGCTGGGACAAAGTGAGAGAGTGGAATGGACACTATATACACTACCAAATGTAAAATAGATAGCTAGTGGGAAGGAGCCGCATAGCACAGGGAGATCAGCTCGGTGCTTTGTGACCACCTAGAGGGGTGGGATAGGGAGGGTGGGAGGGAGATGCAAGAGGGAGGAGATATGGGAATATATGTATATGTATAGCTGATTCACTTTGTTATAAAGCAGAAACTAACACCATTGTAAAGCAATTATACTCCAATAATAAAGAAGTTAAAAAAAAAAGAAAATAAACTTGAATTCTAAGGAAGTATTTATTTCATGTCTGTATTTCCCCAAAAAAACCTTTTTAAAAATTATACTTAATGTTTTTTAATAAAAAGTTATTACTTGTCTATTATAAATTTTTTAGCTAAAAAAACTTATTAAAAATCTCTTGTAATCTTTCCACCCAGATGTAACCTTTGTTAACATTTTAGAATATAGCCTTTTCCTATGGATATATGTATATGTAATCAATTAACTTTTGGGAAACCTTTTGGAAAGATACATTTTAGTGCAGTGCAAAGAACACTGAAATTGGCTGCATTACCTACTAGCTGTTACCTGGGAAAAATCACTTAACCTTCCTGAGCCTCAGTTTGCTCATCTGTAAAATGGAGATGATTTCCACATCAAGTTATCATGAGGTTTAAATGAAAACTTCATGTGAAAACAACAGTGTCTGACACAAAACAGATGCAAATTGTTACATTTTCTTTTCCACTCTTCCCTAGAAATGTTATTAAGGACTATTATTTTTATAAGAGTTTAAAGAATTAGGGATTTTATTTTTTTTTTTCAATTCAGTGCCATATGAAGGCTCAGAAGAGGGGTAAAGAACAACAGCTTGACATTATGAACAAGCAGTACAAACAACTTGAAAGTCGTTTGGATGAGATACTTTCTAGAATTGCTAAAGAAACTGAAGAGATTAAGGACCTTGAACAACAGCTTACTGAAGGTGAGAATTTAAGTATGATTTAAGGTAAATCAGATTCAGTGTTAATAAAAGACAAATAACAGGCATTAATCCAGATATTAGCTGAATATGCTTCAGCTGTTAGTACTAGTATTTGATAGGGAAATATTTGCAGAGTACTCAAAAATGTTTAATAAAATTAAAAATTTTTATTTTAGTTTTCTTGGGTTGATGTCCTAGTGAGTCAGGTCACTATGGCAAGAAATCCGTACATTATCATGATAAACTCTGGCATGTGATTGTCTTCTTCTAAGGCCTAAAATCTTTTCAGGAGCAAAGAGTCCGTTGATATCAGGCATTCGGTGTCTGGTTATAAGGAGACTGCAGAAAGAATTTTAGGATCTATTTCTGCAGTGCAAATTTCAATTGTGACATTGCTGGGAATTCCCAGGTGGTCCAGTGATTAGGACTCTTTTGCTTTTACTGCCATGGGCCCAGGTTCAATCCCTAGTTGGGGAACTAAGATCCCACAAGCTGCACAGTGTGGCCAAAAAAGAAAATTTTTTAAATAAATAATAAAAATAGATCTTCCACCCATTTAAAAAAATCATTTAAAAAAAATGTGACATTGCCATAATAGTGGAAGAGGAAGATAATAGACTGTAAGTGATGAGAGCCTTGGCTTGTGGTAAAAAGACCCCAGTCCTTGTTTTGCCATTATCAGCTGTGTTACCTGGGATAAATTATTTCTGTCATGATCATTAGTTTGGGGAAGATTAAATGAAATAGTGTTCATGAAGTGCCTGGACATAGTAAACCCAATATATGGTTTGTTTGTTTTTATAAGTCTTCAGGTTACAGGTTAATGCTGCTAGTCTGGGATTTGACTTGGTTTTGTTTTGTGTGTCTAGCAGCAAGAACTGTTTTGTTGCACACTTTTCGTTATTTTATTTGGAAATCACTACTTTAAACTTTTTATAGCATGTATTAAGCATTTCATAAGCAATGCCAATGAATATACTATTTTTATTGTGTACCTGCTTAATACTCCTGTACCATGGATAATAGGGGGGAAAGCTATTACTATATCTTGAAAATGAAATCTAAGATAGTAGGAAATAATTGAAAGCTTAAAATGTCATTCTTAGCTAGTAACAATAGCTAAGGAGACTAAATGCAGTAATTATGTATCTTGAAAGCATTTTCTTATATATATTATCGTCTTCCCTTTCTTCGTCTTGCTTAGGCCAGATAGCAGCAAATGAAGCCCTGAAGAAGGACTTAGAAGGTGTCATCAGTGGGTTGCAAGAATACCTGGGGACTGTCAAAGGCCAGGCTACTCAGGCCCAGAATGAGTGCAGAAGGCTACAGGATGAGAAAGAGACATTGCTGCAGAGATTGACTGAGGTCAAGCAGGAAAGGGACCAACTGGAAATAGTTGCCTTAGATGCAGAAAATATGAGGAAGGTATGATTTGTTTCTTCTTGTCTGTTTTCCTTACCTTCAGAAGTGGATGATGTCCAAGTTAAGTTAGTTAAGGAAGTTAGTTAAGGAAGTTAGCCACAGTGCAATTATAAGTGGCAAAAGTGTTAGGGGCTATTTAGTGTTTTGGGGTTTTTTTCCCCTTTAGTTGTGACACACTTGGAAGCATTATTTTTCCCTTACTAAGAAAAGGAAGATTATTTTAGCTGAATTGCTATCCCTGAAAAGTATTGTGATCAAATAACTCTAAAGAATAAGAAATTATAGCTATTACAAATACTGTATTAGATGTTCATATTTTGTTATTTGTGTAGCAAAATTAAGCATAACATAATTTTTCTTATTCTTGTTGCTGTTACTTCATAATTGTAGTATTATTTTACAGATAACAAAACAGACACAGCATTGTAAATTATACCCTTCCATGCTTGATTTGTTGACATTCATTTGGAGATTTCACTTGCTCTGTTTTAGTTGTTTGGTAAACTTTACATTGCAGGAGAACCCAGATTCCCAAACCTCATCCTCAGTAGGGCTGGCTTTGGAAATTTGAATTAATTTGTTTTAATGTTATGAAATTTATCAGACATATAAGAATATCAAAAATATTTAACACTATGTACTCACAGCTTAAAAACTAAAACATACAGATATATTTGAAACCCTCTGTGTACCCCTCCCAGAGGTAGCAAAATCCTGAATATGGTTATCATTTCCCTCTATCTCTCTTCTTTTATTATATGTGTATCCATCTATAAACAATACGTATTATAGTTTTGCATAATTTTAGGATTTATATAAAAAGTACATAATGTATTCTTTGGCTACTTCCTTTCTTCCTTCATGTTTATGTTTTTGAGAATTATGCAAGTTGATACATGTAGCTCTATTTTTATTGATGTATATAGCATCCCATTGTATGTGCCTACCACAAATTTATTGCTTATTCATTCTCCTCTTGGGGGATATTGAGGTGGTTTCCATTCTTTTGCTATTACAATATTGAGAGTGACATTCTTACACACATCCTGAGCATGGGGACTGTGTTCACAGTGGAACTGTGAGTCAGAGTGTACGTGCCTTCTCAGCTTCACTAGATATTGTCAAATTACTGTCCATAGTGATTTTGTGAATTTCTGTTCCCCCCAGCAGTGTGAAGGGCTACCATTACACCACATCCTTGACATCACCTTAATGTTATCACTTTTATTTTGTAAGCCTTAATTTTGAAATAATTTCAAGCTTACAGGAGAGTTGCAAGAATAGCTCACTATACCTTCCATTCAGAGTCACCAATTTATTTTGCCACATTTGCTTTCTGTCTCATATAAAATTTTACATGATTTTATATACATTGTTATATAAATTTTTTTCTTAATCATTTTAGAATTAGCGGTAGACATCATGCTCTTTAGCTTCTAAATATTTCAGTATGTTTCCTGAGAACAAGGACATTTTCTAAGATAAACACAGAATAAAGATCAAATTCAGGAAATTTAACATTTTGTCAGACTTAGTGTTTGCCAATGTGCTGAGTTTGAAATGATGTCTTTTTTATGAAAATTTTTACATTTACAGGAAAGTTGAAAGAATAATTCATTGAGCATCTATGTGCTCTCTTAGATTCAACAAATATTTTTCTATATCTTTTTTTTTTGCTGGGTCATTTGAAAATTGCAGATATTATGACATCATCCCTTCAGTACATATCTCTTAAAAATGAGGACATTTTCCTACATCAGTGCAATACCATTATTATACCTAGGAAAATTAACAGCAATTCCCTAATATTATCTAATATCTGAGCCATATTCACATTTTCCCAATTGTGCCAAGAATGTCTTTCATGGTGCGCGCACGCGCGCGCGTGTGTGTGTGTAGAATCCAGCTGGTAGTTCTGTAGCGTGTCCCATGTTCTGGATTTATCTGATTGTTTCCTCATGGTTTGTTTAACTTGTTTCTCTATGCTCTGTGCAAAATTGTGTCTTGTTTTAACTGCATTTTCACTTGATTACTGGAGATGTTAAGTACTTTTCATCTGTTTATTTGCCATTCAGTTTTTCTCTTCAGTGAAATCCCTATTCATATTCTTTGCCCATTTTTTCTATTGGATTGTCTGTTTCTTAATGATTTGTAGGAACTTTTTATATATTCTGGATATTAATCCTCTGTTGGTTATAAGTAGTGTCTGCATTTTGGACAAGCAACCCATATGATTCAGATGCCAGGTGGTCTTTTGATCCCTTACTGAGAAACTCTTCTATAGAAGTTCTTATCACAGGATTCTCCTCTTTAATCAGAATAGTTTAATTCTTCAAGATTCCAAATAAACAGGTGAAAGCTATAATGTGTAATCATAAAAAAATAGGCTAAAATGAATCAGAACTGTAGTATGCTAATCAACAGGTACTTATATTCTTGTTAACACTCGTTTAAGCTTCTCTCTCATCCTTAATATTAGAGAGTGCTAGTCCCATTTTGTTCTTCTGATAAGTGAACATACTGTGGTTTAACAGGAAGAGTGTGGGCTTTGGAGTCAGAAATCTCAGTTCATATGCTGACTCTGTCCTTCTTTTAGCTGCACAGCTCTGTGCTGTTTACTTAGATCTTCATTCTCCATTTCCTCATCTATAAAACGGGGATAATACTTTACCTTACACAGTTACTGTGAGGATGTAATTAAATAATGAATGTGAAAACATTTATTCCAGTGTCTGAAGGAAAATAGGCCTTAAATTTTATCCTCCTCTCTTCTTTCTTCTTACGAATACATAAGACTCATTTAAAGTATCACACAACTGGTTACTTTGGAAAACATGTTGTAGCTTACTGATTTTTCTTACTACATTTAGTCAGTGTTTTTGTTTTCCAGCCTGGATTCACACAGCCTGCAGCTTCATCGTATTGCCATTGAATACTCTGTGCCTGGCCAGCACTGGCTGGCCAGCATTTACTTTAAGTGCTCACGTTACTTATAATGACTTGCAGATGCTTAAGCAGCACACTGAGGGTTCTGTACTTAAAACACTGAATCCTTGCAGGAGCTTGCAGAGCTAGAAAGCGCCCTTCAGGAGCAGCATGAGGTGAATGCATCCCTGCAGCAGACCCAAGGAGATCTCAGTGCCTACGAGGCTGAGCTAGAGGCTCAGTTAAAAATAAAGGATGCCGAAGCCAACCAGCTCAAAGAAGAGTTGGAAAAACTAACAAGGCTCAGCCAGGTAAGTAAGAGCACAAAGCCATCTAGGCTGGGCCTTAACATAACAACTTTCCTTTAATTTAATCGAAGATTAAACACTTTTTAATATAATGTATGTGGAGTGATGGGAAGAGCACATTTTTGGAGTCAGACATTCTGAGCTTAAATATGACCCATGTGTGAACATGGGCAACTCACTTCATGGCTCTGAGCCTCTGACAAATGCCTCATCATCTGTAAAGCGGGTTATGGTGAGGGTAAGTGAGACAATGGGCCTGAAAGCACCTAGCAGTTGGTAATCAATAAATTCTAGTTGTTCTTTCTCAAAACAGCTTTAAGAGACCTCTTTTAAGTTGATATTAAATTTTACTTTGCTACTTCCTGTTCTGGTTGGATGAAATACCCACTAGTTTAATTATATTTGAAAATTAGTGAAATATTTATTCATCCAATAAATACTTATCGATTGGCCATTAAGGGCCAGGTGCCATGGATGCTGTAGGGAGTAGCACAGACATGGTTATGTCCTTGTGAAGCTGACAGTCTGGTAGGTGAAACAGGTGTCGGACAAAGAAAACGATAGGGTTCTGTGCTAGGGGGGTGGTGGTCAGGGAAGACTGCCCTATGGAAATGGTGTTTCAGCCGAGACTTCAAGGGGAACTAGGATTTGGCTGTGCAGAGGGAGCAGAGGTGAAAGGGTAGAGGTAAGGGATGTGTTCTAGGCAGAGAGGCAAGGAGAGAGAGCTTAATGCATTTGAAGTGCTGAAAGTATGCCTCCAATATGCCAGGAGCGAGAAGAGGAGTAGGGAATGAGAGTGAGAGATAAGGGCAGAGAGGAAGACAGAGGCCAGTTATAATATATTCTTGATCACATTAAAATACAGTTTTGTTTAGCTATTAGCCAAATGGGTTGCATCTTCCTCCAGGAAGCCCACCCTCACCTTCTGTTATGCCTGCTGAAAATCTGGATTCGGGACTCTACTTTGATTTTCCTTTAACCTGTGCTCAGTCAAAGCATTTTAGCTTGTGTATGAAATCATCTGTTTAGATTGTCTGTCTCTCCTGCTAGACTCAGAGCACAGTGAATGCCCAGATTGTAGATGCCTGTTTCAGTGCCTGGCACATGAGGAGGGTCAATAGGTTCTAACTGGATGAAAGTTAAATAAAATAAGATAGTTCGAAACAGGCACATGAAAAGACGCTCAACATCGCTAATTATTAGAGAAATGCAAATCAAAACTACAATGAGGTACCACTTCACACTGGTCAGAATGGCCATCATCTACAAATAATAAATGCTGGAGAGGGTGTGGAGAAAAGGAAACCCTCCTACACTGTTGGGGGAATGTAGATTGGTGCAGTCACTATGGAGAAGTGGAGGTTCCTTAAAAAACTAAAAATAGAGTTACTGTATCATCCAGCAATCCCACTCCTGGGCATATATCTGGAAAAGATGAAAACTAATTCGAAAAGATACATGGACCCCAGTGTTCATAGCAGCACTATTTACAATAGCCAAGACATGGGAGCAACCTAAATGTCCATCGACATATGTATGGATAAAGATGTGGTATTTATACACAATGGAATATTACTCAGCTGTAAAAAAAAAAAATGAAATAGTGCCATTTGCAGCAACATAGATGGGCCCAGAGATTATCATACTAAGTGAAGTAAATCAGACAGAGAAAGACGACTATCATATGATATCACTTATATGTGGAATCTAAAAAAATGATACAAATGAACTTATTTACAAAACAGAAATAGACTCACAGACATAGAAAACAAACTTATGGTTACCAAAGGGGAAAGGGGGGAGGAGGGATAAATTGGGAATTTGGGATTAACATATACACACTACTGTATATAAAATAGGGAAACAACAAGGACCTACTATATAGCACAGGGAACTATATGCAATATCTTGTATTGATAATAACCTATAATGGAAAAGAATCTGAAAAAGAATAGATATATATTTGTATAACTGAATCACTTTGCTGTATACTGAAACATTGTAAATCAACTATAATTTAAAATTAATTAATCATTAAAAAAAATAAGATAGTTTGAATCCCAGGAATTCATGTAAAATGGCATTCATATGATTAGAAAAGGATATAAAAATAGGCTTATTATAATAATTGTAATTACTTTGTGTTCCTTTACTTACTAGATACCAAATGATATCAAATGACCATTTGCCAGTTGTCAGTGTTATATTTCTTAAGAGTACCAAGCTTTATAAAACTCTAGTTGACCTGATCAGAGTGTGGAAAACAAGAGGTTGGGAAGGAAACAATTAAAATAACAGTAAATACATATTTTTAAATAATAGTAAATACAATTTCTGGATAGCATCTTCTTTGAAATAAATTTTCAAAAGTTTTTAAGCAAGCCCTTACTGGCTTAAAATCCATTGTCTTTTGTACTTCCATTGTCCTTTATTTTTTTTTCTTATAAGTCTTGACAAAAATATTACAGCAGCCTGGCCTTTTCACAAATTCATATGGTATTGAAAGGGACATTCCTTTCCTTGCATCAGGACTACCAAGATTGGTCTTCAAACCACACATCGAGATTGTGGAGCATAACAGATCTTCTCTCTCTGCTTTACAGATCTATGATTGGTACCCTTTAGTTATATGAAATCACTTGTGATGCTTGTTAAATGCAGATTCCTGGGACTTGCCCTAGAAATTCTGCCCATCAAGTCTGAGAGGGAGTCCAGGCATCTGTATTTTTAACAGGTGCAGCAAGTGATTTTGATGCAGGTATTTGAGGACCACAGTGTGAGAAATATTGGTCTAAGGGAAAAGAGAGCAGTAACTGTTGAGTCACTCACAGAGCTTTTAAAGGCTCACTCCTGGAGATTCTGAATTGGTGTATCTGGGCTGAGCTGATTCTGATGCTTGCTCTTCCTTATGTATTAATAGTTTAAGGAGGCATGTGAAAAACTTACCTTGGGCTTTTAAACTTGGGGGTACAAATGTAAAACTGAGTTGTTATAAAACCAAAGCTCCCAAGGGATTGCATGTGTATGTAAATTTATTTATGCCTTATTAGATCATAAATTATTGCTATTTTACTTTTTTTGTATCATCGCTTCCTATGGCAATAGTTAGAACAATCAGCTGTTCAAACAGAACTTGAGAAAGAAAAGCAAGCCCTCAAGAACGCACTCGGAAAAGCCCAGCTCTCAGAAGAAAAGGAACAAGAAAATAGTGAGCTCCGCACCCAACTTAAACAGCTGCAGGTAGAGACTTATTGGCTCCCAATACATTCTTATATGGGACACCCAAAGATGTTGCCATCTTTATGTGAGACACTTCACAACCTGCTCTTACATGTAGTAAGCTACTTGAGTTATTAGAAAAAAGGACTTCTGGATGGGATAGTACCATAGCCTCTGTTGCGATTATTTTAAGATTACTAATATGCATATCCTTTGTGTTGTTCCTATGGTGCTAAGAGATAGAGGCAGTGTCGATAGTAAACAGAGAACACTAGGTAAACCCATGGAGGACAGCAGTACCTTGCATTTCCGCTAGAAGCGGCTTTGTCACCAGACTGAGCTAAAATTAGCAGATTGATGCATTCTTCTTCCACTGAAATATCTTTGTAATTATCCAGGAATTTAACTAGAATGAGTTGCAGTAGAACTTCTTAATTGTAAAGTTTTCAGTCTCCTTCTCAGAAGGAATGTCATTAAAAATGCAGTCATTTTACATTTTTGAGAGTTTTCTTTGGCAGACTATTTTTATAGCTATTGTCACAATAATCTGCCCGACAAACTGCCCGAGAAGCAAGTGGACAGGATTTTCCAGGTAATTAAACGCTCTCAAAGAGGACATACGTCTGAACAAACAAGTACCTGGATCAACACGCAGGTTTCCAGATCTGTGAGGTCAGGGGTCACTTAGCTGACGTAGGTGGCAGCTGTTATACTTCACCACAAATCAAGGGGCAGAGTTATTGTGGTTTGGGGGAAGCTCCAAATATTCATCTAGGGGGATTTGTGACAAATAAGACTAAACTCACCCAAATTCTCTCTCTCTTCTTCCAATGCCTTGAATATTTTTTTCTCAAAGTTTAAGAAAATCTAGTTACCTAGAATTTAATTTTTACTGCTATCATTTCAGCTTCTGAAGTAAATATCATAAAAGATATACATGTTTTCCATTCTTGTGTGTGTTGTGTGTGTGTATTGGGTGTTCACTGGATTATTATTTTTTATTTTTACCTTGGAAATTTTCAAATAATCACAGAATCGGAGAGGAGATAGCCTTATGCCCTTTCGTTTACTCAGCTTAAAGAATTGTCAACATTCTGCTGTTCTTATTTCAATTAATCCACATTTTTTTTTTTGCTGGAATATTTTAAAGAAAATCTCATACATCTTTATTTCAACCATAAATACTTCAGTACACATCTATTAAAGAACAGGACTTCAGGGGTCTCTCTCCAAGGTAGAAATTGAGGTCAGCTTTCCAGAATGCTGGTCCATGCTGTAAGACTCTCTTAGTTGGAACTAGGTCCTTTGGTTACTTGGCCTACTGACCTCCTGATGCGGAGTACAAGTTAAACTCACTCTACATTTATCTTTGTCAGAAATCATTTAGTTGCAGTGAACCAAAACCTACTAACACTAGCTCAAGGAAGGAGACAGGCAGCTTGCTGGTGACCAGAGCTGCTCTGATAACCTTCCAGGGCCTGTGTGGCTCTCATTTCTCCTCTGTCTCCCTGGGCATTGCATTTGGCCCAGCATCAACCCCAGCCCCAAGCTGACATAACCTTACAGGTCTAGCTCTCATACAGACTTGCTGGACTGGATCTTGGTTCATATTTTGGAGAGGGAGAGAACTTGTTTTCTGGCTAGTCAGTGGATTGGCTGTCCTTGGGTCAGATCACCTGTGGCCAGGATTAGAAAGTAGTGCAAATATGGTGGACAGGCACGTTCATTGCAATGCTAATTCTCCAACTTAGTTAACAGTGTTAAAAAAAAAAACCAAAAAACCTAATGTTATACCAAGTTTGAAGAAAATCAATTAAGTAGAATATAGGTATTCAGGGGAATATAGTTAATAGTTTAGGACATAGAACTATTTTTCTGTACAATTTAGGGAAATTTTAGCAGTTTCTTTTTACTTGAAAGAGGTACTGTCTGGATTTAATTCTGGGGTCTAGTTATGTTCATTAGTTTCTTAGTGAAAATATCCTAGCATATAACAAATACTCCCATAGAGAATTGTAAGCTATTAGAGAACTTCAGTATTAGATGTTCCACTTTTCAGTTGATTGGCAGATAAAGCTGAGTATTATGGGAAGGTGTTTTTTGTTTTTTCTAAGTTTGAATTATGTATATTCTCAAGCATATTCAAAAATAGAATACTAAAATGAATCCTTATGTATATATCACTCATCTTCAACAGTTTCAACACATGGACTACCTTACTTCATCTATAACACATGGCCAGTCTTATTTCATCTATAATACCCTCCACACCTCACCCCTCACACTTGTTCACACACTGAATTATTTTGAAGTAAATCCAAAACATCTGATTTTATCTGTAAATACTGTACTATTGTATGTATCTCTAAAAAATAAGGCTTTAAAAAAGAAGCATAGGGTAGTTCCCTGGTGGCCTAGTGGTTATTAGGATTCCGAGCTTTCACTGCTATGGCCCGGCTTCAATCTCTGGTCAGGGAACTGTGATCCCGCAAGCTACGCAGCATGGCCAGAAAAAAAAAAGAGGCATAAACATGGATACTATCATTACACCTTAAAATTACAATAACTCCTGGGCTTCCCTGGTGGCGCAGTGGTTGAGAGTCCGCCTGCCGATGCAGGGGACACAGGTTCGTGCCCCAGTCCGGGAAGATCCCACATGCTGCAGAGCGGCTGGGCCCGTGAGCCATGGCCGCTGAGCCTGCGCGTCCGGAGCCTGTGCTCCGCAACGGGAGAGGCCACAACAGTGAGAGGCCCGCGTACCACAAAAAAAAAAAAAAAAATTACAATAACTCCCTAATATCGTCAAATACCTTAAGTATACAAAATGTTCAAATTATAAATTTTTTAGAAGTGTTATGTTGGAATCAGAATCCAAATAAGGTGCACACGTTGCATTTGGATGACTTGACTCTTGTCTCCTGTAATCTATAGTTTTGCTCCTTTTTTTTCTCTTTGTTACATACTAAAGAAAACCAGGTCTTTGTCCTGTAGAGTTTCCCATAGTCTAGATTTTGGTGGTTGCATCCCCATGGCATTGATTAACATGTTCTTATGTCACATATGGAGGCTTATTTAGATTCAAGTTATTTACTCTTTGGCAAGAAGACAGTCTTAGGTAGTGTTCATACGTACTTTTTTGCATCACGTCAGGACACATCGTAATGCCTGTTTGTGTCTTTTGTGACTTCGGATTAATCAAAAGATTCAGATATTGTCGGCCATAGTGCAAAGGGTTTTTAAAAAATTGGTAAAGGGAGTTGACTGGAACTGTTATATGGTAAATAACATGGGCTGTGTGTGTGTGTATTTGGGTGTATTTTTTATTTTGTTTTGGTAATTTTTACCCCTCTCCATTTTACCCCCTCCACAGGATGACAATAACCTGTTAAAACAGCAACTTAAAGATTTCCAGAATCACCTTAACCATGTAGTTGATGGTTTGATTCGTCCAGAAGAAGTGGCAGCTCGTGTAGATGAGCTAAGGAGAAAACTGAAATCAGGAGCTGGGGAGATGAGGTAATGGAAACTCGAGACCTCCAGGTAGAGAGTGGGCTGAGTTGTGAATGTGGGGTTCAATGATGAAATCACCTTTCCAACTACTGTTAATGGCTGAGTTCTTTTGTAAGGTTTCCCTTTTCCCTTATCATATTACCATGATTGAGACACAGATTGCTTAATTCAAGTGTCTGTCACTGATTTTTTTGATCTTTTGTACTTTTTGGTATTATTTAATTTAAAAAACACAAAGGTTTTACGAGTAACTCATTCTTGAAAGCTTACTGCAGATGGTCAGGAAGTAGAGTCACATTATGCATTTTAAATAGAAAACAAATATCGAAAGAAAACTGAGGCTAATTTGAATATATGAAATGGACATTTATTCTTTGAACACACATTGTTAGCCTGACAGGAGCCTGTGCTTTCAGAGTGGCAACAGTCATTTAATAAAACAATGATCTGCACTCAGGAGGTGCACAGTAATTTGCTACGGATTGACACCAGTCCCATTCCTCACAACTCTTTTTACTTCTGCACTAATTTTACCGGCATGTTTGCACCCAGCATCCAGCATCAAAAATAAAATGTCACACTTATACCATCTTTTTTTTCCCCCCCTTACCAGAATCCATAGTCCTTCAGATGTCTTAGGGAAAAGTCTCGCTGATTTGCAGAAACAGTTCAGTGAAATCCTTACACGTTCCCAGTGGGAAAAAGAGGAAGCTCAAGTGAGAGAGAGAAAACTCCAAGAAGAAGTGGCCCTGCATCAGGAGAAGCTGGCCAGCGGACAAGAAGAGTTCAGGCAGACCTGTGAGAGAGCCCTTGAAGCAAGAGTAAGAGAAGGGCAAGAGGCAGCTAGAGGGAAGTGTTCAGAAAACATTCATATTTTTCAGCAAATTACAGTGCTTCCTTTCTCATGTAAATACAGTGTAGGGAATTCCCGGGTGGTCCAGTGGTTAAGATTCCTTGCTTTCACTGCCCAGGGCCAGGGTTCGATCCCTGATGGGGAACTAAGATCCCACAAGCTGCGTGGCACAGCCAAAAAAAAAAAAAAAAAAGAAAGAAAGAAAGAAAATAGTGTCTGTTATGTAGATTATACCTTAATAAAGGTATACCTTTATAAGGTATACCTTTATTAAGGTATAATTAATAAAGGTATAATTTTTTTAAATACAGTGTAATTGTTGTTAGTTTCACTCCTAATAAGTCAAACTAGGTGTGACTAAAATTCAACTCTAAATGTGGTTACTGATGTCAAAGTCAGGCTTCTTTGTGACACTGTGTTTTCCTTGTTTTGGAAGCAAGTGAGAGATGTTTCTTAACGTGCAAGTGGATAATACAACATCGCTAGAGTGTAGTATAGTGCCAGAATCTGAGTTTTTGATGTAATTATTTTCATGATGAGGCAAACATTAAAATGGATCCTAGAGAGCAGTTGTGATAAAGCCACATCCGCAGTAACTCATTAGCACAGTATTTCATTTTACTCTTTAGTAAAATGAAACATAATCCTCTAGAAGGTTTTTGTTTTGCTCAAAACGTACTTTGCTTAAAAATCATCTTTGAAACTTGATTTCTTCACAGATTAATTTTGACAAGAGGCAACACAAAGCAAGAATTCAGCAATTAGAGAATGAAATTCACTATTTACAAGAAAATCTAAAAAGTATGGAGGAAATCCAAGGCCTTACAGATCTCCAACTTCAGGAAGCTGATGAAGAGAAGGAGAGAATTCTGGCCCAACTCCAAGAGTTAGAGAAGAAGGTGGGCAAGACTAGGAAAGAGACATATGAGTCCCCACTGCCAGGGTCCTGCACCCAGCAATGGGGCAGCTGAGAGGGGTGTGATCCACGGTCACCTCTGGCTGCATTGCTGGCCCAGAGGTGGACCTGACCTAGAGAGACCTAGATGCATGTCATCGAATCAAGAGCCTGAGACAAGGGTGCCATGCTAGATGGAAGCAAGAGAATTGGGATGTAAGGAGTGACTTGAGAGTCAGTGAGGTGGGGCTTAAATGCTATTGGGATGAGTCATGCTGACAGGTTCTCAACCTTCTTGATAATCCCAGTGCATTACCCCCACCTTTTCTGTGTGTTAGGCTTTCCTGTCTTTACTTTCTTCCTTGTCCAACTTAAATTCCATGGTCTCCCACTCTCGCTGTTTTTTGCAAGTATCCTCAAATCCCTTGCTCTTTTCGCCTATCTTCTATGACAGAACTGCAGCCATCTGCTTTCTGTAGCCCTGCACCCATGGCTAAGTATTCCTGAAGAAAAAGTCACCCATCCAGGCATAGCAGTAACACTATAAATGTTTGCCACTCCCTTGCTGCACTGTTTCATACCTTCTCATGTCTCACACCTACCCTCTCCCTTCTCCCAGCCCCAGTGAATGAGTTGCTTCATGCTTCACTGAGAACCCATCAGTTCCCAAGTATTATTGAGTCTGCCTCCACAATCTCTCTGGAATATTTGCACTTTGTCCTTCTCCAGTGCCACCACCCTCATCCAGCCATCATCTCACTTCTGGACAACTGCTGTGGCCACCTGACAGTCCCCCACTTCCACTCATGACCTGCTCCACAGAGCAGCCAACACGCTCTTCCAAAAACATGAATAGGCTCTTGTCAGCCCCTCCCCGTCTCCCCTTCTCTCCAGCAGCTTCTGTTGTCTTTAGGGTAAAGACAAAAATTCTTCAGCCTCTGAGCCCTTGCATGATTCGCCTCTGTTGAGCTCTCTCCTTTTCTTACCGTGCTGCTTCTTTCAGTTCCTGACTCTTCCCAAGCTCTGTCTTCCCTCCTGGCCGTTCCTTCTCCTGGACCATGTCCCTCCACCGTTCTTCTTCCGGAAAGCCCTCCCCCTACCAATCTAGGTCTCCCCTGCTGGCCTCTCACATAGTACCTTGTTCTGTCCCTTGATAGCAGTGAGCACAGTGTTAGTTACACATTTGTCTGAGTGTTTGTTTAATACATGTCTCTCATAAGCTCCTTGAGGGCAGCAGCCAAGTCTGTTTTGTTTACCACCATATGCCCAGTGCCTGACTCCGTGATCACAAGGGGCGGGCCCATTGCTTGGTGATGGTGCCAAGAAATGTTTCTACAACAAATGAATGGATTATGATCACGAAGATTCTTGACTAAGTATACTGATTTCATTCTAAGTTATCATACAGCTTTGAGATGTTGTTATTTATTTATTCACTCAGGAGCACCTGCTGAGTACCAGGTATGGTTCTAGGCATGGGGTGTGTGAACAGAGTCCCTGCCCTCATGGGGCTTTTGTCTTAATTCATTGCTACCAAATGATTCATCTCTTTAATTAGTGTTTCTTTTATTTTAGAAGAAACTTGAAGATGCCAAATCTCAGGCACAGTTTCTTGGTTTAGATAAAGAACTGAAGAAACTAAAGAAAGCCGTGGCCGCCTCTGATAAGCTGGCCACAGCTGAGCTCACCACTGCCAAAGACCAGCTCAAGTCCCTTCATGGAACCGTTATGAAAATTAACCAGGAGCGCGCAGAGGTGAGTCCCCACGTACAGAACAAGTTTCCAGCAGGGCTGCCCCTGTCAGAAAACATAGCAACTTGTATTATTGATCTCTTGTTATAGACTTTGGCTCTTTTATAAACCACCATAAAGTTGTCTGTTCCTCTTCAGACCTGAAGATTATATTTCCCCCGTCACAACCCTGCTATGGGTCCTGTACTCTATTGAGTCCCAAAGGAGACATCAAATGAAATATACTATCCTAATCTCAAAGTGTAGGGGTCTCTGCTTAGGGAGGCACCTGTCAATACACATCTGAACAGAGGTCTTCAAGACTTGCTGTATAACCCTTCTGAACCTCAACTTTTTGTCCTTGTCATCTCGTGCAGTCTGATGACAATATGTCACTTCACGGGGTTATTATGACTCCTGACTGAGATAAGTCTGTTATAGTCTTTATAAGATGCAAATGCTTATGAGATTAAGACAGTAAATCATAGGAGGGAAAATCTAACCATGGGGGTCCACAGAGACACCAGTCATGGAAGACTGTAGAACAGAGAAGAAAAAATTAGTCCTTGCTCTTTCTGATGCAGAACCCTGCCCACTTGGCCCCCAGAGAGTGCCAGAGTGAGCTGCCAAATCATAGGAACAGCACAGATAAGCTGGGACTTGGCACTACGTGTGCATAGAGTAGCCAGGCGGGCGATCTGATGAAAGCAGAAGACTCATTCAGAGGAAGAAAGAAATAAAGAGGGCAGCCTGCAATAGCAGTGGTGCCTTTCTCACACCTCTGTCCCTGTAGGAGCTGCAGGAAACAGAGAGGTTCAGCAGAAAGGCAGCTCAAGCCGCCAGGGATCTGACCCGAGCAGAAGCGGAGATTGAACTCCTGCAGAATCTCCTCAGGGATAAAGAGGAGCAGGTCAGTGCTGGTGCCCCCATGAGACCGCCTCCTTACTGGGTACTTATCAGTTCCTAAAAGATTGAATTAGTGTAGGCGACATCTCAGAGAATTTTGAGGTGCAGCCAATTGCCAATCGGTACTTGATTCTCTGCCGTGTGCCAGGCATTGCATGGTTTAAATGTAAGGAGTAATGCAGTTCCTCGTTAGTAAAGTGTAAGTACAAAATTATAGAATTAGAATCTTACTGCAAGGAGACATGCATCTGGGAAAGAATATTCATTGGCAACTTTGTATATGTGATTTTTTAATAGTTTCGAATTGAGATGGAGAAAGTTGAGGTAGGCACCAGAGGAGCAAACTCACAGGTGCTAGAAATCGAAAAACTGAATGAGACCATGGAGAGACAAAGGAAAGAGATCGCAAGACTGCGGAATTTACTAGACCTCACTGGGGCTGGTAAGGTATTGGGCTTTGATTTTGGTAGTGGTTTTGTAGTTCTAAAATTAAATCATCGTGTTTGTTTTTTACCTTTAGCAAATTTATTTAACGGTTACAGACTAATTCCATGCTCGATTTATAGAGCTGTGATAATTAGCTTAATAAATAAAGCACTTTTTTAAATGTAAGTAAGTGCAGTATCAAGGGACTTGATTACAAAGAGAGATTTATGTTTGTATTTTCAAAAGAAATACTGTTTACAAATCTGTTCTTTCTCTGGCTCACTTTATAAGTGAACAGCAGTAGGATATGTCTGTCCTCTTTAAGTCCTCTTTATTACCAAAGGACAGGCTGAACGGCAGCTTTGAGGAACTGATAAAAGTCATTGGCTCTCGTGGAATCACTTTTGTATTTTGAGAGAGAGAGGAAGTAGATGATTTCATACCCAACTTCACAGAATGGCTTTCCTTTTACAGATAACAGAGGAGGCTTTGAAAATGTTTTGGAAGAAATTGCTGAACTCCGACGTGAAGTTTCTTATCAGAATGATTACATCAGCAGCATGGCAGATCCTTTCAAAAGACGAGGCTATTGGTACTTTATGCCACCACCATCATCATCAAAAGTAGGAAGTCTGTGGTGCTGGGAATATATACTAAATTTTCTTTAAGAAAGTGTGACTGTGTTGCCTTCCCTAAATCTGTGATCAGGTCTCAAGAACAACATATCTAGGCTAAGCCATGCATTGAGGTTCTTAAGTACTTTGTGCTGTGTGAGATGGAAATGGGGCATTCCCAAGGAATGTGGCAGTTGCCCACTCATGCTCAGGTGGTATGTGTGGGATCCCTGAACAAGGATCCTATAAGGGTAGATAAAGTGACTTGAGCCCAGAGAGCCTTTTGAAAATGGCAGTAGAATTATAGAGTCTCAGACAGAAAAGTAGCACCCGGATTGCATTTCCTTTTAACACATTCATTCAGTACTTAGGTCTAGGTCAAGTACAAGGCTTTGGTGGGGAACCATGATGAATCATATAGCCCCTGCTCTCAAAGAGCTCATGGGCTGGTGGGGAAGACAAGCACACCAATGTAATTACAAAACAGTGACACGCATGTGACAACAGACTGGACTTCCGTGCCCCAGTTGCAGAGAAATGTTAAAGATTTATCTCATGGGGATGTTTAGGGAAGAAGCCTTCACAAACAGGAGCTTGAAGTCAGCACTTAGCAACCCTCAAAGGACGGGCTTTCAGGAGGGAGGGAACAGCTTGTGAGGAAAAGGAGAGTTGGCTTAGCCCCTTGTGGGGCTGGAGGGCTGGATGGGAACAATGAAAGGTGAAACAGGAAACGTAGATTGGGGTCATGCTTTTTTTAAAAAAAAAAAAAGAGCCTCAAAATCCCTTGCACTTAATTATGTAGGCCTTGGGAAACTGCAGTTGAGTGTGCTATGATCAGAGCTGTAGTTTAGGAAGAATAATCAGGCGGAGTGTGGAGGCTAGACTTGTAGTGGGTGAACTCTGTGTGGGGCTGTTTGAACTTGTTCGGGTGAAGGATGGAAGAAGCCAGAGCCAGAGCAGTGGAGCTAGAGCAGAGATGGACTGAGGGGTGTTCAGGGAGCAAAATGTCAGGGCTTGCAGCCTGAATGTGGGAAGGAAGGAGAGGACTGTAAGTGGCTCTTATCCAAAGCAGAGGGGCTGGGCAACATCCTGCTAGAATCAGCTGACAACAGCAGTCAGGAGAAGCAGCTCCCACATGCTAGGATCCCCAGGTCGTTCAGACTTAATCAGAACCCCGAAAAGCAGAATCTGAAATCCTCCTCCCAGAAATCTAAAGGAAGCCAGACATCCGTGTCACAGCCAGGGCTGCAGGTGGAAGCAGTGTAGGTTAGAGGGTCGACTTATAACTGAAAGGAGAGGGAGAGTAACAGAGTAGAGCTCTAAAGCCACTCCAAGCTCCTGGCACAACAGGAGACTAATATCCCAGCTTGCCTTGCAAGCTCCTGTTTCCTTGATCTTAGTTGCTGGGCCATCAAGGACTAGGCAAAAGAAGAGAAACCACCAGGAAAGATGAGTACGGGAGACGGGAGGCTGACACCCATGCAGGTTATGTGACCACGTAATCACGTCTCGTTTCTGCCTGTGAAAAATGAGATTACGATATATGAAAAGAAACCAGTTCTTTCTCAACTTCGCTCTAGACTTTGACATTTCTCCACATCGGCCTTTTTATTTGTTAAGAGATAGTATGCTCTGCTGTCATTTATTTTAGGTTTCCAGCCACAGTTCCCAGGCCACCAAGGACTCTGGTGTCGGCCTAAAGTATGCAGCCTCAACTCCTGTTAGAAAACCATGGCAGGATGGGAAGGAACACAGTGCACCTCCACCTGCTTCAGGATACTGGGTTTATTCTCCCATCAGGAGTGGGTTACATAAATCATGTTCAAATAGAGGTAAGTTACATCAGGGAAGTTGCATTTCTCTTGCCTGTTTAATGACCTTTTATTGGTTCCCTGAAATCCATAAGACACAGTCCAGACTCCTTACCTTGCTCTGCAGGGCCCTCTGTGACCTGGTCTTGGCCAACGACCTCTTGTCTCACCTTCCATCACTCTCCCATGTCAGCCATACCCACTGCATGCCACGTTTCTCACACCTCCATGTTTTGAACCCTCTGTTCAGAATGTCCTGCTTCCTCCTTTCTCTCCCAAACCTATTCCTACTCATCCTTCAGCAAGACCCAGGTCCTCAAACAACACTCCTTTTCTGGACCCTTCCTTCTCCCTGCCTTTCCCGGCAGACTGAGCGACATCTTCACCTCCACTCCTGGAACGTGGCAGTTTACATCCTCATGTTATGGCACTAATTAACTCGACTGAAATGAAGTGTTACAGGTCTGTCTTCCAGAGCTCCAGGGGGAAGAGTCAGACCTGGGGTAAATCCTGGCACTTTCACTGTGTTATCCTAGGGGAATTATTTAGCCACTCTGAGACTGCTAATCTGTAAAATGGGAATATTACCTTCTGAGAATTTGTTCATTCAGGAACTATTTATTGAGGGCCTGCTGTGTGCTAGGCTTTCTTCATCAGTGGAAAAAAAAAAAAACTAGTTCCTGCTTATAGGGGAGATAAGTAAGAGAACCAACAACTGAGAGAGGCTGTGGTATCTCACAGCACTTCTCTGTTGGTGTTTTACGTAGCACGAAGCAGGCACGCAAATGTTGCTGAATGAATGAAGATGGAAAAAACCACCAGATAGGTATAAGAAAAACTCAGGGGACTTCCCCGGTGGCACAGTGGTTAGGAATCCACCTTCCAGTGCAGGGGACATGGGTTCGATCCCTGGTCCAGAAAGACCCACATGCCACGGAGCAGTTAAGCCCATGTGCCACAACTACTGTTAAGCCCATGTGCCACAACTACTGAAGCCTGCGGGCCCTAGGGCCCGAGTGCCGCAACTACTGAGCCCGCATGCTGCAACTACTGAAGCCCGTGCACCTAGAGCCCATGCTCCACAGCAAGAGAAGCCACCGCAGTGAGAAGCCCACGCACCACAACGCAGAGTAGCCCCCACTCACTGCAACTAGAGAAAGCCCGCTCACAGCAACGAAGACCCAATGCAACCAAAAATAAATTTTAAATTAAAAAAAATAAAGTTCATTCATTTAAAAAAAAAAAGAAAAACTCAAGTTCACCTGGTGAAAATAATTTGCATCCCTGTTTGATCCACTTTTCAAAACTGCTTTTGACCTTTTTTACAGAATTTTATTTTCACATCTCTGGTATCTTGGCCTAAACACTGCTGTTCTCTACTGAACATGTTTACCTAGTGAGCCATGGGAATAAAACGCTCTTCTGTTTTTTTGTTTCAAGATGCAGACAGTGGAGGAGATAGCCAGGAAGAGAGTGAGCTGGATGACCAAGAGGACCGCCCATTTGTGCCTCCTCCTGGATACATGATGTATACCGTGTTTCCCGATGGTTCTCCTGTACCCCAGGGCATGGCCCTGTATGCACCACCTCCTCCCTTGCCCAACAACAGCCAACCTCTCACCCCTGGCACTGTTGTTTATGGCCCGCCTCCCGCTGGGGCCCCCATCGTATATGGGCCTCCACCCCCCAACTTCTCCATCCCCGTCATCCCAGTGGGCGTGCTGCACTGCAATGTCCCGGAGCACCATAACTTAGTAAGTGGAAAGACACAAGACCCCTGTCCACACTGCTTCCATGGGAGACTGAGTAAGGTTATATACTTAATGAGTCGACCTACTTATGCATGGATTATACCCCAAAAGTGTGTTTGTAAGGCTGATGTTTAGAACTGAGCAAGCATCCTCTTATTAAAACACTGTTCTGGACAGGAGTTAGGGTACCAGGCCATTCTACGAACGTGGTTTAACCATTTTATAACAAAAATGCTTTCAGTCCAGAAAATAGCCATTTTTAGAAAGCTTTTTATATATTTTTCTATTGACCAGTACTATATTAATGTGTATGTATAGGCATATTCACATACTAGTGCCTGTACCTGTGCATACACATATTATGTGTGCTTGTGTACAAACACATGTAAGAGCAGCGTACAGTAAGGTTTTGGTGGGGGTTATCTCTGGGTGGTGAAATTAATGATTATTCTTTCTTTCTTTTCATAGTTCTTATTGTGCGCATAATTTTGTGTCCTGTTTTTCCCACTTAATGTTACAAGCATTTTCCCCATGGTTTTACAAGCGTTTTTAAGCAGTATTTTAATGACTGCATAACATTTCTTTATTTGTAGGCTGTGTAGTTCATTTAACTGTGTATAAATTTTTACTGTATTTCATATTTTCCTCTAGGCTAAATTCTAAGAAATGATTACTTCCTAATCACTAGCTTCCTTTATAACTTTTTTGTTTTAAAGAAATAAAATGCATTACAAGGGCCTCCTTCAAACTTAAGGCACCTGGAGCTCTTTATTTTTTCCTTTTCCTCTCAGCGGATTGAGAGGAAGATAAAGGACTAGGATACCTGGGTGCCAAGCCACCAGCCCCATTTTAGTAGGTCAGACTAGTTTCAGAGGGACTGTGGATGTTTACATGGTTAAAAATGGTAGTTACTCGTGTCATTCTGCAGTTTTTTCAGTGCACACTGTTTTTATAGCAATTCTGTTGGTTCTTTTACCCTCCACCAGTACCCGGCTGTTCCTGTAGTTTCCCGGGTGTGCCTTTATACCTCCCTACATTTGCACATTATTTCTTCAGCGTAGTCATTTCCTATTTCATTTATTCTTCAAAACCAGGCAGAACACCACTTCCTCTAGGCATCCTTCTCAGCCAACTCCTCTCCCATGTGCGCAGAGGAGGGAGAGACCTCTGTCTGTGTCTTCTGCTAGATGCTGAACTCTGGAGCCAGACATTATCCACAGGAGGTGCTTGGTGACTATTTATCAGCCATAGCTGGACTGATGGAAGAGTCATAAGATCTGTTGGTCCGTCAATTTCATCTATGGCACGTGAAGAAATTGGCTTGACTTAATTTTTCTTTTCATACTGAAGTCTTAGAAGCTACCACTATTATCAGGTCAAAGATACCACTTTAATCACTGTTAATTTCAGTTTTTGGCAGGAGGAAGGGGAAACATCATGTGATATTTCAGTATTGCATTTCTTTCTTTGCTCAGGAGAATGAAGTTTCTAGATTGGAAGATATAATACAGCATTTAAAATCAAAGAAACAGGAACAGTGGATGAGAGTATCCAAGCGGCAGTGTGAGAAAGAAATAGAAGAACTGCATCATAATATTGATGATCTTTTGCAAGAGAAGAGAGACTTAGAGCACGAAGTAGAAGAATTGCATAGAACCATTCAGAAACATCAACAGCGAAAGTAATTATTAGCCATTTTATCTTTATAACTCAGATGAATATGATATTAGTTCATTAAGGTAACCTAAATCAGTGTTGTCCAGTAGAACTTTCTGTGATCTTGGGAATGTTCTAGATCAGTATTATCCAAAACAGTAGCCTTAGCCACATGTGGCTATTGAGTACTTGAAATGTAGCTAATAGAACTGAGGAACAGAGTTAATTTAATAGCCACGTGGAGATTAGCATATGGGACAGTAGAAGTCTAAGTTCTTTTGGCCAGTAATCCATATCAGCTCCTCTTGTAGTCCCTCTTGGAGAATGGCACAACCACCACCCCTCCCCAGTTACCCTGGCTGAAAACATGCTGGGTGTCCTCAACACCTGCCTTTCCCTCACTCCGCCAGGGATCCAGCTGCTCTCCAAGTCCTACTGACTCTGTACACAAAGAGCTCTCAAACTGGTCCCCTTCTTTCGTCTCCACTGCCCTGGCCTTTAGTCATCCTCATCCTAGGTCAGGCCTTCCAGGTCTAGTGTCTTTCTCTCCATCCCACCCTCGACATGGCTGCAGACCTAACTGTGCACGCTGCCCTGTGTCTCTCGTTCCCACGAGCATACATACTGCCCTGCAAGATCTGAACCCTACCTCTCTTTTTTATCCTTCTCTCCCACACGGTACTTACTCTGGCCCTACACTTTGCTGTGGTTTCCCCGAGCACCACATTTTCTCCTGCCTCCCCACCTCTGCACATGCTGTCCTTTGCCTGAAATGGCTTCCCGACCTGCCCTCCACCTAACTCCAGTGTGTCTTTCCAGATGAAGGTTAGGGATCCCCTCTGACAGAAGAGCTTTCTCATCTCAGGCACCCACAGTTTGGAGTTGGCAACCTTGGGCGTAGTGTTGTTCAGACCATGTTGTAAGATACCCAGAAGGGCAGTAGCGGGGCCTCCCTCTCTGTGCCCCAGCATCTGGCATAGGGTCCGTTAGCTAATGCTTGTATCTGCTGCATGGGTCAGTTATGTAGAAGCCCATCTTCTGCACTAGACCATGAATTATGACAGTTCCCCAGTTTTTGTCCCTTAAGCCAGACTGGCCCAGGTACCAGGGTTGCGGGGAGACCTGTGGAGTACATAGAGGTGAGTGAGATATGGTCTCTGCCTTCTAGGAGCAAACGCAAGAGTGACTGATAGACCTGGCAGGGAAAACCAAGGGTCATACCGAGAGAAGGTTGGGACTAGATGTTTGAAGGCTTGGGGGATGGTTATTTCATTTTTGTAGGTGTATATGGGGGAGGTGAAGTTTTTTGAGGGGGGTGTAGTGCAGTGGGAGAACCACTTCTTTTCCTAGTTATAAATGTATAATAAATGATCATTTTAGGGAATTTGGATAACACAAAAATGTCCAGAGAAGAATTAATCTGTTAATATGTGGTTGAATTTATTTTCATGTTTTTCTGTCAATGATAGTCCCGTTTTCAAATAATTTTGACTTTAACCTTGAGTTACCAAGTCCTGTGTTACGCTTTCTGATTTGTCAAATATCGTCACCATAATTTTACTCTAGTAGAAACTTAGGATAGTTTTGAGGGAATGGATGATTATTGAGGCAGTGGTTTGTTTTATTTTTATACCACAGAAGAACTGAAGTATCAGCATTGTCTTGACCAAGTGCTGATGAAAAAATAATCTTTATATTTAAAAGGACAAAACAACTGCCTCATACATTATACATATTATCCACTTATTGTCAACAGTATGCCATGTTGAGTAAAAAGGTAAGCATAGGTATTGAACTTAATCAGATGTAGCTGTCTGTCCAGTTCCTTCTCATATAAAATTAGAAAATCATTGTGTATCTTTTTATCATTAGGCTACAAGTATCTATATTGTCACATTTAAAATCTCTTGATGAGTGTGTATATATGATTTTTTTAGAGACTTCATTGATGGAAATGTTGAGAGTCTTATGAATGAACTAGAAATAGAAAAATCACTCAGGCACCATGAAGATATTGTAGATGAAATTGAGTGCATCGAGAAGACCCTCCTGAAACGTCGAGCAGAGCTCAGGGAGGCTGACCGACTGCTGGCGGAAGCTGAGAGTGAACTTTCACACACAACCGAGAAAGTATGTGCTGCTGTGCTTGGGGTGAGACGGCTTGCTGGCTTGCTGTCGGCGGCGGCGGCAGGAAGGGTTAGAAAGAAAACGTGAAGAGCACAGTGGTCCAAGCCAGTCTGTGCTCTGCTAGCTAAGGAGCTGTGAGGATTTGGGCAAGTTGCTTAAGTCCCCGAGCTTTGCTTTCCTCCTGTGTAAATTCAGGCTAAGAAAACCTAGGCTGTTCGGTATGAATTAAATGAAGTATAATTAACCTAGATTGTACTAATTAACCTAGACTATACTAATTATGCTAGAATTAACCTAGTATAATTCAGTATGAATTAAATGCAATAGCATATTTAAAGCTCCTGAAAGTCATTTAGTTCCTAACACACCCTACCTCCGTATCCTATCTGTGTCTTTTGAAAATTATTCGGGCTGTGATATCTGTGTTTATTAAATAGGCCAATCTTATATTCTTATAACAATGGACCTCACAAGACTCTTATTCTTACTTTGTTCTCCAAGTTGATAGTAATATAAAATCAAATATTTTTGGGCCTGAGGTAGTATTCTTAAGACTGAAACACAGAGAAAGTTGGGGAAGAAAAGGAACTGCCTTTTATGAGCCCCTGCTATGGCCACACATTGGCTATTTTATAAATACCACTTCATTTAACCTTCCTGGCAGCGTTGTAAGATGGTCATTAGCCCAGTTCGCACATGTAGCTCAGAGGCTGGTCTAGCCCAGGGTCATACAGCTAAAGTTCTGACTCACCAAGAGAGCTTTAGATGGGAATTCCAGGGTTAAAATCAAAGGTCCCGAATCCATATGGGGCACATCAGGAACTACTATTTTTATATTGTTATTTCAACATGGATCAATTTAAATGAATAGAAATCTATTACCCAGGAACTGAAATGAAGGATTTATTAAAGAAATTCTGTGAGTGATGGCTTTGATAAGAATGGAAAAGTTTCCTTATCTCTTTCCAGGTGATCAGTTCCCTCTTCTGTCACATGTTAGATTACTGTGAGAGAATAGGTGTGAGCAGGACCAGAGAAAAATGTATCACTGGTGTATAAAAGAAAATTGCTGAGACTAGTAGTTGGCAGAGATAGTAAGTGAACCGAGACTAATAAGCTCTTCCTCCTTCATCCTCCCAAAATGACTCAGGGAAGCAGCTTGCTAAAAGGGAAGAGGAAAGGAGAAAGTGCTGCATTTTGTAAGGAATGTGCCAGACTTGTTAAAACCTGACATACAAGGGATAAAAAACTACTTAGAGACGTGGCTGGCTTTCTGTAGTGTATAGTGAGTTCTGTCCAATGCTTTGCTGATGAATCTAGTAGAAACCAGCTATCCGAAGTGGAAAGAAGTGTGGTGAAATATCTTGCTCTCTGGGAACTGGCCAAACCCTCTTGCATCCACACGGGGTATTTACTAGACGAGCTTCACATACAGATGCCTCTGACTTGAGTGCAACTGCAACACGGAGTGTTTTGGCAGAAGAGTGAGTCACTGCTCAACCAAGTACAAACCATACTCTGTTTTTGGACCTCTCGTGACATTATGTTAAGCCTCTTATTTGAGACAGAAAAAGAAACCAAGGTGACAAAAAAAAAAAAATGATGTTTTTGCCAAATCATATATAGGAAGATTTTGAAATACTTCAAAAGTATTAAATATTTGTGTTTCTTAGCCATAATTAAATCATCCTTAGATTAATGGGGTTTTACTTAACAAGATAATATCTAGAGTAAAGGAAGAATCTTTATGTGGAGGGATTATTGGTAGAATCACTTCCTTGCCACTTAATTGGGTAGATATTTGTTTGTTTTTTCACTTTTTTTTTCTCTTTTTTAAATTTCTTGTTTTCCTTTAATTTCTTTTTTTTTTTTTTTTTTTTTTTTTTGGCGGTACGTGGGCCTCTCACTGTTGTGGCCTCTCCCGTTGCGGAGCACAGGCTCTGGACGCGCAGGCCTAGCGGCCATGCACACAGGCCCAGCCGCTCCACGGCATGTGGGATCTTCTCGGACCGGGGCACGAACCCGTGTCCCCTGCATCGGCAGGCGGACTCTCAACCACTGCGCCACCAGGGAAGCCCTAATTTCTTCTTTTCCTGTTTTTTTGGTGGTTGTTTTGGGGTAGATATTTTTAAGTGAAAAAAATAGCATATAATAATATTACAGATTATTTTTAAATAAAATATCATCCACCATCTCACCACCCTCAGATGACTATTTTTGTTTTTGCATAGCCTTTCTGTCTTTGTTGACAAGATAGTTTTCTATAGTTGCTCTTACAGTGCTTAAACCATTTAAAATTTTATTTTCAGCCAACATTTTATCATTAACATTCTTCTATGTTACCACATTGTCATTATTTTAAAGACTGCACAGTATTCCATTGTGCTGATGCATTATCACTTACTGAATCGATTGTTTGTCAAGTCTTATATTATTTCAGTATACAATGAGCATTTTTGTGTAATAGTTCTTCTGAATTCTTTTTTGAGAATTGGAGAGTCTAAGTGAGTGAACATTTTTATCAGTCTTTCTGTATTGTCTTGTTTTCCAAGAGCTGAGCCAATTTACGATACCAGTAGCCGTGAGAGAGTATTGTAACTGAATTGGTTTTAATGACAGTTTCTTTTCTAGACAAAAGATGCTGTTGAAAAGTTCACTGATGCCAAAAGAAATTTATTGCAAACTGAGAAAGATGCTGAGGAGTTAGAAAGGAGAGCTCAGGAAACTGCTGTTAACCTTGTCAAAGCCAATCAGCAGCTCAGGTAGGTGGACTCCCTCAGCCACTGATGTACTCGGTGAGATGAATGAGAAGTTTGATTCTAAGTGGACAATAATTGCTCTATGATAAATGCACGTCAAGCCTAAGGAGTCTGGGGGAAATAAAGAGATGTGTTTTAGATTGCTCCAGGCTGACACAAAGGATTTGGAGCAGCACAAAATTCAGCAAGAAGAAATCTTGAAAGAGATAAACAAAGTTGTTGCAGCAAAAGACTCAGACTTCCAGTGTCTAAACAAGAAGAAGGAAAAACTGACTGAAGAGTAAGTACGGCCTCTGCAGGCCTGCAAGGGGCTTGTGCTGGAAGGCGGCTCTTGGGGCTCTGTCTCCCTTCCAATTTGCTCCAGTACTGCTGGTGCTTTGTAGGCTGCAGAAGCTGCAAAAAGACATCGAGACCGCAGAACGCACTGAGGATCATCACCTGCAGGTGCTTAAAGAGTCGGAGACCCTCCTGCAGGCCCGCAGAGCAGAGCTGGAAAAGCTGAGAAGCCAGGTAGGGCAGCAGACACCTCGAAAACCAGTTCATGCTGCTTGGAAACCTATTATAAAAAGTAATACATGTTTGATTGTAGAAAAGACTGGAAAATACATAATAAAGTATAAAGCATAAATGAGGCTATATATCTTAGTGCTTAAGAATAGAGTCCAACCCAAATTTGAATCTCAACTCAGTACGATATATTATTGAATAAGTGAGTCTCAAAACACAATATGCTCTGAGATCATTTATGTTAAATGTGTTTATGTATACTTGTGTTTGAATTTTTAGTCTATACCAAAGTACAAACATGGTCATCTGATAAGGGGGGGATTGTGAATATTTTCTATTCCTTTTGCATGTCTGCATTTTCTGCTTTTCTGTAACTAAATATGTATTGCCCTTAAAATTATAAGTTTTAAATTTACAAAATGAATAAATTTTTTAAATCCTTGCCTAACTTCCATTGCCAAGGTGGTTGCCAATTGGAATAAAATATAGATATGAAAGTTCTTTGAAAACCATATCCTGAAGGACAATCATTATTATCATATTGTTGTTTTTGCTGTGATTTAAGTGTTTTTACCTATGTGAGCTCAAGGCCTTTATTAGGCATTTTATGCCTGCAGCCCCCCAGCCTGGCCTTCCTGACTCTTGCAGCTAGGATTGTGAGAATTAGACTACCTCCTTATTTCCCCACACAACCTTTAGCTGGACTAAATATTCTCCATCTCAGCACTTTGTCAGGCTTTGCATTCTTTACTTTTCTTTAATGCAGGTAACAGGTCAGCAGCAGGAGATGGCTGTCTTGGACAGACAGTTGGGGCATAAAAAGGAGGAGCTGCATCTACTCCAGGGAAGCATGGTCCAGGCCAGAGCTGACCTCCAGGAAGCGCTGAGACTGGGAGAAACTGAAGTAGCTGAGAAGTGCAGTCACATCAGGGTACATTTTTCAATAGTTTTTCTTAAGAGTCCTAGTATAGTCCTGTAGATTTATTTTGAGATATTTTCATTGGTTTCCCCCTAAAATGCAAATTTAAATTCCTGCATCTTGCCTCTGTAACGAGCTTGGTGTTGTGCTATCTATCCATGCTGTGGCTGCCGTGCATAGCTCTCCCCCTGTGTTGTTTTCTGGACATGCCCAAGGTTTTATGCCTCTGTGCCTTTCTCATTCTGTTTCTTCTCTAGGAATTCCCTTTCTGGGAATGTCCAGATCTGACCCAGCTTCCATGGTCCAGCTTCATGCCACTAAGAAGACTTCCCCAACTTTTCCTTTACCCTGGAAGGAGTTTCTCTCGATTCTGAGTTTGGTAGCACTCTGCACATTTCCTAGGGCACCGTAGCCTTTCGTGATCATGTTTCTGTTCCCTGCCTTATTTCCCCACCAGGTGCTAAGCCCCTTGAGGGCAGGAGATGTGTCCGAGTCAGCCTTTTTTCTCTGCAACACATTGCTTTGCTCATAGTAAATATTGCATATAAATTTTAAATGAAGATAACGTGTTACTTTTTTACTTCTATTATACTAAAATATGTTAGTGTAAAATATAGTGCTGTTCTTGACGTAAAACTCAGACATGAGCTTGTTTCCAAATGAGAATTTCTATGAAATGAGACAGTTAATAACAGAACTGATTTTAAAGTAATTTCTATTCATAACTTGGTGAAGGTGGGTTGACTTTTTTCTTTTCTTTTCTTTTCTTTTTCTTTGCACAGGAACTAAAATCTCTTCTGGAAGAACTGAGTTTTCAGAAGGGAGAACTGAATGTCCAGATTAGTGAGAAAAAAGATCAACTTTCACTTATAAAGCAGGAAATTGAAAAAGAGGAAGAAAATCTCCAGGTAGTTTTAGGGCAAATGTCTAAACATAAAACTGGTAAGTTTAAAGTTTAACCTTATTTCTAATCAAAGAAAAGCAGATTATAAAAGGAATATGATATTTTCTGCCACTCAAATTGACTAAAAGCAAAATAATCATCTTCATTGCTGACCAGGGTGTGATGAAAGAAGAGCACTTACAGGCTGTTGATTGAAGTATAAAATGGAACAACCTCCCAGTGTCTTAAGACTATTAAACTCACACCTGTTAAACCGGGTAGCCCATTTCCGGTTATCTAGAGAGGGCAAGCGTTTATGTACATCGCAGCAATATTTATTTTATTTCTCTCTCTTTTTTTTTTTAAGAAGTAAGCCTTTATTTCCTAGTTTTACAAATTAAGTTGACTGAGTCAGTTACTTGCAACAGAAATTGTAATGACAAAATTTGGAAACAAATGACTAATTTAAAAACCATATTTTGGGCTTCCCTGGTGGCATAGTAGTTAAGAATGCACCTGCCAATGCAGGGGACACGGGTTCGAGCCCTGGTCCAGGAAGATCCCCCATGCCGCGCAGCAACTAAGCCCGTGCGCCACAACTACTGGGCCTGCACTCCAGAGCCCGCGAGCCACAACTCCTGAAGCCCGGGTGCCTAGAGCCCGTGCTCTGCAGCAAGAGAAGCCACCGCAATGAGAAGCCCGCACACCGCAACCAAGAGTAGCCCCCGCTCACTGCAACTAGAGAAAGCCCACGCACAGCAACAAAGACCCAATGCAGCCAAAAATAAATAAATAAAATAAATTTGTTTTAAAAACATATTTTAACATTTAATGACATGTAAAAATGCTGATGAAAGAAGAGTGAAAAAATAGATAAAAACTGAATATTGATTGTAGTCCCAATTTATTTTAAAATATATATATGTGTGTGTGTCTATTCGTGTGCGTGCAGTCCTGGTAGGGAATACATCAAAATGCTATTGCAGTAGTGATTGTCTTTGGATGGTAGGATAATGATGGGTTTTCATTTTTTTCTTTTATACTTTTTTCAAATTTTCTATAATGAACAAATATTTTTATAATCAGATAAAAGTAGTTAATATTTAAAAGTCTATATTTCAAAGGACAAAAGAATTGTTATATAAATGTCAGCTGATATATTTTAAAGTTTTTCCTATTTTGATTTAAATTCTTTTAGGTAGGGTAAGTACTTTTTAGAACTAGGTCTCTGTTGAATGTTTTTGTTTAAATGTTTATAACAAATTAGTGTTTAGCAATACTTTTAAAGGCTTTTTACATTCAGAATATAATTAATTAGCTCCATTAACTCAGCACAACAAATATATTTTTATTATCTTTTGTTTCTTGTGTCAGCCAGTAACATTATTTTCTGTTTCATTTTGTAAATGTTTCCACATTCATTTAATAGCCTGGACCATGCTTTGTTTCTGTTAGAACTAAAGAATATTCTGGACATGTTGCAACTTGAAAACAATGAGCTGCAAGGTTTGAAGCTACAACATGACCAAAAGGTGTCTGAGTTAGAGAAGGCTCAGGTTGAAGTGCTAGAGGTAATAAAGCTGTTTTACCAGTAGTGAACCGCGGTCTTTCTCAGTTTGCATGGTTGACTTCTCTTTTATCTGCTTTAGGAGAAACTGGAGTTGGACAGTTTGCAGCAGACAGCCCTGCGACAGAAAGGGGAAATGGAGTGGCAGAAGCAGCTCTTGGAGAGGGACAAACGAGAAGTTGAGCGAATAACTGCTGAGACCCGAGCACTGCAGTTGTGTGTTGAGTCTTTGTGCAAACAAAAGGAAGATCTCGAAGAGAAATGTGATGGCTGGGAGAAGAAGTTGGCACAAACCAAACGGTGAGAGCAGGAACAAGTAAGCTTGTAAGATCCCATCTGGAAGGCTAAAGCATTATTAACACACTATTCAAAAAATTGGAAAATTGAGAAAAGGCAAAAAAATACAAAATACGCCACAAACTCAGTATCACAATACAATACACCAGTAGCATTTTTGGGTGAATTCTCCTTTTAGGTTTTTTTTTTTCCCCAAAAGCATTTTTTAAAATAACTTGTTGTGATTTCTTTTTTTAATAAAAGAATATATGCTTGTTCGTGTGTAGGAAGACCCAATCTTAACCCATTGTTAAGATTCAGTTCTCCTCAAATTGATCTATAGATTCAAAACAATCACAGTCAAAATCCCAACAGGTTTTTTAAATAGAAATTGGCCATCTGATTCTAAAATTCATACTGAAATGCAGAGGACCTAGAATAGAATCTAAAACTTTTTAGATATGACACCAAAACAACTTTGAAAAAGAAGAACAAAAGTTTAGGGCTAATACTATGTGATTTCTAGACAGTATACAGCTATGGTAATCAAAACACTGTGGTGTTGGTATAAAGATAGACAAAAAGGTCAAAGGAACAGAACAGAAGTCTGCAAGTAAACTCACAAATACATGCACAACTGATTTTGACAAAGATGCAAAGTAGAGAAAAGATGGTGTTTTCAAAACTGTTGCTAAAAGCACTACGTATCCAAAACCAAATAAATGAACCTTGATCTATACCTCACACTACATATAAAAATTAACAAACATAAATGTAAACCAAAATATAAAACTTGTAGAGAAAACATAGGGGGAAAAAATCTTTGTGGCCGTGGGTTAGGCAAAAATTCCTTAGATAAGACGCTGAAAGCATGATCCATAAAAGAGTAAATTGATAAAATTGGACCTCATCAAAATTTAAAACTTCTGTTTCTCAAAAGACACTGTTGAGATAATGAACAGACATGTCACAGACTGCGAGAGAAATCCTGGCAACCATGTATCCGATAAAGGACGTGTACCCAGGATATAATGAACTCTCAAAACTCAGTAATTAGAAAATGAAGAACCCAATTTTTCAAATGGGCAAGAGATTTGAAATTTTATTTAAGAAAATATATGGATGGCAGATAAGCACATGAAAAGATGCTTGGTATCATTAACCATTAGGGAAATGCAAATTAAAACCACAATTAGATATCATTACACACCTAATAGAATAGCTAAGATTAAACACTGACCATATCAAATGCTAGCGAGGAACTTTCATACACAATTGATGGGAGTATAAAATGTTAGTAAGACCTCTTTGGAAAATAGTTTGGCAGTTACTTAAAAATGCAAGCATACACCTAGCAGAAGATCTAGCTTTCTCACACCTAGAGGTGAAAGCATGTGTCCATACAAAAACTGTACACTGATGTTCATAGCGGCTTTATTTGCAGTAGCCAAAACTGGAAACAACCTAAATGCCCATCAGCTGGTGAATGGATTAGCAAATTATAGTATAGCCATACCATAGAATACTACTCAGCAATAAAAAGCAATGGAGGATTGATACAGACAAATTCATGGATGAATCTCAAAGTAACTATGCTTACTGAAAGAAGCCAGACAAAAACCAGTCCATAGTATATGATTCCATTCGTGTAAAGGAATGCATGCTCATACATATCTTTTTTGGGTAAATCCTATTATACATACAGTGTGTTTCCTGCATTTTCACTTATCAGAAGTTAGTGATCCATTTTAATCACGTTTTTTTTAATTAATTTATTTTTTGGCTGCGTTGGGTCTTCATTGCTGCGCGCAGGCTTTCTCTAGTTGTGGCAAGTGGGGGCTACTCTTCGTTGTGGTGCGCGGGCTTCTCATTGCAGTTGCTCCTCTTGTTGCAGAGCACGGGCTTTAGCCACATGGGCTCAGTAGCTGTGGCTCAAGGGCTGTAGAGCACAGGCTCGGTAGTTGTGGCGCACGGGCTTAGCTGCTCCGCAGCATGTGGGATCTTCCCAGACCAGGGCTCGAACCCGTGTTCCCTGCATTGGCAGGTGGATTCTTAACCACTGTGCCACCAGGGAAGTCCTTAATCACATTTTTGGAATTACAAGTGCTATCCATGTTATCCCTGACTTTTATAAAACCTCGGTTTAGCAAGTCACTTTTTGAAATGATAAACATTTCCAAATGTTCTATTTGGAAAGCTGAAAATAAGATTTCTTTTGAAAATGAGTTGAAGAGCCTTACATTTTGTTAATATTTAATAACATTTAATAATTTGGTAAATTATTAATATTTATTTATTAATATCATCCAGACTCCACAACTACATTGTGAAATATAACACTATTCCTTAGTTGTCGCTTGTGTGTGCTTAGACATTTTGTATTTGACAGTCTAACTTATTCTCCATTTGTATTGTAGGGTTTTAGCAGCTACAGAGGAGAATAGCAGAACAAAGCAATCAGACTTAGAAAAGTTGGAAGTGGATGTCAGAAAACTGCAGCAGGAGCTAGACCAACTAAACAGAAACAAACTCTCACTGCATAAAGACATCGCAGCCATGCAGCAGCAGCTCCAGGGTATGAGGCAGCACAACAGGAGAGATGGGACTTTCTTCCTTTTGCTAGATTCTTTATTTAATTGTTTGCTGTCGTATTACAGAAATAATTCATGCTACAGGGCATGGGGCTTCTTTTAGAAGTGAGAAAAATGTTCTAAAATTAGGTATGGTGGTGGTTGTACAACTCTGTGAACTTACGGAAAGCCATGAAATTGTATACTTTAAATGGGTGGAAAATGCATGGTGTGAGAATTACATCTCAGTAAAGCTATTTTTTAAAAAAACTAATTCATATTCTTTAGAGAACAATTTAAAAACATAGCAAAATGACAAAATAAAAATTACTATTCACCTCACTCCTCAGAGATAATTTCTATTATCAATTTAGTAAATATCCCTCCAGATTTTTCCTTGGGGCGTGTGTGTGTGTGTGTGTGTGTGTGTGTGTGTGTGTGTGTAGATTTAAAAACAAAGATGCAAATAACATCTTAATTACCAACTCTTTATAAAGCCTCATGGTTGTTTATTTATAAGTTACTAAGTAATCCTAGCCAGCAGTATACTGTTGAGCACTTACTGTGTCCTGGACATGATGCACGTGTTTCATATGCATTTTATCACTTAATCCTTATAACATTTTTATGAGGTAGAAACTATTATTTCACCCATTTACAGATAAAGCAACTTAAGCCTAGTTTCCTTGCGACTTGCCTAAGCGAGAAGTGACTTGCTCAAGCTTACACAGCTAGTAAGTGACAAAACCAGTACAGATATAAAATTTATTCCCAAACTGTCTTCCTGAAAGGTTGTACCAAATTTATATTTTTATCAGCAATGTGGAAGATACCTGTTTTTAAACCATGCACCTCATCAACATGAGGTATTATTATGTGTAAATTTTCATCGTGAGGTTTTGAACATGTAACATGTCTTTTTTTTTTTTTTTTTGAACATGCAAGTCTTTAAAAACGTGGGCTCCAAGTCCAGATCTGGATTGCGCATCATGTACCTCTCTTTTGGCCTTTAATAAGATAGGGTGGCATAGTCATACATTTAACAGAAGAAAGTATAAATTCACTTCTACTCTACTTCTCTGAGTGGACTGATAGGAATCTGGAACATGTATACATAAGTATTTCTTATTTTATGTAAATGTTATTTCTGTAGAAAAACGGGAAGCAGTAAACTCATTACAGGAGGAACTAGCTGATGTCCAAGACCACTTGAACCTAGCAAAACAGGTAAGCCTCACAAAGGTAATCTTCTAGTAGTGTCCTGAAGGCATGCAGATAATTGGTTGAAATAACAAATCAAGTAGGCTGGTTCCTTTTCACATGAGCAGGTCCCTTAGAACCATTTATCAAACACAAATATAAGATATACAAAAATTTTGATGCAGAGCAGTGATTTTCCAGTTTATTTTATCCCTAGAATTCTTTATTCAAACAACGTTTTACTCGAAGCTAATAAGTAAGGTCATGGCTAAAAGAGCCCAACAGTCCCTCAGCAGCCACTCTGGGGGCTTCAGGGACCAGATGGATCATCTCTTACCCATGGCACAGATGAGGCCTGCAAAGGCTGGGCTTAGATTTGATCACTCGTTGAGCTGCAGAATCATGGCCAAATCTGGGCCTTGTCAGGTGTTGAATAGAGCAGATTCTTTTTTTTTTTTTTTAATTATTTATTTATTTGGCTGCATTGGATCTTTGTTGCTGAGCACGGGCTTTCTCTAGTTGCGGTGAGCAGGGGCTGCTCTTCATTGTGGTGCACGGGCTTCTCATTGTGGTGGCTTCCCTTGTTGCGGAGCATGGGCTCTAGGCGCACGGGCTTCAGTAGTTGTGGCACACGGGCTCAGTAGTTGTGGCTCGTGGGCTCTACAGCGCTGGCTCAGGAGTTGCAGCACACAGGCTTAGTTGCTCCGCGGCGTGTGGGATCTTCCCAGAGCAGGGCTCGAACCCTTGTCCCCTGCATTGGCAGGCAGATTCTCAACCACTGCGCCACCAGGGAAGCCCCTAGAGCAGATTCTTTTTACCCTTGTACTTCTGATCATCTTCTTGAGGTAATTCAGTGTTGTCCTGTGAGATTATTGCCAAAATTTGAATTTCAGAGAAACTCAAGCAAGTTTTGGGCCTCAGTTTCCACTCTGTAAATTACAGGTTAGATTAGACATCTAAATTCTCCTCCTTCTACCTTTAAGATTCTGTGTTTCTAAGATATATAAAACTGAAATTAGGGCTTCCCTGGTGGCACAGTGGTTGAGAGTCCACCTGCTGATGCAGGGAACACGGGTTTGTGCCCTGGTCCGGGAAGATCCCACATGCCACGGAGCGGCTAGGCCCGTGAGCCATGGCCACTGGGCCTGCACGTCCAGAGCCTGTGCTCCGCAACAGGAGAGGCCACAACAGTGAGAGGCCCGCGTACCGCAAAAAAAAAAAAAAAAACTTAAATTATTCTATTTTTTTTAAGAAGTCTTATACAGGTTCGTAGGAATATTTTCTGTGTTGTTAGAAATATGGTAACTTTTTCTAAAGTGCTTAATTTGGGTTCCTTGAAGAAAGAAGTATTTATTGTTGTCTGAGGTTTTTTTTTTGGCTGTGTTGGGTCTTTGTTGCTGCGCGTGGGCTTTCTCTAGTTGTGGCGAGCGGGGGCTACTCTTCGTTGCGGTGCGTGGGCTTCTCATTGTGGTGGCTTCTCTTGTTGTGGAACATGGGCTCTAGGCACGCTCGGGCTTCAGTAGTTGTGTTGTGTGGGCTCAGTAGTTGTGGTTTGCAGGCTCTAGAGCACAGGCTTAGTAGTCGTGGCGCAGGGGCTTAGTTGCTCCACGGCATGTGGGATCTTCCCGGACCAGGGCTCAAACCCGTGTCCCCTGCATTGGCAGGCGGATTCTTAACCACTGCACCACCAGGGAAGTCCTGTTGTCTGAGTTTTTTAACCTGTATAAATATTTCAAATGGTAACAAAACCATGACTTTAGGTTCATTTTCAGAGTTAAGCCTTATTCACAGCTTTTCTTAATCTTAGCAATCCTGTGAGGTGGGTGTTGTTTACTCCCATCTCAGTGACAAGGCAGCTAAAGCTCGGAGGAACTGAGTCTCTTGCTGAGGTTCTGACATCTCTGTCATCCTAGGTACTAAAAAGAGGGAAGCCAGTGATTAAGTTGAGTTCCAGGTACCTTTGTATGTTTGTTGAAATAATAAAGGATATGGAACTTTTACGCTTTAATTTTGTCAGACTTAGTAGATAGATGTAGCTGTGACACTAGCCACCTGTAATGAAGGTGGCTTTGTCCGTAGTTTCAATTTGTTCTTTCACCTGAAGGACCTGCTCCACACCACCAAGCGTCAGGATGTACTGCTCAGTGAGCAGACCAGGCTCCAGGAGGACATCAGAGAACAAGTAAAGAAGTTGGAAGTCTGCCGAAAAGAAGAGGAAACAAAACAACAACAACTGCAGGTGTTTCAGAATGAAGTTGAAGAAAACAAGGCCAAACTAGCCCAACAGGAAATGGTACCGCACATCTATGACGTTATATAATAGGAAACATTTTATCACTTGTGTGAGCTTTTTTCCCCGGCACAAAGCTGCTGAGAAGTATCCCCCTTGGGACTAGCTTCCCTTACCTGCCCTGTGTGACCAGAGGGGAGTTTACACCAACTCTTTAACTCCCTTGGTATTAATATTACGGGCCATTAAGACCATAGAACAGGCCCGGTAAGGAATCTTGAAGGCCACGTGCCAGTTCCTGCTTGAATCCCCTCCTCACATGCTGGCCAAACAGTTTTCCAGTCCCTACTTGATCACCTTTGTAAAGAGAACTCACTCTCTGTCCCCATGGGCTGTTTTCTACTTTCTGTTGAACTGGAATCTATCTAGTGTCCATGAAGATTCCCTCAGGACACTGAGTATTTGTTATTTTATGACTAACTAAGGTTGTTCTCTATTAAGATGTTTCAGAGACTCCAGAAAGAGAGAGAAAGTGAAGAAGAAAAATTAGAAGCCAGTAGAGTGACACTGAAGGAGCAGCGGCACCAGCTGGAAAAGGAGATAGCAGACCAGCAAAGCAGACTGGAGCAGGTGCTGACCAAGGTGTTGGTGGCTGAAGAGCGCATCAGGACTCTGCAGGAAGAGGAAAGGTGGGGTGAGACCCTGGAGAAGACGCTCTCCCAAACCCGTATGTATTCTGGAACATTGCACTGAGGGTGGGGAAATCTGCTGATTGTCGAGTAAAATGTGTGAAGGAGTCCCAGGCCCCAGCTATAGCCCAGACGGGAGGCACAGGACAAGCACAGTGGGAAGAATGGTCCCTCATTTGATCCTCCCAGCCCTGTGAGAGAAGAGGAAACAGGCTCAGAGGGACAGAGGGAATTTGTCTTTATGGAGATAGGATTTGGTTCCAAGACTGTCAGGTCTTTTTACTTTTACTGTATTGCTTTCTTCGAGAGTGCTGTCTCAAGGGAGTGGAACATTAAGGCAGAGAAGTGCCAAAAGGTGCTTTCTGTAAAGGACATTACTTCTGAGCTTTGAAACAATGATCCATTTCATCTCAATCTAGTAAAAAACCCACAATATTAACAATTCTACTTCTGTCTAAATTTGACATAGCGAATGGTACCAAGATACAGATGTTGGCCTTTGGGTTTGTTTACTCTCTCGAGCCATACATAAATGAAGTTGACATGGGAATCCAGGGTAAATGATCGTTCTCACATCAATAAATGAGTTTTCTTTTTCTTAGGCTTTAGGTTTTAATAATGCTCAGAAAATGTTGTTCTACCTTGAGTGAACTCAGTGGACTTGGGACCTGAAAGGGTTATTATTCCTTTTTTCCCTGGGAACTCTTGATGCATCCAGACCCAACCATTTCATTAGGAAACTGAAACCTAACAAATATGCCGAGTCTGACCATGCCAGAGGTGTGAGAAGTGAAATCTGGGCGGCGTGTTGCTTTACAGAGGGTGATTAGAAAAATCTGTGTTAAGTATCACTGTTGTGCATAAGCGTTATTTATTGAGTACTCACTGTGTACTAGGTGTTTGCATACACGATTCCCATTAAACACCAGGAAATACGTTTCTTCTGTAGAAAATAAGATGTGTGCCATTCCAAATCCTGTGTTCTTTCCTCTGCGCTGCCTCCCATGAAGGAAGAAATACTGTGTGCCCCCCTTTATTAAAATTAGGTTTATAAAAAACATGTCAGTAGTCTGTTTCATGTTCCCTGCACCTCAGGGTTGGTGCTCTCTGGTCTCAAAGACTCAAAAGGGAAGACAGTTGCTGTCTGTCACTTTGGGATCAGGCCTCTGGGAACAAATTACATCAAGAGGCACCCTTCTCTGGGCCTTTTTCTGGGCCTCTGGTGTGGGTCAGGGGAGATCTGGACGACTGAGTGACAGAGCAAAGTGCCTGAGTGGGTGGCATGTCGTTGTGGAGTCTGCCCACGGCCAGCCCAGAGCCTCGGGCTAAACTACCTAAAATGCTCATTTCAGAACGACAGCTTTCAGAACGGGAACAGCAGTTACTGGAGAAGTCAGGCGAGCTTCTGGCTCTGCAGAAGGAGACGGACTCTGTGAGGGCGGACTTCAGCCTCTTGCGGAACCAGTTCCTGACAGAGAGAAAGCAAGCCGAGAAGCAGGTCGCCGGCCTCAAGGAAGCACTTAAGATCCAGCGGAGTCAGCTGGAGAAGAACCTTCTCGTGAGTATCCGCTGCCCAGGCAGTTTATGAGGAGATGACGCCTTTACGTTTTTAACTAAAATACTTCTTCAAGGTAGAGAAAATAAATTACCTGTCAACCAAGTCCCTAACCCAACTGTGATTTGTGGTGCATTTACGTGTAATTTGTTCCTGAAGCTGATGGTAGATGTTGCCAGAGTCTGGGCTCAGCCCTAGAGGAGCTGTCTGGCTGGCTGGAACGATGGTCGTGTGCACAGACAATGTCAGCACTGAGCAGAGCTCAGCGGTCCAGCCTCCCCAGCAGGGTCGAGGAGGGGGCTGGGGAAGGAAAGCCTCTAAAGACATTCTTACCCAGCTGCAGTCTGTGCTCACACGTTTTTCTCATCACGCCCTTTTCGGTCAACGTTAGCTTTAATTAATCATTATCCTGAAACCGGGAAGCTCAACCTACCATGGTTTTATCCCTGGAGATAAACTGTGGGAGGTGACACTCAGATGAGTTCAAAACAGCGTATGGTGGGTGGAGGCCAGTGGGCAGCAACGGGGGCTGTCACAGGAATGGATTTTTCTAACACCCTTTGGAGGAATTAATGTAGCCCTGTTGAATGGTACTTTCCAACCAGGTGTGTTTCCCTGAGGGTGATACACTTACAACCAGTGATGGGCAACATGATTGTAAAGATAGTATGTAGATGTCTAGATTTTAATCCTCCCAGGAACCCTATGATGGTGGCTATAGTTAACATCTTACAGACAAGGGAAAGTAACCTAGTATCAATGGTAATGTTGCAGATCTAGGATTCAGACTCTGGGCTGACAGACTGACCGACCACATGTTTACTCCCAGCTCTACCACAGCTGCTAAAGAAGGCAGGTAGATTATCCCCATTTTATAGCTGAAGCCTAGACGAGAAATGAAGTCACAGAGCTAGTGAGTGCATAAGCCAGCAACGCACACCTCCAGAGTCATCCTCCTCCTCTGGTGCTAGGAGCAAAAGCAGGAGAACAGCTGCATGCAGAAGGAAATGGCAACCATCGAGCAGGTGGCCCAGGACAACCACGAGCGGGCCAGGCGCCTGATGAAGGAGCTCAGCCAGATGCAGCAGGAGTACGCAGAGCTCAAGAAACAGGTGCGCCCACACCCCACGGGACTCAGGCAGAGCTATATTTCTTCAGTAGCTCTTTTAAAAGGAGTATTTCTTTGGGAAAGTCGTGAAAAGCTAATTAATCAAATCTGTTTTTCTAGTTTTGAAATGTAGAAATGTACCTCCACAAGAAAAAAAGTATTTGTTCAAAATATACTTTTTTAAAATTAATTTTTATTGGAGTAGAGTTGCTTTACAATGTTGTGTTAGTTTCTACTGTACAGCAAAGTGAATCAGCCATACATATACATATATCCCCTCTTTTTTGGATTTCCTTCCCATTTAGGTCACCACAGTGCATTAGAGTTCGCTGTGCTATACAGTAGGTTCTCATTAGTTATCTATTATATACATAGTATCAATAGTGTCAAAATATACTTTTAAAATGCCCTTAAGTTCAACAAGGTTTTTATGTTAGTTTTTTTTTTTTCATGTTAGTTTTTGAAAGAAAAATAGCAGCTCTTCAGCATAAAATTTTATCATGTCCCAAAGCACTGTATTGAAATGTTAGATTTTATGTCAGAAACAAGTCTATAAGAGCCAAACCCCTGGGGAAGGAAAAAATGACCCCCGGGAAAACCTTTGATAACCTGTAACGTTGCCAAGCTGAGGGTGGGAAAGCAGTTCACGCTAGATGGAGAGTCTAACCCTAGACCCCCCCTGGTGTCCCTTAGCCATTGGCAGCAGCTGGGCCACCCCAGAGCTCTACTCTAGTCAGGCTGCTGGGGCCACTCGGTTGACCCTGCTACACCTTGTCCTTTGGATAACCCTATGTGGCCATTCAGTTTCATCTGTGCCTATAGCCACCCACCCCCAGCCCTGACACACACACACACACACAAATAACTTTTATTTAAAGGCCCCCCCAGCCTCTGCAAACTTGGAAGGGCAGTTAGAAGTGGGTATGACTGTAATATCTTCACTAAGCTCTCTATTATGGAGAGAGCCACATAGGGTAGTCTCAGGTCTTAAACACAAACTGTAAAACCTGAGGAAACCTCCAGACTGCCGAAACCACCAGATTCTTCACCCATAAAATGAAAACGTTGGACCAGATCTTTTCTAAGGCCCCTTCCAGCATTAACATTTATAATCTAGATCACTTATGGCTTGTTTAGGTAAATGGCCCTTTTCTCATTTGGGTACCACTAAGGTGCTTTGTATAAATTCTCACCTAGTTCTTGCATTTCGGGATGCAAGGTATTATCTTCATGTTAAATGAGGTAAGACAGGTTCAGAAGTTAGCTAACTTGCCCTAAGTCATACTGGTAATGTTTACTGGAAACGAGATTGGAATCCAGCTCTGTCTAGCTCCAGAGAGACCGACTTCTATAGAGTAATGCACCTTCAAGGAACATGGCACCCATGCTTTTCTAAATGGAAGTTGCTTCAGTCAAATGTCAGTAAAATCGTTTACTTGGTAGCTTGTAGATACTTGGAATAGCTGAAAAATCACAAGTTTTTACCATTCTAATCATAGTAATTAACATTTGTAGGTCTGTAAATACATGACACATGTATTTAAAACATTAAATTTAAATCATTAACAATAACAGTTCAATTCCAGGTAAGTCCCAAACTTTACCTAGTAGTTATTTGACTCTCACTCACTCCTTAGATGGAAAACCAAAAAGATTTGGAAAGAAGACAAATGGAAATCAGTGAAGCAATGAGGACACTTAAGTCTGAAGTGAAAGATGAAATCCGAACCAGCCTGAAGAATCTTAACCAGTTTCTTCCAGAACAACCAGCAGATCTGGAAGCTGTTTTGGAAAGGAACAAAAACCTAGAAGGAGGGCTGGAAAGCTTGAAAGAGAACTTTCCATTCCCCGTGAGTGACAGACCATCACCTTTTGAAGAAAAACTGAATTTTTCTCATGTTCACATAATGGTAAGGGTTTATCCTGCTATTCTGTGGACTTCATCAAAAGATAATTTGGTTCCCACCTACCCTAGATAAGCTCAAACACAGAGTTGAGGATGGAAGAGGGTTAGAGGGGGGAAAGGTGGGTCGGTTACTGATGGTGGTGCTTAGAGACTCTCTGTTTCCCTTTCCCTCTGAAAAAGGATGAACACTGGCGTGGAGAAGCACTCCGAGAGAAACTGCGTCACCGTGAAGATCGACTAAAGGTTGCCCTTTTAAAAGAAAAATACAGTATAAGATACTTGGCATATTGAGGAGAGTGGGGGGAATTGCTCTGTTGCAGCTCTCACGGCAGTTTTATAGATTACACGTTCGAAGCTCAGAGAAGGATCTCTTTCTATAGGCAGCTGAAAACAGGTGTCTAGAATAGGTCATTGTTGACCTAAAAATCTGGGGGTTAAGAGTTTAGGTGGGAGTTGGAAAATGAGAGTGAGTTAGATAGAACAAGAGAGGACAGAATGCATCTTTGAAGAACGGCCACTTACAGCGAGGGCTGAGAAGGAGCCATGGGCGGTACCAAGTGAGTGGAGGCCCTTGACATCAAATAGCCTCCAGCCACATGTGACTGTTTAAATGTAAATTCACTTTAATTAAATCAGGTTAAAAATTCAGTTCTTCAGTTACCACATTTCACGTGCTCAAAGGCCACACATGACCAGTGGCTACTACAGTGGGCAGCACAGATATAGAACATTCCCGTCATCACAGAAAGTTCTATGGGACAGCGCTTGCTGTTGACTTTAATAAGAGAATCATTTCAGAGGTACGGTGGGGAAGCCAGAACGTAGTATGGGGTTGAGGATTACATACATTGTGAGAGACTCTGAAGATATCCAGTATAAACCAATCTTCTAAGTCTGGGCAGTAAGGAGAGAGAGATGAGGCAGTCATTTAATGGGGAGGCCAGGGATGCTGAAATCCTAAGTGTTGTGACAGCAGAGAGAACAGACTGAGTTGAAGGCCCAGTTAATGACAACACAGAGAGTAGCCATCTGGCACCTCCTTTTTTTTTTTTTTTAAAGGACAAGAAGAGGATTTTCAGCAGCCATTCCTATTTTATTATAGTCAGGTTTGCCTATCAAATGTTAAACATGGGCTTTCCTGGTGGCGCAGTGGTTGAGAGTCCGCCTGCCAATGCAGGGGACACGGGTTCGTGCCCCGGTCCGGGAAGATCCCACATGCCGCGGAGCGGCTGGGCCCGTGAGCCATGGCCGCTGAGCCTGCGCATCTCCGCAACGGGAGAGGCCACAACAGTGAGAGGCCCGCGTACCGCAAAAAAAAAAAAAAAGTTAAACATGAGGAAGGTACCCAGTGTTAGTTCTAATATGTTCTACCATAACACTTTCAGGCCCAGCTTCGACACTGTATGTCCAAGCAGGCAGAAGTGTTAAGCAAAGGGAAGCGGCAGACAGAGGGCACTTTACACAGCTTGAGGAGACAAGTGGATGCCTTAGGGGAATTGGTCACCAGCACATCTGTAGATTCCACGTCATCACCCAGTGTGTCTCAGCTGGAGTCTTCCCTTGCAGAGGACTCCCATCTTGGACCAAGCCAGGTAGGAGGAAGCTCTTCACAAGGGGTCTGACTTATACATGGAAAGTACCTGAAAGCTTTGGGGTCCATAATCTTGAGGCGACTCAGAAGGATATGAATGCCACCTTCAAATCTCTGAAAAACTTGTCTTAGGAAAGACTTGCTTTTTCATGGTCCCTGGGGAGACTGGAATCAATTGGTTGGTAGATGAATAAAGAGGATAAGCTGATGATTTAGGCAATAGCCTAGGAAACTGGGTGACCTGTCAGGGATATAGTTAATTCTTCTATAAATGCCTTCCATTTCTGGATGTCCTTATCGTCTACTTGGTCAATATAAAGAGTTTAGGGAATTCCCTGGTGGTCCAGTGGTGAGGACTCTGTACTCTCAGTGCTGCGGGCCCGGTTCGATCCCTGGTTGGGGAACTAAAATCCCATAAGCTGGGACTTCCCTGGTGGTGCCGTGGTTAAGAATCCGCCTGCAGGGGACACGGGTTCGAGCCCTGGTCTGGGAAGACCCCACATGCCGCGAAGCAACTAAGCCCGTGCACCACAACTACTGAGCCCACGTGCCACAACTACTGAAGCCTGCGCGCCTAGAGCCCGTGCTCCACAGCAAGAGAAGCCCGCATACCGCAACAAAGACCCAACGCAGCCAAAAATAAAATAAATTAACAACAACAACAACAAAGTTATAAAATCCCATAAGCTGTGCGGCACAGCCAAAAAAAAAGTTTAGACCTCTGAAACCAACTTGAGTCCCAGTTTAGTCTGTCCATTTGGGAAGATGACTGTGCCAAGTGTTAATCCTCAGCAAAGTTTGAACAGAGTTTGAACTCTTAACTGAGAGTCTATTAGAAAAAAACCCTGGATTTCACAAGTTTTCTATGACTTACATAAGGTTAATAATTATTTAGAGGAACATAAAATATACTCATGGAATCAGTAAGTAACACAGTATTACTGTCAGAGATGGATAATAGCTACCATCTTGTGTGCCTACTGTGTGTGTGTACTAAACACTTTACATATATTATCTCATTTACATCCTGGGAAATAGGATTTATCCCTCTATATAGATAAGGAAATTGTATAAAATGAAAAATGTCAAGGTCACAGCAAAAGACAAAACCAGGACTTAGAGGCTCATCTTTCTTTACCAGAGTGGTATATTGTATGGTTGAGCCATGAGAACATTCAAGGCCAGTTGCATCTTTAATAGACACACAGCTCGCTCATTAGCAGCAGCGCCAAGATTTGAATGATTACCTTAAAACCTTCCATGGTAGGATCCAAGTCAGATACAGGCCAAAACCATCATGGGCCTCAGGGCAGGCCTTGAGGAACAGTGTGTCAGAGGCACAGAGCATTGAAGAGTAGATGACTCTGGAGGTAAGAGAGCCCAGAATAGTGGGAGATGAGTAGACAGGGGTTTGAGGGCCAGGTTAAACTCTTAGCTCATGGTGGCAGCCAGAAGAGTTCAGGTGCTCTAAATCCAGGAGTAACAGAGGAATGTTTGAGGCACAAGGAGTAGAGGTGAGTTTGTTAGAATTATTTTGGACTCTGGAGTCATAATCTAGGTGTACGTGGGATAAAAGTCTGAACTAGGTTGGAATTAAGAGACTGGCTTCTGAGCCTAATGTTTTCTCTTCCTTCATTTCAGAGCTCCTTCCAAGTTCTACAAGGTCCGTCACAATCACTAGACGGTTACCGACACTGATGCCATTCCCAGCCTCCTGCTCACAGGGTACATGTTACAAAGAGTTCTTTTAACCTGCACTTTCAATTGCAAGATCTTGAATTCTAGTTTATCATACAGTCTTAAGAAAAGTAACTTTCTGACTTTTCTCTTGGATAATATCATATGGTGGTTCATCTTAAAACATTTTTCCGAAGAGGTACTCAGTATATATTTTACCTGTTAGCCATGATGCTATCATTTAATTGTTAACCTAGTTAAAACCTGTTTTTACTGTTGCAAGAGTTCATCCTTTCTCATCTTGTTGTAGGAAAAGAGTGGCTCAGCCAGATGGAGGAAAACTGTCTTGCAGAAATATGAGGAAATACCTTTTCCACTACCTCACCAACTTCATAATTAGAATGCCACTTGCTTTTTACCATGAACCAGTGAATTCAAATGCTGAAACTCCACTTGGACAATTACCGTCAGGGTTTTTGTAAGTCACCTGTACATATGGGAACAACTGTATACAATTTAAACCAGGGTCCTAGATGGCTAAGGGTTTTTTCACTTTGAAATGCATTATTATAAAACCAATACTGATTTGAATCTATAAACTGGTAAAATCCATAGTTAGGAAGGTTAAAAAAAATGTACTTAAGCCCCTCTTCATTAACAGTGCCAAGTTATTTTTGGATTTTGTTTAAAATCTGTATTCATATAAAAATAAAAGATAAAGTAAATTTGGGTCTGACAGATTCTGACTTTACACTTCACATATCTACAGTTAAACCATAAAATTTTTACCTAAATTTCAGTCTTTCAAGTGATTTTCCATCTCTGCCTGCAGGTTGAAATATGTTGTACCTATCAATGAATATATTTTATCACTTGAAAATATCTGTTATAAAACTATTATATATATACTTCAGGTGCTTTTCCTTAACCAAAAATATTCTGTGGTAGAAAATTAGAACTTTGGACTTTGGAGAATCTGACCCAGTGGTAAATTCAAATTGTGTTCAGTCAGACTTGTTTTAAAATATCCCCAAGGACTCTTCTAGGCCCCTATACAGCTTTTGAACCATAACAGGTATTATATACCATGTTACTATACACAGTATAGCACAGTGAGTAATCTCTCACCACCTACTGAGGTTTATATTCCTAATAAGTTGTTTGGCTAGAGCTGGACCATTAAGATATGGAGATATGGGATAGGGACTTCCCTGGTGGTCCAGTGGTTAAGACTCCACGCTTCCACTGTAGGGGTCACACAGGTTCGATCACTGGTGGGGGAACTAAGATCCCTCATGCCACGTGGCACAGCCAAAAGAAAAAAAAACAGATACGGGATAAATACGATTAAAGACAATGAAAATGGCATAAAATTTATTAACACATTAAGTTCCAGAAAACATCTACTTCCAAAATAAAACTGATTTGGTAGTTATATTCTTTGTTTCATTTCCACAAGTCTTAGCAAAATGCTTAAAATCCTGGCCTATCCACAATTACTGAAATCCTTCAAGGACGCAGTTTCCTGGTCTGTCCATGTGCTGAATGAGGGTAAAATATTTTCTTTCTAAACTGCCACATGAACCCTCTCTATATTCCCACATGAACAGGAATCATTTGGTCTTCTGTTAAGGGGAGTGAATTGAGCCACACATTTATAAGAAAAGAGAACACTTAAAACATGTGTAGGCGGGGCTTCCCTGGTGGCACAGTGGTTGAGAGTCCGCCTGCCGATGCAGGGGACACAGGTTCGTGCCCCGGTCTGGGAGGATCCCACGTGCCGTGGAGCGGCTGGGCCCGTGAGCCATGGCCGCTGAGCCTGCGCGTCCGGAGCCTGTGCTCCGCAACGGGAGAGGCCACAATAGTGAGAGGCCTGCATACCACAAAAAAAAAAAAGTGGGCAAAAAAGTTCCCAAAACTATAGTCTTCTGGAATTAGAGGTGAGGTAATTAACGTGTAACGCCAAACAAACACCCGGTTCCAAAAGACATCTTGCCAAAGAAACTTTGCTACCTCTAACTAGTATTATGAAAACACCACCAACCCCCACCCCCACCAAAAAAAAATCAAAGTTACCGCATCAAACACTTTGTCCATGAAAAATACTTGAACATCATACTGGAATGTCTAACGCGTAGAGTACTGAGCACCAATTACTAATCAGGAGGGCCTCATAGGTGCAAAAGGGCAAGGAGTAACCCAGAAAAGCAGGTGACCACACACGTAGTAAGCTCTCCATGGATTAAAAATTAAAAGAATTTCACATTCTCTCCAAAGTGTACTTGCCCAGTGTCTGGCACACAGATATTACAATATGACAATTTGCTTCTCTATTTTTGAGCACCCAAGTTTATTATAGGGGATTACACATGCAAATAACAGAATTTGGCCCCAAGTACAGTCAAGGGAGAACACTATCAGCCACCAAATGTGCTGATCTCACACTGAAAAAGGTTGAAAAACACTGCAAGTGTGATCTGAACACAAGGATAAGACTAGCTCAATTACTGGGTGATGTGGATTTATACGCTACTTATGTAGACTTTTCTTTTTAAACAAAAAGGACAATTCTGAAATACACACCGGCGACTTATGCCAAATAACTGCCTGAAGAAAATACGAAATCCTGTTATAATTCAGAAAATAATGCAAACAATTTTAATTTAATCTAGATACAGGTACTTTATTTACAAATATTTAGATTAATAGCATTTTGTTACATCAAATGGAGAGTACAGCAGTCTGAATAACTCCTGTCACAAAAACAATTAAGACCCACTGTAACTAACTTTGGGAAATCAGGGTACTGCACCTAAACAAGCCGCAGTCTTTCATTTGTGATTGCTACCTTATATCCCAATGGGTGGTTTGTTTGTTTTGTTTTTGTAAATATATACACACACCAGCAGGTCATGGTCCCTGGGCAAGTCCCTTGTGATGCAACAGTGTAAGCAAAATGGATCACTGTTAAGTCTTTAACAGAATACACTGATCTACTCCAGGTATCTTTTTAAAAAGTTAAACAAAGACAGAAAGGTGAGTCCACAAATTAACCAAATCCTATTTTCTGCACATTCCAGTTTTGGCTTTTATTTAACACTGACTATACAATACTCTGGTACTACCACATGTTTACAACCCAGAAAGCTGTATTTTTTACGTTAGTGTCTGTAAATAGGGATTTAAAATGTGTATTTTAAACACAACAGTTGAGCTGAGAGTGCGTTGTATATAATATACTGAGGTTTGCCTATCCTACTTCAAATAACTTCTCAGTTCCCAGCCTGAACCATAAACTCAATTAGAAATCAATCAACAGAAGTAAAGAACTTGGTAAAATGTAAGTTTGCTTTCTAAAGAAATAAAAGATTATTTCCCTTGCAATACAGTATTCTGTCAGTGGCCAAACCACCTAGTGCAAAGCAATAACTTACTTTGTATCAGCACAAATATTGGAACACCGTTAGAAACACTTTCCCCTTTACAAAACAATTTATGCCAACGTGACATAAAATAGCCCCTCATACTAAGAACACAGGGGATATCTTAGATTATTTCACTGTAGTGTTAAAAATGCACAATTTAAAATCCCTTAACAGCAGACCTGCAGTTCTGGCTGTCTCGTTTAGAATCTCACCATTCCAAGAAGATACAGGTATAAAAGCTTAAAATGTGCAATAATAAACCCAGCCTTTTTTCTTTTTCTATATAGTAAGGCAAGAAATGCAGCCTGTAATGTAAAACGTTACAAAAAGAGAAAAGCACGTTAGCACATTATTGATTGCACAAGAACAGTTAAGAAAATCAGCAGGTAAGCCACAGTGCAAAGATGGAACAGAATCTACTAGTGTTAATCCTCTCACGCCAGGAGCTCCTTCCAGCATAATGTCCCCAAACACTGCCAGCACCAAAGGGTGGAGCCAGTACATCCTGTGAACTGCAGTTGTGTCTATTTCCTTATATGAAATGGAAGGGAGTAACATAGTCACATATAGGTCATACTGTACAAACTGGTATTTTATACTGTTCCAATGCCAGTAATCAATTTATTTTCTTCATTAAAATAATATACACAGAATGTATTGTTAGTTCGGTTCCTTCAAATTTTATACATATTTACTTTCTGCTAAAGAGAAAAAGATAAAATGGTGTAAAAAAAAAAAGGATAAAGCTATTAATTAAGCACAAGAGAAAAGATAAATGGATATTTTCCCTGTGCAAGGCTAAGACAGAAGCAAACCGCCTCAAGAAAAATGCCACCCACACAACAGGGAATTTATCCAACAAAAACAAAAGGCTTTAAAGGACCCCTTCTCTATCATCAGAAGTCATTTCACAGCAATAAACTTATGGGTTATAACAGACATACCTGAACAGTTAAAAATGGGAAGAAAGGCTTAAGATATCATAAAATTAAACCGTACAATGAGACAAAGCCTTGCCAAAAAGAGGGAGGGGTAAAACTCAAGTCCAGCATCAGTGCTCAGTTTAAATCATGTATTGGTGACATACCTATCACGAGGACAATCAAGGGGGGAAAAAAGTCTAGATTTACCATGCAGAAGAGATTTATTACTCTACTTGCCTTTGATAACCTGATTACATCTAGTTGTTTAGCAGTTTAGTATTGTGTTAAACTGTTTTTACAACAGAGTTGTTTTTTCTTTTTAATTAAACCCAGTAAGATGTACAGAAGACAATGAGGCAGCAAGTAAAAAGTACTGCTTCCAACAGACAGAGGTGAAAGGTCAAATGAGAGCCACGGCAAAGAGGTCACTAGCAGCCACAGCCTTCTCTCTGGGGTTGGGGTTCACTGGTTAGCCGGCCTCCCTGTGGGGCTGAAGGTTTGTGTTGTACACCAGACTCGGCAGCATTCAGATCCAAGCTTCCATCCTGAATGTTCTGATAGATTTTCTTGGCAGCCTCAAGGAAAGCATCTTCTACGTTCTCTCCCCTAAGAGGCAATCGACAACTTTATTGGCGAACCACAGCTTTCTACGACAGACAGGACATTATACACTGACCTTTTGCTAACCTTTAGTCAACTGGCATGATGTCTTCAACTCAGCCAGTATCATCTAATAAGGGACTACCAGAAGACTGAGCTAAGAGAACAACATGGGAAGATATTTTCTGTGGAAAGCATATAAACAATACTAACAGCTCTTTCTACAAACCCTATTTGAAACTATGTGCTCTAATCATTAAAATGCTGTATATTAATATATAACAATAATTAAGACAGGCCATTACAGTGGGTATTTCAAATAGAAATGAAGTCATCTCCAAACACATGCAGAACAGTATTCCAGGATTTGTATGGTCTGATTAGCCAAGCATGAACTGTACTGTTCTTATCATGCTTAGCCATGTTCACACTTGAGTTCATCTCCCTTAGGACTAACAGTACAGATGAGGCTAAACAAAAAGGAGCTAGCTTCTCACCACTGCAAGGAATTTTTGGCTTAATAAATGAAGAACTATGACAGCAGTCCTGGGGTTCAATAATGAACATGGAATAACAATTAGAAAATGTTAATTATGCTTCTAATTATTCTTAGACATTGAATATTTCCTTAAGTCATGCTTTTTACTATAAGAAGCAGCATTAAATCAACAGGTTGACCAACCTTGAGTCCAAGATGCCAAATTCAACCTTGGTTGTAAAAGTCAAACACTTCTGAAATGTTAACACAATTTCATTTATTAACCTGGCTTACCAACGGGTATAAGCAAGGTATAATATGTTAGGGAAAGTAACAAAAAACATTATTTTGAAAAGTGAAACAGGAAGCAAAGGGATGTTTGCTGACTGTTTTCCCTGCCATAAGCATTACACATTTATATATTATACATTACATGTATATACATTATACATTTTTAAATATATGGTTCTACTTTGAGAAATTTGAATGTAATTAAAAATGATCTACTAACTTTAGCCATACTTACGTTTTTGCACTTGCTTCAAGGAACAATAAGCCTAAAAATAAAATTCAGACTATGAAGGATATTTCGAATTAACTTTCACAAGGACACTCTCTTCAGTAACATCTGAATAAAAGTTTCCCAACAGCTTTCAGTACTCCTTCTATAGTATTTTATGAAAGACTATATGAGTTTGAGATGGAGGGAATCTTTACATTTGTCATTAAATAACTCTACTGCCCTCAAATAGAAACACATTTTGTTATTTCCTCATTCTTAGATTTGAGCAGTTTGCATTTTTAAAAAACTGTCAAATAATCTGCATTGTCAAAATCCCACCTATCCCTAGAAATTCTCCCATGTGTGACCTAAAAAAGCCATTAAAAGTCTTAAAAGAAACCCACCATTTTCTTCAGCAAACTGTTTGGCTTCTTCATATGTAACATCTCTCTGTGCCTCCAAATCTGCTTTATTTCCTATGAGAATTATTACCTAGTTTGTGACCAAAAGAAAAACATCTTAAAACAAAAGAAACCATTTAAATCAAACATGAAAATTCTGAAATCTAAAAATCTTGAAGAAAAAACAAGTGGGTCTAAAAAGGAAACGAAATACTAGCAATTATCCATCAGACAGAACTACAGAATCATGAAGGTATTAGTATGAAGAGGGATGTCAGCAATTACCTAGGCCAGGGGTTGACAAACTTTCTGTGAAGGGCAAAAAGTATATATTTCAGGTTTGTGGTCGCTTTGCATATACTTCTTTCTTGACTTTTTTAAAAACAACCCTATAAACACGTAGAAACCAGTCTCAGCTCTCAAGCCATTTAAAAACAAAACAGTCCTGTTTTGTTTTTGTGTGCCTGAAACACATCTGGTCTAGGCCAAAGATTATGATTTATTTGAGTAAGACTACTAAGGGTCCATGGACAAGCTCCAGGGTATCTGTGAATATACTGAAATTAAGCACAAAATGCTGTAAACAAGGACATTCCCTGGAAGAGAAGGTTTGTGGCTTTCATCAGATTTTCAAAAGTTCCTGGGACCCTCAAAAAACTTTACAACTACCAGTTCAACTTCTCAGGCTACAAGTAAGGAAATTAATACTCAAATAAGGACTTGTCAAAGGTCACTCAGTCAGTGGTAGGCGGACATTAGAAGTCAGGTAGAAAACCCAAACTGTGACCATCAAATACTGTCCTCCCCTACACTATCCCTAGGCTGGACTAAGTTTGTAGCAACTGATAACAAATGACTGTGTATCCATGATAGAGGACATTGGGGGTGGGAGGACGTATATGCAGTGGGTTCAAATTCAAGGCAAAATATTATATACACCTATACCCACTCTGGAGTCATTTATACCAGTGAAGTTAGGCTGAAGTTAAAGGCTGCTCTGAAAAGCTCTAAGAAAAACGTGTGCAGCCTTGGGAAACAGGGCTTCAGCCTTTACTGGAATGAGCTGGGGGATAAACTGTCTCTACCAATGTATTTTTTGACACCAACTGGCAACTCCCCCCATCCTCGCTTTTCCCCTTCAGAACAGATGTGGTAATCCAGATACAGATACTTCAGAAATGGACGGTTTCAACTAAAAGGGATTTCCACCATTAACTTTTTTTCACGTGAAATTTCAGGCCCTGGCTGTCCTACTTTCAAAAAATGCTGTCCATGAAGTATAGCCATTTTGACCCGAATGTAAACCTTCAGCAAGTGAGCATTCTTCAGTCAGTGTGGACAAGCGCCCACTGAGGAGAGAAAGAAGTTTTCATATATAGTCCACTAGTCTTCTAAAGAATAAGGCAATAACACTTAAAGGAAATCAATTTTTCAAAAAATATCAAAGTTGGTCAAGTCACGATGGCTTAGTAGTACAGGGCCGTTACAACACAGGTGCTCAAAGCAAGAAATGTTTGCTTAATGGAAACACTGCCTGCTCTCCATTCCTTAAGAATTTCCAAAATGCTTCTCATCATCATGAAAGGGGAGGCATAAAGTGGCATGCTAACAAGACAGAGGTACAAAATATACCACCAACAAAATGAGGAAGTATTTAACTTCCACACAGAAATCAAAGGCAGCGTTACAGAAAATGTAACATTTGCACTGGACCTTAAAGAGATTTTCTTTTTTCTAAAGATTTTAAGAGGCATAAATGAGGCAGGAAGGACACGGCTAATTTTTTTATTACACTCCTCTAAGGACCCTGTACAATAAGTTGTTTCCTTGCTGTTTTTAATATTTTACCAATACCTGAACGTAACTATAGAACCACAAAAGCTTACACAAGAGTAGAGGGGTCCTATATACCCTTCACCAAGCTTCCCCAATAGTAGCATCTTACATACTTACTGTACACTCTCAAAACGAGGAAAACTGACATTGGTATAATCTAGAGTCCTTATTCAGATTTCACCAGTTTTACAGGTTCTGGAGTGTGTATAGTTCTATGCAATTTTATTGCAGGTATAGATTTGTGTCATCACCATCAGGATACAGAACTGTTCCATCACTTCAAAGAAACTGCTTTGTGCTGCCCTCTTTATAGTCAACTCACACTAACACCTTTCACCCCCATCGCTAACCCCTGACAACCACAAATCTGTTCTCCATCTCAATAATTTTGTCTTTTTGAGAATGTTTTATATAAATAGAATCATACAGTATGTCATCTTTTGAGACTGACTTTTTTTCATTCAGCACAATGCCCGAGATCTATCTAATGTGTTGCATTTATCTACAGTTCATTCCTTTGTATGGCTGGGGAGTATTCCATAGTATGGACGTACCAGATTGTTTCACCATTTACATGCTGATGGCCATCTAGGTTGTTTTCCAGTTTTGGTTATTGCAAATAAAGCTGCTGATGAACATTCATCTATAGATTTGTATGTATACCTACAGAGGGTTTAATGTGATGATGGAAAGTTCCAGACACAGTCCCTGGCATAACAGGCAAACCATGTTAACTGACTATCAATATAATTAAATTGCTGTTCCCTGATGAAAGCCAATCTTACCACTGATTACATATTTACTAAACCAGGCCACTGCCAGGTGCTGGGGTACAAAGCTAAGTGAGACACAGGCCTTACTCTCAAAAAGCTCAGAGTCTGTCACAGATCTGTGCTTTTCCTCACTTGTTCCTGGAATACCCTCAACAGAATCTACTGAAACCTTTTTACCCTTCAAGCCCCAGCTCAAACAACACCTCCTCTATAAAGCTGGTTTCTCCAGATGGCACTGCTCATACTGGGTCCTCACCACCACCACCAAGCACTACACCAGTAACTCTATTTCTAACCCATATTCACTCTGCTTTTCAGTATAGCTATCTGTATACCCACAGGTAATCTCCCTGCTAGACTATAACCTTTTATGGGCTAAGGACCCACATTCATTTTTGTATATTGCAGAGTCTAGCATGGTGGCTATGAAAATCTCCATAAATAAATATCTTCTCAGACTGGCTAATTTTTTAACGCATGCAGAACTCTTTTTATTTTTAATTGAAATTTTATTGAGACTTACATGCAGTTGTAAGAAATACAGAGATTCCCTAGTACATTTTGCCTAGCTTCCTCTAATGGTAACATTTTATGAAACTAATGCAGATTAAAGTGATAGTTTCAGATTTCAGAGTCTCCACTTGACATGAGACTACCCCACTCATAACTTTCTTTTTTTTTTTAACCACTAACATGAACAAAACCCAAGTATAAGACGCAAAACCTGGCATAATCCATATTTGAAAAGAACGTTTTTTCTTCAATTAATTTCAGAATAAAGATTCTCTCATTCTTAGCACCCAAATACAAAAAAAGCCCACTTAGCAAATGGCTTTCCTTTCTGAGTCAACTTAGATCTTAAGTTTTCTGTATAATAGATGTCATTTAACTTACAGTATTTGGATTGGTGAGATTCCTTGCATCTGTCAACCAGCTGCTTAAGTGATTATATGTACTTCTTCTGCAAAAATTAAAGTTTACATTTGTGACTGCCACAGATGCCATTTCAACAGAAAAAAAGAAACTTCAACAAATATTTTAAATATACACTTTAATCAACAGATCCTAAAGAAGTATTTTTGATTTGACTAGATTGTTACACTAAAGTACAACTGTGGAATGCAAACATATACTTTTCAAAAATCTAGGAAAACCTATTATTTTTAAATAAATAACTCAATAGCCAGCAACTTTGCTAATTACTTACACGTCAGGAGTAAATTTTTTACATTTAAAAGAACATCCATAAACAGACCAATAAGCAAGCAAGGAACAACTTAAAAAAACTGATGGAAAACAATTCTAAACTCAGAGTTTTAAAAATTGGCTTTAAAAAGACATTTAATACATTTGACTGGAAACTGAAATCCCCAGGTATATCAGACAGTGAGTTTATCCTAACTCTGTACTCTTATTAACCAGCAGCTAATTCATTTGGGGATACAGACTGCCTTATTTCTCCATTTTCTCTAACCCAAGAGTTTAAAAACTCATAGGCTCCTTTGCACTAGCCAAGTAGGATCTAAGATAACAAACAAATCCAAATAATTTACAATAATATACAGAGTATATACTATTACTATTAATTAGACTTTACCAAAAAGGTCAAAATTTTAAAAAATTTTGTAGCTTAAAAATATTTCTGACTTCTACAGACTCACAGAACATTAATCTATCTTACTCATTTATCAGGTGAGGAAACAGAAGCCCATAAAGATTTTAATGATTTCAGAGCCGGGTGTAGAACCCTGTACACACACTGTGTCCTTGAAGTGTTTCGAGTTCAGCCTTGTGAATATACTGCATGATCTCCAGCTGCCAGTGCTCATATAAAATGTGATATTCCAAACATTTAATCCTTTCCCAGTGAGAAGTGAAAAGAATTTCTTACTCAGACTCTCTTTTTTCTGTGCTATATTACATTATACACAAATCACCACATAAATGTCAAAAAAAAGTCACATAAAAACTTTTTTCCCAATGCTTTAAAATTTTCTAAGCAAACAATGGTCAAATATAATTCTTAAAAAGCACAAGGCTTGGGACTTCCCTGGTGGTGCAGCGGTTTTAAGAATCTGCCTGCCAATGCAGGGGACACGGGTTCGAGCCCTGGTCCGGGAAGATCCCACATGCCGCAGAGCAACTAAGCCCGTGGGCCACAACTACTGAGCCCACATGCCACAACTATTGAAGCCCATGTGCCTAGAGCCTGTGCTCCACAACAACAGAAGCCACCGCAATGAGAATCCTGCGTGCCGCAACTAAGAGTAGCCCCTGCTTGCTGCAACTAGAGAAAGCCCGTGTGCAGCAACGAACACCCAACGCAGCCAAAAATAAATAAATAAATAAATAAATTTTCTTTTAAAAAGCACAAGCCTTATCACTCTTTAATACTTGTAGTACTAGCATACCTTGCTTTTACCCAACACAGCTATCTTGCTTTGTGCACAAAACCTTATACAACACAAGTCCAAAAATATTTATACTGATTTAGATCAATTTTAAAATGTCAAAGCTGGCAGCAAGAGTGAATTACAAACTGCCAACACTTTGGTAAACAGAAAAATCTACACATCCTTTGTAAGTAGTATCAAGATCATGTATACTGAATTATTTACATGTACATAACTTCTGCTAATGCTTTTGGTAACTGTCTCATTACTAATTTAAAATTCACCAACATACTTTCAAATCTATAGATATAATATCTCTCTATATATTGACCCAAATATGCATTAACTGGTGTTACTACTGCTAAAAAAAAAAAAAAACAAAAAGGTGCTAAAAGATCCCTAAATTTGGTGTGATGTTAGATGTGATATATCAAACAAACTACCATGATAAACTATGATGTCAATTTAGGCAAGTACCCTGTGACAATCAAGAGTTAATGCTGGGCTTCCCTGGTGGCGCAGTGGTTGAGAGTCCGCCTGCCAATGCAGGGGACACGGGTTCGTGCCTCGGTCCAGGAAGATCCCACATGCCGCGGAGCAGCTAGGCCCGTGAGCCATGGCCACTGAGCCTGCGCGTCCGGAGCCTGTGCTCCGCAACGGGAGAGGCCACAACAGTGAGAGGCCCACGAACCGCAAAAAAAAAAAAAGAGTTAATGCTAGTGGACTTGCCTGGTGGTGCAGTGGTTAAGAATGTGACTGCCAATGCAGGGGACATGGGTTCGAGCCCTGGTCTGGGAAGATCCCACAAGCCGCGGAGCAACTAAGCCCGTGCGCCACAACTTCTGGGCCTGTGCTCTAGAGCCCGTGAGCCACAACTACTGAGCCCATGTGCTGCAACTACTGAAACCCACGCGCCTAGAGCCCGTGCTCTACAACGAGAAGCCACCACAATGAGACACCCGTGCACTGCAACGAAGAGTAGCCCCTGCTCGCCGCAACTAGAGAAAGCCCCCGTGCAGCAACGAACACCCAACGCAGCCAAAAATAAATAAATAAATTTTTTAAAAAGTGTTAATGCTAAGAATAAAAAGTATTACTCTAAAGCAGAGACTTTTAAGTTTGCAAAATGTCAATGATTAATAATAGGAAAAAAAGGGAAAAAAATCAGTGTCATAGCTGCCACATCAATGTTGCTATGAAGTATCACTTTACCAAGAAAAAGTACCCATCTAAAACCTGAAGTACTGTTTTTTTTCAGTAACAGTTTTATTGGGATATAACAAACATCACAAAGCTCATCCTGTTAAAGTATACAATGTAGTGGTTTTTAATATATTCACAAATTTGTGGCATGATCATCACTCTAATTCTATAACATTTCATCACTCCTAAAAAGAAACTCTGTACCCACTGGCACTTACTCCTCATCCCCTGGCAATCCACTTTCTGTCTTTATGAAATGGCCTATTCCAGGTATTTCATATAAATGGAATCATACAACATGTGACTGTATGTGTCTGGCTTCTTTCACTTAGTAAAATGTTTTCTAGGTTCATCCACTTTATAGTATGTATCAATGTTTCCTTCCTTTTAATGGCTGAATTATATTCCACTATATGGATATACCACATTTGTTTATCCATTTGTCAGATGATGGGCATTTGGGCTGTTTCCAGCAAAGTACTTTTAATGACTTGAATAGACACAAATTTTCTCAAAAGTAGTTACTATGCTTAAAAGTTATGTTTAAAAGCAAAATATATACACGTATCAAATGATCTTAAACTTATACAATCTTCTACGTTGACTGTATCTCAATAGGCTGGAATTAAAAAAAGAGCACATAGAGAAAGCAAAACAAACTACAACACTATAGATAGATACACTTAAGCACACATCACCATATTTAAATTTTATTAATAATGAACGCAGGGCTTCCCTGGTGGCACAGTGGTTAAGAATCCTCCTGCCAACACAGGGGACACAGGTTAGAGCCCTGGTCCAGGAAGATCCCCCGTGCACCACAATTACTGAAGCCCATGCGCCTAGAGCCCATGCTCTGCAAAAAGAGAAGCCACCACGAACAGAAGCCTGCACACCGCAATGAAGAGTATCCCCTGCTCGCCCCAACTAGAGAAAGTCCACGTGCAGCAACGAAGACCCAACGCAGCCAAAAATAAATAAATAAATAAATTTTAAAAAATTATAATAATGAATGCAGCTTTCAATTATGCGAAGTCTTCAGGAATGCATCCCTCATAAAAGGATGTCTGTACAGATGGCCAGGTTCTTTAACAGTCTTCTCACAAAACTATTTACCAACTGTCTGGCTCTAGTGAAGAGCATTAAGGCTGTTTCACTCTGTTTTGCCCCGACACCACCAAATTCTAGAATTTAGTAAGACTTCAAGCACTATAATTATAATCATCCACTATTTTTATTCTAAGGCAGCATTTTCCAAAGGGTGTTCCTCAATAAAATAACCTTAGAAAACACCAAATTAAACAAACTTAAAGAGTTCCTTTACTACAGAACTTCTCAAGGTCCTAAATAATGTTAATGTGACTCTTCAAGAGGAAACAGTATAAATCATTTCCCAAAAGGAAATAAGGTTGAAAGTCTATCACTTGGTCCCACTCACCAATTCCTACCCCCTCAAAAAGTGAGACAAGAGTCACACTGATTTAGACTGGCACTTTGCATTAACATGAAAGGTGATCCAGTTCATTTTCTAGCTTACAGTAGTAGATAAACAGTACAGAGTTTAATGAAGTGGCACAGTATTCCAAAGTCAAACATTTAGGATCCAGTTTCGTTAGTTTCTATCAATTCCTTTGAGTTTCCAGAAACAGTTGAAATAAATTTAATCTTGCTACATGAAGTATCATGAGCTACTTCAATCCATTTTAGGACAAAAAAGAATTTAAGTAAATAAACAATAAAATACTTCAGATGCAAGTATGAGAACTTTTTATAATCTACCATGGTGGGTTAGCAAAACTACTTAATTCCTTGCTTGACCTTATTTTGAAAAGGTGTGGGGACTTCCCTGGTGGTACAGTGGTTAAGAATCCGCCTGCCAATGCAGGGGACATGGATTCGATCCCTGGTCCGGGAAGACCCACATGCCGCAGAGCAACTAAGCCCGTGCGCCACAACTACTGAGCCTGCAATCTAGAGCCTGCAAGCCACAACTACTGAAGCCCGCACGCCTAGAGCCCATGCTCCACAAGAAGATAAGCCTCTGCAATGAGAAGCCCGCGCAATGCAACGAAGAGTAGCCCCTGCTCACCGCAACTAGAGAAAGCCCGTGTGCAGCAACAAAAACCCAATGCAGCCAAAAATAAATAACTAGAGGCTGAACAGAGGAACTCCTCAAGATCTGCTTGCTTTCTACTGAAGTGAAAATATGTGGTGTAAAATATTATTTCACCTCAAATAATTCAACTGATACTGCTTTTCAGAACAGTATCCTTTCACTCGCTCCACCGGCATCTCCTGAAGTTTTCCTTCAGTCATACTCACTTTCAGAAAGGGAAATCAACATGTTATATCAAGTATTACACACAGCAATTTAGAGAAAAATCCATAAAACCCAAATAAGCTCATTTACAGACACGCAATTACAAACTATAGAATGCCTAAATCAATAAAAAAAGAAACCACACTCCTAAAATAGATTTCTTTTTTCAAGGATGAAGGTTGAAAATTATTAATCGCTTACCTAGTGATATCATACACCATAAGTGCTCCCGCAGCTCCTCTGTAGTAGCTTCGTGTGACAGCCCTAAACCTCTCCTGTCCTGCTGTATCCCAAATCTGCAGTTTGATTTTTTGGCCACTAACTTCAATTATTCTTGTACCAAATTCAACACCAATTGTATGAGGACAGTCAGCCATAACTGTTAGGGAGGAAAAGAAATATAACATTCCAACTTGCAGAAATCTTCAAATTAAGACCAGTGGGAAAATAATCCACTAGTAAATCAAATGACTTACTAATGCTTGTAGGCTATAAACAGACTAAAGCTTGCACTAAAAAAAAAAAAAATTAGCAAAAACCCAGAAGTGAGTCACAGAGATGTGACTGGAACAAGGGTCAGCAAACTTCTGTAAAGAACCAAATAATAAGACTTTCCTGGAAGTCCACTGGTTAAGACTCCGTGCTTCCACCGCAGGGGGTGAGGGTTCGATCCCTGGTCGGAGAAGATCCTACATGCCAGGGAAGATCCGCATGCCGCGCTGTGCGGCCAAAAAAAAAAAAAGAACCAAATAATAAATATTTTAAGTTCTGTAGACCAAAAAATCTCTGTCACAAGACTGCATTCTGCTGAAGCACAAGAGCAGCCATAGACAATACGTAAAAAATGGGCATGGTTGCATTCCAAAAAAACTTTATTTCTAAAAACAGCCAGTGACTGGATTTGGCCCACAGGTTACTGTTTGCTGACCTTTGGACTAAAAGAATCTGCTAATGAAAAATAAAGATTTTCATAAACTCTTCATAATACCAACATTATACTATTTAGCCTTCTGACAATTCTTACATATAACAAATCAATCAATGGTTTTAGGACTCTAGTTTTTGGTCAAACAAATATTTATCTTGCAAAATGTTATCAATATCTCAAAGTCACCATGTTTAATATATATTTATAATTATATATTGTCAAGTTATATACGTCTAATCCAACAGAACAATTTTATTAGTCCTTTCCTTATAATTAGGCCACTGAAAACCTGAACCCACTATTATTCTCTTCTATAGTACACACAGACTGCTGGACACTTCATAAAATGTTACATTAAGCCAAAAAATGCCATAGAAATGATTTCAACTACTGGAAACAATTTCAACTATATTTAGCCTATCGGTTACATAAAATACAATGCCCCCTTCCCCTACCACCCAAGATAGAGCAGTACACTTTGAATCTTAATCAACCAGTCATGAATGTAGAAAGAATTCCACCTTAAATATTTCCAATCTATTATTATTTAGTTATTAGCAAATGATATATGAGCAAATTTCCCCCAATAAGATAATTTCTATAATGGAAAGTCAGAGAACAAGAAAAAGATTACTTAAGTTTGACACTGTAATTTTTTAAAATTTTTTATAGTATACATTTTTAAAATTTAAGTTTATATCATCAAAAAAATCTAAACAAGTCAATCAAGTTATTTATGGCATAAAAAGCCAACACTCTATACATACAGGTATATTTCATTTTGTCTGCACCTATTAAAAAAAAAAATCACTTTCTAAAGACAAAAGTGCATATATAGGGAAAGGTTATATTTAATTGCATAGAATACACTGAAAATAAGTGTCATGTGACAATAAAGAATTTACTAATGTTTTATCTTATATATTGAACTTACACTTTTTTTCTGTAAATTGATGAAGCAAGCAAGATTTTCCTACTCCCATGTCCCCTGTTTAAAAAAAAAGTTTCAAGTGGTAATTATATTTCTCAATTTTATACTTATAATTTTATACTCTTCAATGATTGCTATACCCCTTCTACCATATCACATCACAAACTTCTGGGGCACTTAAAAAAGTTTTATTTCCATAATTTATAACGAGTTCAAAAGATCCTAAAGGTCAGTTTTCACTGTGATATATAAATTGAATATTCCCAACCTTCACCAGTGACAGAATTTGGTTATGAATTATGTTAATAAATATAAACCAGCTGGCAAAAGCTTTTTAACAGAGAAACATAGTATTTTTTACTTTGAACTATTTCAACTTTTTTTGTTCTTTTCCCTTAACCCATGCAAAAAAGTCAGAAACTCCTAGGAGTGACCAAAAGGGCAGCATATAACAAGTAGAAATAATAAGTTTGGGAAGCTTGATTCACTAGATCCCATCTTATCTCGTATTTCTTGTAGAATTCCACAAAAGAATGTACATCACATGAAAATCATAACAGAAGAGATATCATCTCTAACTGTACTAACAGCAATTTAACCTTTGATGAAGGAAGCATTACAATACAGTCACATAAGCTCAACATTAAACCAAACTGTTCTAATATGAATTAACAGAATAATATGTATACTTTCAACTGTGCTCTTAAAACTGTATCTGGATAAACAGCATTGTCTTAATTTGAGCTAAATCTCAAAACTTATTAAGAGAAAAACCACCATTATATTTTATGTATCTTACACAATTACTCTGAATCTTTATCAACTGTTGGAATCCAGGGAGCTCTGAGAGCTTTCATGATATTTCTGGATGTATCAGCACTCCTACGAAGTTAATCTCATTCCCAGTATTAACAAACTTTCAGGTAGCCCTCAAGAAAAACCAACATCACTTCAAATGTACCCAGCTTTGTACTACAGAAGTACCCAGGGTCACAAAGCAAAAGGTACATCACTGGTACAAAAATAAACCTTATCAAAGAAGCTTTAATTTTGCAGTGAGAAAGAAAATCCTTCACTTCTTCTGGAGTACTACATTAAGTATTAGCATAGAAATATTTTGCATTTTAACCTTCTTTGGAGAACAACAGTATAAGTTAAATAAACTTACCAATAATAATATATTTAAAGATGTAAGAGTAGTTGTATGGTGCAGTTGCCATTGTGGCACTAAAAACAAAGAAAACTGTGTTACTTCAGAAAAAAAGTATACACAAGTCACCCAAGCTGTGTATCCTTTAAAGATATATAAAATAAAGCACAGTGATTATAAACAAAATGTTGGTTACAATATCAGAGCAAAACTGCATTTTCCAAAATGATCAAATGCACAAACTCACTTAGATGAACACGCTTTAACATTCTCATGTATTATCCCCAGAAATATAAGAACGTATATAAAAACAATTCCAATATTTCACTTTAGGAAATACCCAATAAGAAATGCTACTCTGAAAATTTTCAAACAAGAAAATCTTTATAAATTTAAGTTAAACAGTATCATCATTATAAATAATCCTCCTCCCCTATTAAGGTCCCCATCCCTGTTAACTGATCAAGTGAATACTGATGACCTATTTGTTTGGAACTCTTTGATTTTACAACAGAATGTTATAAAAAGTAACCACCAACTTATAAACACAAAATAACCTTTTTACTCTACCTGAAATTATCAATTAGCATAGCATCCAAAGAAAGAGTAATCATATTATTTCTAAACCAAATAAATGTCAGAATTAGAACCACATGAATCTGTTGTTCTTATAGATTTTTTAAAAAAAGTCAATTATTGACAATTTCATATAGCTCAACCTAATATAGGATTTGAAGATTAACAATATACCAAATGCCTGCTATATATTATTCTAGGAGCTAAGAGAAATAATAGCATATTGTGGTTCTAAAATTTGAAAGTTTGTTTATTAGAAGGTATTCTTAAAGATCACAGCCCATTTCTTACCCTCAGAGAAGACTTAACCTAAAGAATTCTAATTTCTCTTTTTTTTTTTTTTTGCGACACGCGGGCCTCTCACCAATGGGCCCCCCCCCATCACAGAGCACAGGCTCCGGACGCGCAGGGCCAGCGGCCATGGCCCACGGGCCCAGCTACCCCGTGGCATGTGGGATCCTCCCTGACAGGGGCACGAACCTGTGTCCCCTGCATCGGAAGGCGGACTCCAAACCACTGTGCCGCCAGGGAAGCCCCTCTTCTACTTTTAATAACTTAAAAAAAACCTCTCCAATTTATTCAAACAAATGCCTTGAATATGTCAGACACTGTGCTAGGTGCTAGAGAAATAAGAGGTGAATTTTAATGCTGGTAATAACTTACAATAAATTTTATTCCCCAATAAAATTGAAAGAAAAAAATTTATTCTCAAAGCAGTTTTCAGGGAATTCCCTGGTGGTCCAGTGGTTAGGACTGCACGCTTTCACTGCCAAGGGTCGGGATTCGATCCGTGGTTGGGGAACTTAGATCCCACAAGCCACACGGTGTAGCCAAAAAGCTTAAGATAAAAATTCTTTATAAATATGAAGGTTTAACCCTATTTTTTAAAAAATTTATTTCCAGTATTTTTTTAACCTGGATTTTACTGTTTTGGCCAACTGTCGCATACACAAGCCAGACATTTAGTATGATTGGGGAAACTCATTTACTGAAATTAACACCTTACTGTAAGTCATATTTCAAATAAAATTTCTAAGTAACTAATAAAATTTAACCTGTAGAAAAAGTATATATTTAGAATAAGTGAATTATTGTTACCAGGGAAGAGGAAGTTGTCAATTACAGTAAATTATTAGATAATTTCACACAGTACAGTCTTCCCACTTAGCTGTATGAACTACATTCAACAAAAGTGGGACATGATGTAACACATTTATAATCAGTCACATCACAGAAAACTCCCTTAACCAGTTCCTTCAGGAAAGAGTTTCTAGTTAAAGTAACTCTGATTCTGAACATCATACTAATTTGATTCCCTTTTTCCAGAAACAAGAATGAACTTGGTCCTGAGGCTCAAACTGGTCTGTATTATTTACTACATCTCTGAACCAGATCCTAAAGACAAGGAAAAAAATAATCTCTCACAATAAAAATGATATTTAAAGGTTATTAATTTCTTCTTGGGCTGCATTTCTCTCAGGTTCTTCTCATCCAATTCATTTTTAACTCCTCTTTTAACTTCTTTTTCCCTATTCAAACTTGGGGGAAGGTAATTAGTCACCTTTAAATTACTGTTACTCTCAAGCTCTCCCTCTTCTGATTTTCCTATTTCTTTTCTCTCTTCTAACTGAACATTGTAGCTGTACATACTTTGCTTCCCTTCATTTTATGTTAAAACTATGGCCTCTAACAATCCCAGTTTCTACTTGAAATGCTCTAAAGGTTAATCATGAAATTATAAACCAATTCTAGTTGTACTAATTTGTGTACTTGCTAATTATCACACAAGCATTAATTAATTAAATATCTACTGAGACGACTAATTTTGAATTTTTTTTTAATTTCTAAGCATTAATTAGTATAAACTATTTCCAAACAGAAGAGAATGATCCCTATTTCAGACTGAATACCAGCACCCTGTCTCCACCTCAGTACACAATTTTCTGGTCAAGTTTCTTAAAAATTAAAATAAAAATCCTAAAAGCAGAGTTAAAGGAGAACTACTAAAATTTACTAATTTCAGTAGATAGGAAAGCAAAAATATCTAGCACTGTAGCCACTAACACAAGTCCTCTTTTTATTATTCTAAGGTAAGATACTAGTTAGGTTTAAATAGACTCCCATAGTTTATTGATAGCATTCACTCAAAACTACGTATTTGCAGTAGAACCATGTTCAAGTGGCACCTTTTAACTATTAATTATGCTTAATACTGCGTTAAGGATTTCTCAACCTCATTTCTTGAACATGAAACATACCAATGTTAAGGTGAGGAATATATTTTTAACTAGCTTTGGAAGGGAGAAAAAAGTTTTTCCCCTATTACTTAAGTGTGCTTCTGCTTTACTTACTTTGAGAACTCAAAAAGTGAAAAAAAAAAAAAGTGGTATTGGGAGAGCAAGAAATATTGGTCGAGTTCAAACACTCTGAAAACATGAGTCCACTCAACACTACAATATCCACTAATTTTAAAATCTTGGTAATATCCTGTAATTTGTGCACAGCAAATGTGTGATTGGTGTGGTTAAAATGCACCTTCTTACATGTTCTACAAAAATCATTTGAATAAAATTCACATATAAATAAGATCTCCTTTAACACCTTTTTCTTAAAGACAAGAAGCAGACAAGTCATTAAATATGTGATGAACAATCTGTAAACTAATAACAAACACAATTGTTATAGTTACCATTTATTGGGCATTTAACATATGCCAGGCAATGTGCTGAATACTTTACATGCTGCTATTTCATTTAATCCTCACTACTACCTTTATATAAAATGGTGACTATTATCCTCATTTCACAGGTAAGACTCAACAGGTAAGTAATATGCTCACGTCATAGAGCTAAGTGGTCAAGTCTATACTGAACCTACAACTGTTCTGACTGCAGAAAACCCTCTCTTAATCACTATATTATTTGGCCTCCTCCACAGTTGAGATGCACCACAAAACCCGACAGCGGTACTTTGGGACACAAATCTTTCTCAGTTCACTCACTTGGTTCTAACTTAATATTCTGAATAGGCGTTATTAAATAACTACATTCAGAGGATGCACTATGATCAGGATTTGTAGATATGGATAAGTGATAATACTAGTAACAACGATTCATATTATATCTATTTACAAAAAAGTTTCTGAAGGGAACTAACATTTGTTGAGAGTAAACCATGTGAGGATGTGCACTACTTTTTCCTATGTTGTCTTGTATAATTCTTACTCAAGTCTTACAACTCTGCAGAGTCGTTACCATTATGTCCACGTAAAAACTGAAGGAACTGAGGTTTGGGGAAATTCACTGATTTGGTTGGTTTACAAAGTTAGCAAATAGCAGAGTTGGAACCTGAACCCAAACCTGACTCCAAAGAACATGATTTTCTCTATCTAAAGTAGCTCATTAAAAACATATATATGTAGGTTGATAAAATAAAAGCAAAAAATCAAAATCAGAGAAAGATGGAGGTTAATTAATACTCAAAGTTAAGGTAATAGTTTTACTATCAGTCCATGTAAAATTTAGTCCTAAACTTCCTGGTTGTCAAGAAGAATGTTTACTAAATGCATATTAAACACTAATAATTATTCTGTGGCCCCATTTAAATATTAACTTTGCCTAATGATGCTGTAACAAAGGATTTCTCAACCTCATCTCGTGAACATGAAAAACATACCACTGTTAAGGTGAGAAATATATTTAAAATGGGGTATGCTATTGAATGAAACTGCAGCGTGCTTTTTTTCACTTAACAATATCATGGATCTATTTCCAGGCCAACACATATAGATCTAAATGGTTACTAAATGCACATTAAACACTAATCATTGCTGGGCCAAAATAGTATCACATAGTCTCCATATACTGAATCAGACACCTTTCCAAATAAAACTATACATATAAACGACTAGTTTTGAAATGTGCAGATACAGATGTGAAGGTAGGCACTTTCATTTACTCTGCTTGTGGGAATCTGAAGTGTCACAATATTTTGGGGAAGTAATCAGTATATTTTAATATCTTAAAAACAACCCAAATCACCCTTTGGCCAAGAAACCCACTTAGAAGTAGTCTACAGGGCTTCCCTGTTGGTGCAGTGGTTAAGAATCTGCCTGCCAATGCAAGGGACACGGGTTCGAGCCCTGGCCCAGGAAGATCAGACATGCCGCGGAGCAACTAAGCCCATGTGCCACAACTACTGAGCCTGAGCTCTAGAGCCTACAGGCCACAGCTACTGAGCCCACATGCCACAACTACTGAAGCTTGCTCGCCTAGAGTCCGTGCTCCACAAGAGGAGCCACGACAATGAGAAGCCTGAGCATTGCAACAAAGAGTAGCCCCCGCTCACCGCAACTAGAGAAAGCCCGCGCACAGCAACGAAGACCCAACACAGCCAAAAATAAAAATAAATAAATAAATAAATTTATTTTTTAAAAAGTAGTCTACAGAAACAAAAGCATCAGTCCATAATTTACAGGTGCAAGTGCATTTAATGCAGCATTTTTACAGCAAAAAACTGGAAACAATCTACACACTCGTCAACAGGGAAATGACTAAAGTACATCTGTACTATGAAATAATATAAATCTAGTTTAAAAACCATTTAGATATAAGTATTAACCTGGAAATATATCCATGATTTTAAGTGAAAAAGAGCATGCTGCAGAGTTTTATGATAGCACATCCCATTTTTGAACACATACACACTCAATCCTATATGCATATACTATGGAAGGATACACACCAAGCTGTGAAAAATTAATACACAGATTGAGAGAAAAAAAGGGGAAAATTATTAACTTTCTTTATATATCCCTGTGAGGACACTATAAGCATGTACTATATTCATTAGTAATATTCTAAAATATTAAAAGTAGAGGAAAAGAAGACAAATATTTTTTAAGCATTTTTATATATAATTCTAATACAAAACAAGAACAAACAAACAAAAAATCCCAGTCATAATACTTCCAACATTACTTCCACATTTACCAATAATATGGGGAACATCATATGAAGTGACTCGTGATTAGACTCAAAAAACAAACAGGAGAATTCCCTGGCAGTCTAGTGGTTAGGACTCTGTGCTTTCACAGCCGAGAGTCCAGGTTCAATCCCTAGTTCAGGTACTAAGATCCCACAAGCTCTGGGGTGCAGACAAAAAAAAAATAAACAAACAAACAAAAAAAACCAAACACACAAACAGAAAACACCCCAATAATGGAGGGCATTTTTTCATTTTCTTATGGTTTGACTCCTTGCTGTGTTACCTTATGCACTTGTCTGACTAATCCTTTCACAACTGTTACACAGCTATTTTATTCCACTCTTAGAGCATAAGATGTTACTGTGTAATTTTTACGTAACTGATTCAAGACAACACAGGAAAAAAGCTACCCCCGAATAAAAATATTCCAGGTGATTTAAATTCTTATCCTTATTGTTAGAATTAAGTGGTTTTTTTTTTACATGAAGAACACTGTTAAAAACACCTGAGCCAGGATAAACTGCATTTGTGATTCCAATATAAAAAAATTTTTAAATTATCTACTAGGCACAAAGCCTTATGCTAGGCTTTGACAATACAGTAATGAAATTATACAATACAGTAATGAAATACATTACAACACAGTAATGAAATAAAGGGGTCCCTCCCTTCAGGGAACTCAAGAAGAGAAGCATTTTGGTGTGCTTACAAGCCCACTAAAGTGGAATGCTACTTGATTTGTCAGTTAAGTGGACACAGAACTTTGGGAGTTAATCTACTAAACTAATCTAATCAAAATGTATGCTCAATTTCCTTTCCTCAACACTAATGCAACCTCTGAAAATAACCCGCTCATTTCTGAGACGCACTTTAAAAATCACCTGACTTTTGACAAGATATTTAAAGTCACACTTTTATATAAATTAATAATGTGATAAGAAAAAAACAGATTTCTCTTGAATCACGAGAAAGACAAAAGTTTCCACCTAATTATGACAGCACGCTGTGAATAGGAAATAAAGTACTTTACTGTTGTACCTCTGTCCACAGAAGGAAAGTACTTAGGAGGAAAACAAAACAAAACTAAAACCCTGCACTTACCGTTAGAGTTAAAAGAATTAGCAATAAGTGAAAAATTTACTGATGAAATGATGTCTGAGATTTCCTTCAAAATAATTTGGTAGATGGAAAAGAATCTAAAAAAGAGTGGATATATGTATATGTATAAATGATTCACTTCGCTGTACAGAGAAAACTAACACAACACTGTAAATCAACTATACCCCAATAAAAATCAAAACAAGAAAAAACAACAACAAAAAATGTAATTTGGTGGAGAGATACAGGTGTATATAGATGAAAGGAGACTGATCACTGATGACACTGGCTGATGGATATATGAAGGCTCAACATACTACTCTACTTTGTATATGTTTAAAATTGTCTAGAAAAAATAGTTTCTTAAAATAATAGTATCTTTGATACCTCTATATGTGCATTGCTGACTCCCGGCATGCCCAGCATTTTTAATCACATAAAAATGTTTCAAGCTTTTTTTAAAAAATGAAACATCTCTCAATAGCTCTAGCTTTAAAATATCTTATTTGCCTTAACCCAAAGTTTCCTCTAATTGTACAATATCTTACTGAGATTATGCAAAGATATTTAAGACTAATAATCAGTTGTAAAAACACTCCACATTCTGTTGCATAGCTGAAGTATGCAACAACTATAAAGTGTAACATGAAATATAAAAAACAAAATCTTTTTAAAATGTAGCTTTAATTCCAAGGAATTTTTTAGGTTATTAATATCTAAAGGTTTTACTTCTTTACAATAACGGCCATTTACTGAGTGACTATTATATGCCAGCTACTTTATAAGCAATCTCTAATTCTAAAAACTAACTCATTTTACAGATAAGGAAACCAGCTCAGAGAGGAGATATACCAATGGTCATATACTACTAAAGGGAAAGCTAAGATTAAGGCCCAGGTCTAACTCTACAGCTCTCTAAAGCCATGCTCCTCTCAATCAACAAATACTAAACACCCACTACATGCTTGGCACTGTTAAGAGACAACGGGGCACTTACCATATTCCAAGCAATGTGCTAAGGGTTTTAAACCCCATTTAATCTTCACAACAACTCTAAATTGTACGTACAGTTATCCCGTGAACAGATAAGGACACTTAGTCTGAGAAGTTAAGTGACTTGCTTAACGTCACTTAACTAGGAAGTGGCAATACGGGCGTGGGAACCCTCCAAACTCCTAACCACTACATGTCTCAAAGGCATGACCAAGTAAATGGGTGTAAGCAGAAATCTGAAGAAACATTTGGGGAAGTCTTGGGGGGTGGGCGAGTGGGAGCTGGGTTATCGCAAGGTCACATTTGTCCTCAATAACCACCCCTAAATAAAAGGCAGTTGTGACAGTAATGGAACCGAGCAGTAAACTTTGCAAGAGTCCAAATCTGGACACTGACACTTGCTGTGGGACCACCAGGAAAGCATTTGCTCTCTGCGAAACCCAGCTTCTCCTTCAAATATAAAATGGAAATCTTGCCATCTCTCCTCTGGGGTGGTGAAAATGAGGACTGGCAGTGTAGTGGCCCACACGACAGACTCTGGGTTCTAAAGGAGTAATCAGCTGTTACCCAAATGCAAACATAGCAAAAAAGGAATTAAGCCGTAGCTACATTTTAAATGGTCCTGTGTGTAACCCTGGCCTAACCTGAGTTTGCCTATACCATCATTAACCAGCCACATCACACCTTCACGCCTCAGTTTCCTCACTTGGGAGATGGAGACACTTACCCCCCAGGGCCCCGTGAAGCAAGATAAACCTGTTGGAAGACACCTAAATCCGGGTCTGGCACACGGTAAAGTGCAAACCACCAAAACACGCTTCTTCCGCCTTCTTTTCTTAAATTCTAGAAAAGCCAAAACTTTTTGTCTTCGTTATTTCTAGATGCTAGCTAGCATCGGGGTCTTAGAGGATGTCACAGACCTTACAGGGCTTCACCCAAACCAGAACCTCGGACGCCCAGACCCCTGCCCAGCCCGAGTCCAAGAGAGCCTACCCACATCGACAAGGACGTCGCAGACGGTCCAAGAGGCCAGCGGGGCTGCGGGCTGCTGCCTTTTGTGCTCGGGGCCGGACGCGGCCTATGGGCCGGGAAACGCCACGTCCGGGGCTCGTGAGCTGCAGAGCGGCGCGGCCCGCGTGGACAAACCCGGCGGGGGAGGTCGGCGGCCGCCGAGAGTGGCGGCAAGGAGACGGGGCCCGCGGGAGGTGCGAGTCGGCCCAGGCCGGCTGAGGAGGCGGGGAAGACGAGGCCGAACACACCCTTGCCCACGCCGCGCCCCGGAGCCCTCGACTGGGCGGGGAGGACCGGAGCTTCGGCGGGCGCCGCGTGGGGACACCCTCGCCCCCGCATGGACTCCTGTCAGGCCGCCGCGGCGCCCACCGCCGACCCCGGGCTCGCCGCGGCCTGACACGGCCCACCCTGCAACGCCCCTCGCCCGCGCCCCGGGCCAGCCGTCGTCCCCACCCCCGGCCCGGGGAGAGCCCGGCGAGGAAGCCCCGGGCCCCCGGACACTGCGGAAGGCCTGGGTTACCTGGGGGGTTGCTGGTGGCTGGGCAGCTTTCCGGGAGTGAGGGGGGCGTCAGGACGAGGAAGAGGCGGGCGGGCGCAGCAGGAGAGGGGCGGGGGCGGTCGGCCGAGGCGCCGGCAAGCAGCGGGCAGGCCGAGAAGCTGCAGACGCACTGGCGGCAGTGGCGGTGGCAGCGGCGACGTTCCTGCAGCTCCCTCAGGGTCTTCCTCGGGCACGTCCAAGATGGCGGCGCTCCCTGCACAGGGTTTCCTGTCACCCTCGCAATGGGCCGGACCACAAAAGAAGGGGGGAGGAGGATGCGCACGCAGCTGGAGAAGCCCGGAAGAGTGTGGCCGTGGCCCGGCCTGCTGGCCACGCCCCTTCCTCAGTCCTCCCCTCTGGACTCGTCGCAACGCTGCCGAACCCGCCCCTCTGGTCCTCGCGCCCGAAGGGGCGGAGGAAAGCGCTTGTGCGCAAGCGCAGTCGCGCGTCCTCGCCTCCTGTGGGAAGTTACTGCGCAGGTTACCGTAGGACCTGCTGAGGTACGTCTGGGTTCTGCAGCGCTAGGGTTGTAACTATGGGGACTTTTTACTATTTTTAATGCTAGCAGCTACCACTACTGGAGGCTTACCTTACACCGACCACTGTGCAAAGCACACATTTACTGAATTCATTCAACATGTATGTATCAAGCGATTCGTACCTAACGGTGAACACGGCACCTAGGTCCCTGTCCAACAACCTCAGGAGATACATATCTCCATTTTATTGATGGTGAAACTGAGGCTCAGATTGATCAAGTCACTTGTCCAAAATCATGCAGCTAGGAAGTGGCACTTTCTGCCCTATGTTTCACCTCTGTCCCTTACAACCTCCCTTTGGGGGGGTCACTTTGATGGGAGGAGAGAAATTGTGACATTTTTCAGAATCTGGCCACCACCTACCACCCTCTTCCAACTTAGTCTGCTATATCACCTCCCCAGAAAGTTTAGCGCACCCCGGTACAAGGCCGCATGCTGACTTTCATGGCCCCGGGCACTTTTGCTTTGCGCTTGTGGATATATAATATATATATTTATGTAGTAGATAATATTTATTTAATATATATTTCATATTTTACAAATGCATTAATATACAGATAAATATATTAATGTTATATAGCAAGTCATTTTCTTCAATCTAAAAGTCCATTTTTCTCTTCTGATTTTGAACTTAAACATTTTTATAGACCCCTAAAAGTATTGTGGACCCTAGGCACTGTGCCTGCTGTACCTAATGGATAAGACAGCCCTGCCTCAATCCACCAAAATGAAGTTCAAGCCTGCTTTTAGCATTCAAGACCTTTCATAAGCTGGTTCTGCCATGCGTGAGATTTCATTGGAAAAATGTATGGGAATTTACAAATATCTTTTTTTCAGAACAATCTGAGAATGAATCCCTGCTCTACAACTTACTAATGATATCTTTGGGCATGTCACTTGATTTGTCAGATCTTCAGTCTCTTCAGAATAAGAATAATAATATCTATCTCACATGAGTCCTTGTGAAAATTAAATGAGATAATATATGCAAAATGCTTGGCATATGAGAATTTAATACATGGGATGGTTATTACATGATAACCTAATATAAGGTAATACTAATCTATAAGGTAATCCATCAGGCTCCAGACACGCAGGCTCAGCGGCGATGGCTCACGGGCCCAGCCGTTTTGTGTCATGTGGGATCCTCCCGGACCCGGGCACGAACCCGCGTCCCCTGCATTGGCAGGCGGACTCTCAACCACTGCGCCACCAGGGAAGCCCCTATTTCTATATTCTTTAACTCCAATAAGTATAGTTTGTTTGTTTCACAATTTAACATCTCTGAAATCAGGAAATTTGCCTGTACCAAATAAAGGAGAAAGCTATGAACCAACTGACACTACTGGTCCAGCTATGAACTTATGTCTGGCTAGAAAGTTTGTATATATACAATTGTCACCTGAACTGAAACCTTTATGTATAGCTAACGCTTACTGAACACTTATTGTGTTCCAGGAAATGTCCTAAGAATCATGCATATTTTCTTATTTAATCCCTACAACATCCCCATGAAGTCACTACTCTATTCACCCCATTTTATGAATGAGAAAACTGAGTGTCATACAGGGCTAAAGTCATATAGGTGAAAACTGGTACTGGGATTTGAATTCAAACACATATAACTTCAGATCTCCCATCCTAAGCATTACTTTGTAGTTCACGCTTTATTTGCATTTAGCAGCTTAAATGTAGATCTCTAAATTTGCTTAAATCTGTGTCAAAGTCATTACACTTTGAAGCTGCATTGAAAAGAAACGTTGTGAATGCAGAATGCCTATCACATGCTAAGCAGTGCAATTAAAGAGTAGAAATTGGCAATTCTTGTAATAATTCACAGAATTTTCAAAGTAGGAAGAGGTTGTGTGACACTAACTGCAGCATACTTAAAATGGACTGTCCTTTGGATGACAAACATCTGTCAGGGTTTCTAGTTGTTTTTTTTTTTAAAAAAAGCTATTTACATGAAAAGAGTATATGCAAAATGTTCATTGTAGCACTGTTTGTAATAGCAAAAGACTAGAGACTAACTGTCACTAGAGAGCTGTTGTAATAAATTTTAGTACATCCATATTGTGGAATATATGAAGCAATAAAAAAGAATGAGGCACATGTACATATCCTGATATGGAACAATCTCTAGGAAATACTTCAAGTGAAAAAAACAAGATATGGAAAAGTAAATAGTATGCCAACATTTATTAAATTATAAAAGGAAAGGATAATAGACATATATTCTTGTGTAATTGGACATTAAGAGAGCTTTTTCCTATTGTCCTGAAACTGCTGCTGAAACCCAAATCCGAACCAAAAAGTCCATAAGGAGCCCACATTCTATATTTAAAGAACTGCCAGTGGTTGGAACCAGCTACCTTCCAGCAGGGCATTTGAAGAGCCATTATTGTTATTCTACCAGCCCTTCCATCAGTTCCTACTCCACTACTCCACCTATTCCCCATTCCCACCCTTCTCCCACAGACAAACCATCACCACTAATCAGTGCAAAGAAAGAATGGAGAGAAGGGAGGGAAGGCAGCCTTGAGGACAAATGCAGTTTTCTGAAAAGAGACCCATCCCTTCCTCTCCCTCCATGGGGGGTTGTAGTCCCTCTTAGAGGCAAGGGAGAAGGGCTCCCAGAGAATCACTAGTGAAGACTGGGCGTGCCTGCACGAAGAGGACACTGGCAACCCCCGGATATCTGTTACTTACTAACCTGTTCTGCCCGTTGCTTCTTCGGCAAAGGAAAACACAAATGGAGAAAGACCACATGGAAGGGGACTTTGGATGGCATGGTGGAGGGCTTTAGATGGAAGGGGACTGGAACTGCCCCCACCATGCTCACACACAGCTTAACTTCGCAGTCCTAGATTGAATAACACAAGCTGGCACTCAGCTGGAAGATACAGCAAATGTATGAGGGGTCACCCATTCCTAGAGGAGATTCATGAGATTGATCACTCCAGTACTGATTCTTTTTCATATCTACTTGTTCTTGTTTCATTTACACCTGTTTATATTTTTATAATTTCTTTTGTAAAAATAGATGTTATTCTATTCTTTATCTTTTTCCAGAACCCAAACTTGAAATTCATTTTCAGATCTCTCTATTGTGTTTATTTAAACCAAAATGATTCATCTCCTTATTGGTTTTATAGGCTTAAATTTGTTAAGTTTACTCATATGTTTTAGAATTTTGGTTCATAGACTTATCTTGGACTGTACATTCTTTTTCCTCTATCTCTGTCTATGCTCACCCTTTTTTTATGTAGTAGTTTTGGAGTTGCCATCAATCCAGAACCAGACATTAAAATATTGATGTCCCAATCCCTGAGGTAATATTGAAGATATAGCAGAACTAATACAATTTGTACTCTGGTATTTATTACCATGTACTACTACCTAATTTTAAAAACTAATATATGTTCAAATGTAGTTGATTAACTTCCAGTGATACATAATTCAATTGAGGAAAAACAAACAGTAATAAAAAATACTAGTTTAGAGATTGGTTCAGCTGAGCAGAAATTGAGACACAGAAGTAGAGAAAAAACATATGGACACCAAGGGGGGAAAGCGGCGGGGGTTGAGGGTGGTGGTGTGATGAATTGGGAGATTGGGATTGACATATATACACTGATGCGTATAAAATAGATAACTAATAAGAAAAAAAATAAATTATAAATAAATAATACTAGTTTAATCAAAAAAGAAATGGCAATTGATATACTGTACTTCAAAATTTAGCAGACTAAGAAGTCAAAATTAAGTCCATGGGACTCTTTTGTCTCTGGAGATGGAAAAGGATTAGATTCAAATTTATGGTACTAAAGAAGAAAGTGATATATAAATGTAAGGATAAGTACACGCTATATTCAATTGTAAAAGAAATTTTGTGACCATTAGCATATCCCCCCTCCACCTTATATAATCGTCTGGAGTCATAGCTTATGAGGGTGGAACATTCTAAAGTTGATCTGTAAGAACAACAAAAATCACATGAGGTGAAAGATGTACTTGAGGGAATTTCCTGGCGATCCAGTGGTTAGGACTCTGTGATTTCATTCCTCCCTGGATTCAATCCCTGGTCGGGGAACTAAGATCCCACAAGCCACATGGTGCAGCCAAAACAAACAAAAGAAGATGTACTTGAAAATTTCTTAGGAGAGCTTCGAACTGGAGACTGATTTATCATCTCTGAATTTTCCTCCAGCATTTGATCTGATAGCCTTCTCTTTGGCTGACCATCCAAAGTGGGTGGTTTAGATTTAGAGGCAATGCTACATGAAAAAACGTGCATCTTTGAATCACACTCAGTGTGGCAAAATGACCATGCCATGAAAGCCACATGAAAACTAAGATCTACTGAGAAAATAGCAGATTTAAGTCTTTTGTCACATTCTTCCTCCATGGCATGCACTTATTTAGAAAAAGGGAAGGCAGAGTGGTATTTAAATTTTCTTTATTGCTTTGTTGACCTTATACATTTAGTTGAAATAATGTAAGTGAAGAGCATGGGTGATGTGACACAACTGGATTAAACATGGTAGCTCTTTCCATGGCCCAAATATGGCAGGTGCTGTCAGGAACTAAGATCTCACCCTAGTTGTAAGCCAACAACTTAGTGTAACGTGGTTTCATGGATATGAGCGGAGGACATGAGAATTCCGGGTCAGAGACAAAGAACTTTATTATCCACAGCACCACATGCAGCATGAGCATCGGCATGTTTACATCAGTTCCTGGATGTCAGGAACCCTGAGCTTAGGGAAACCAAATCTTTTATAGTGGGAGGCAAGCATTTCTGTCTTTTGCTCTGGAGGGAAATACTCTATCTTTGAAGGCCGTTTGCTCTACAAACATCCTTGTGAAGATGGTGTGGAACAAATGATAGTGCCTCTGCTCACAAGATGTGCAGAAACTCAAGAGGACAAGATTTTATTATGTTGTATTATATTTGGTGGAAGGGCACAGTGAGTAAATGGTTTGCTATGGAGGAAAGAATATGGTTTTCACAGTCACACTGACCCTAGCTCCATTTCTAGCATAAGTTTTTATAAGCTAAATGACCTTAGTCAAAGCGGTTAACTTCTCTGAGCCTCAGTGACATAATGGGGTAATAGATCTTCTCCCATAGAATGTTTGTTTAGATCAACTAAGAAAGTGTAATAGAAAGGATCATTCACAGTATCTGGAATATTCTAAGCATTCAACAGATGCCCAATCCTTCTATCCTTCCCTCATTCACTGATTTCCTCATTTGTGTGAATCGGATGCACAATTAGGCTTCTGCCAGAGCCCCAAATCCCTCTCCCAAATTGAGCAGCAACTGGCCATTTCTGCCACACCACCCTCCTTTGCTTAGGAGGGGGCAAGCATTAGAGCTCAAAGGCCTAGGGAAGCTGGGTTTACACACTGAAGCCACAAAGACTGGAACAACTTTGTGCCACAACTACTGAGCCTGTGCTCTAGAGCCTGCGTGCCATAACTACTGAAGTCCACGTTCGTAGAGCCCGTGCTCTGCAGCAAGAGAAGCCACCGCGATGAGAAGCCCGTGCACTGCAATGAAGAGTAATCCCCACTTGCCAGAACTAGAGAAAAGCCCTTGCGCAGCAATGGAGACCCAACGCAGCCAAAAAAAAAAAAGTTTCTTAACGTCTCTAAGGCTTCATTTTCTTGCCTCTAACATGAGGAAATAGTAGGATCAAATTCCTCAGGTAGTTGTGAAGAGAAAATGAGGTAAAGCATGAAAAGCTCTTAACGAGTGCCTGATAGTCAGCAAATCCTCAGGAAACAGTAGCTACAATTATTATTTCTGAGAGTCAATCAATAGCTCCTGAAGCAGTTTCTCCATATAATTTGGGAAAGAAAAAAAACTTTATCTGCTATCATGGAATTCAACAGAGATCCGAAGTTCTGTGCCAAATAATAAAAATAGGGACAGAGAGAAGAGAGGAGAAGGATGGGACGCAGGCCCCTGTATGTGTAGCTGGTTTGAAAGACTGACTGGAATAGGATACAGGGCAAACTCCGCTAAGCCTTCCCTTCCCTGTACCCACTTTGCCACCCCCCCACACACACACACAATCATAGACCAGCTGATACTTATCCAGGGTCTGACATCACTATTCCCAGGAGAGGGTACTGTCTTTATAGATATATTAGCTAGGTTTTGCTGTGTAACAAATAACCCCCAAATCTCAGTGGTGTACAACCCCAAAGGTTTATTTCTTGCTCACCCCTATGTCCATGATGGGTCAACTACTTCCCTGTTCCATGTTATCTTTACTCCAGAACCCAGGCTGAGGGAGCTCCTCTCTCTCTCTCTGGAACATTGCCAGATTTCATGGCAGAAGGAAAAGAGACATGGTGAACAACATGCTGGGTCTTCAGCCTTCTGTTCCAAAGTGACATACATCACTTCTTCTCACATTTCATTGGCCAGAGCAAGTCTTATGGCTTCATGATGACAGAGTTGGGGCACATAATTCTGCTCCAGGGAGGTTATATAGGGGAAGCGTAATCCACTCTTCCACAGTGGACTACCTCCCCATCCAAACATACTCAGGTGTCAGAGGGACAGACAGCCACTGACAGCTGTTTATTAGCTGACCCTGGACCTTCTCTGAGCCTCCATTTTATCCTCTGTGAAATGGAGATAGCAACACTTGTCCTGTCAACCTCACAGAAAAGGGGTAAGAATTCAAATGAGACCACAGATATGAATGTGATTTGTAAACTGTAAAGTCCTGCACTCCCATGAGAGGGTTTTATTACTAGTATGAGTCTAACAGGAGAGATAATAAAGCTTTTTAAAAACCAACTGGATAAGGGAATCTCTGAGGTCTCTGATATTCAGTGTTCTCTTACTGAGAAAGCTGTGGGATCCACTCAGGAGAGGCTGCCAGGTGACCACACATCACAGGCAACCCGGCATTCACGCATCAGTGATTCACTCATCAGTAACTGATGTTTTTGCTTGGACTTGGGCTCCTGTCTCCTTCTGACCACTGGAGCTCCTCAGCGCCCCCTTCCTATTTTTCTGCTCAGGCAGAAAAATGGATGCCTTTCTAACCAAGCCCCTATTATGCAGAAGAGATAATAGAGATCCAAGATGTTAACTGACCTGCCCAACTCAGCAAGTGTGTTCAGAGCTAGGACTAGAAATCAGACTTTGGATTCCTAATCTATTGCTTTTCTAAAACTTAGATTCCAACACTACAGCCGTTAATGCTGAGATTTGGGCAAGCTTATTAAGCTCTCTGAACCTCAGTTTCCTCATCTGTAAAATAGGTATGGTGGCCCTGACTTTATTGGATTGTTATGAAGGTTAGACATTCATATAAAATTCTTCTTCACCAAAACCCCCAACCCCACCCCCCATTTACACCCCTCTGCTCTCCCTGCCAGGTGTCAGCTCCCTCCTGGAAGAGGCCCCTGCAGCCTTCAAGGTTGGTTCTGAGAACTGCTCCTGGACTTCACTGGGGGTAAGGGGGGTATTCCCTTCCCCGTGGTGCCTCAGTACCTATGAGGATTTAGTTATTTTAGAATTCCCAGAGCACAGTATCTGTGAAACAGGTGAAAGTTTCAAGAGCAGATAGACATTTTAATGAATCATTATTCTTAAAAAAACGTCTTTCTCTCTCTTCTTTGGTCTTGCCAAAGATCCTTTTTGTAAGGTGGGATCTTAACAAAACGGCACCGCGAAACAGAGGAAAGCTTCAAGTGAGCTTTATTAGGGAGCGCTCCCGGGCGAGGTTCACTGGTCCGAGAGAAAGGGGGCCAGAGAAGTCGCGTCCAGTACTGGATGAGGGGAATTTTTATTGGGGTAAAAGCAGAAGGCGGCTTGCAAGGGGAGGGGGTGGTTTGCTATACAGGGTAATTCCTTATTTGGTGAGAATACAGCAGGGCCAGGTGTTGGTTGGTGTGTTGTGGGGCGTAAGCCCATTTTCCCTCCCCGTCAGCCCCATTGTTTTCTGGGCAGGAAGTTAGAGTCTCTTGTTGATTCCCAGAACAGGTGAGGTCGTTATGTCCCAATGCCTCTCCTACCTCATACTGGTCGATGTTTTCTCTTACCCACCCCGGGCCTCCTTTCACCCGGGCCAATGGACCTTACATCCCAACATCTTTGATGGATTGGGGCGACGTTTTGTCTCTGGCTACTTCCTGCATGAGTGGGGGCGTCGTTGGGGTTGGGCGGTCGGGGGCCCGGATTTAAGGAGAGCCAGTGGGGGGTTCTGTAGGAAGCAGGGTGTAAGGGCCGAGAAGCATCTGGTTTGTGGCTACTCGAGAGACTTCTTCCATGCACCTGCGAAGGAACCTAAGAAAACAGGGAGCAAACATAAACAGGATACAAATAAAAAATAGGGGCCCGAGATTGGTGTTAGCCAGGTAAAAAGGGTGGATTACCACCAATCGGGAATTGGGGAGGTGGACGGTTGGTGTTTGCGTTGGAGTTCACGGATAATCCGGGTGCGGTCGGTTGTTAGACTTTTTGTGGTAGGGGTAAGGTGGAGCCCCAGGTAGGTTACAGAAGATACAGATAACTGAGCCTTGGCTGGGGAGACCCGATAACCGCGAGAGCCAAGGTAATTAAGGAGATCTGTGGTATGTTGTCTAGAGAGGTTAAGAGATGGGCTGCAAAGGAGGAGGTCATCTACATATTGGAGGAGTATGCTGCGGGTAAGGGAGCAGGAAGTGAGGTCCCGTGCCAGCGCCTGACCAAAGAGATGAGGGCTATCGCGGAAGCCCTGGGGAAGAACTGTCCAGGTGAGCTGGCTAGAAGTATGAGTGTCCGGATTCGTCCAGGTAAAGGCAAAGAGGAAATAGGAGTCAGGATGTAGGGGGATAATGAAGAAGGCATCCTTGAGATCCAAAACCGTAAAGTGGGTTGTGGATGGGGGAATATGGGAGAGCAAGGTGTTTGGGTTCGGTATTACCAGGTGGAGAGGAATTATGGCCTCATTGATTATTCGGAGATCCTGGACCAGGCGATAATCTCCAGAGGCTTTGCGGACAGGCAGGATGGGGGTGTTGCAGGGAGAGTCAGTGGGGATAAGAAGTCCCTGATTTAGGAGTCTGGTGATAATAGGTTGTAGGCCCCTAAGGTGAGTCTCAGAGATGGGAAATTGGGGCCTTGACGGAAACTTGGAGGGGTCCTTTAGGCGGATGAGAACAGGGGAATGGTGTGTTGCTATTATGGGCTTAGAAGTATCCCAAACTTGGGGATTGATTGGGTATGGTGTGGTTAAAAGAGGAGGGCAGGAGGGAGAGGGTTCTAGAGATAGACCGAGAAGAGGAAGCAGAAGCTGGGAGGAGGGGACTTTAGGGTCAAGTCTGACCAGCTGGAGGGAGGCCCCTAAGTAAGAGAGGATATCTCGGCCTAAGCGGGGAACTGGGCAGAATGGCATGATTAAAAAGGAATGAGTAAATGGCATCCCGCCAAGATTACATGGGAGTAAACCGGTTTGAAATGGGGAGAAGGATTTGCCGTCAATACCCATAACCGAGATCTGGGAAGGAGAAACTGGCCTGGAATAGGTAGGCAGAACCGATTAGGTGGCCCCCGTGTCCACCAAAAATGAGATGGACTTACCCGCCACCTGTAGCGTTACCCTGGGCTCGGCGAGGGTGATGGGGTTCTTCGAGTCCGGGCGCCGTCAGTCGTCAGCCAATCCCAGCAGTTCGAGTGGCAATGCCGCAGGGTTGGCCTGCCCCCCGCGTGGAGACGCTGAGGGAGGGCCAGTCGTAGGGCAGTCACTCTTCCAGTGGCCCGTTAGCCCGCAGCTGGGACAGGGCTTAGAAGGAGGTTGGGGATTGGGACATTGGCGAGCCCAGTGGCCTTCTTTTCCACATTTGAAGCAGGCCCCTGGCGGGGTTGCCTTCTGCAGACCCCGTGGATGCTGTGATCCATGGGAGATGGCCGGCCTTAGGGCGGCCACAAGAGCTTGGGTTTGGAGGGCCACCTTCTGGTGCATCCGAGCCTGTCGGCTGGATTCTGCCAAATCCTCACGGCCATTATAGACTTTAAAGGCCATTTTTACCAGGTCTCGAATAGGGGTTTGAGGGCCGTCCTCTGCCCGTTTTAATTTTTTCCGAATGTCTGGGGCTGATTGGGTAATAAAATGGGTGGCTAGGACCGCTGCCCCTGCCGGTGTGTCGGGATCCAGCCGGATGTAGAGAGTTAAGGCCTGTGTAAGGCGATTGAGAAAGATAGCTGGATTTTCGTTAGGTTCTTGGGTTATCTCTTTTAGTTTTTCAAAATTGACCACCTTATGGGCAGCAGCCTGCATGCCAGCTAGGAGGCATTGAATCATGAGATCACGTTTACGGCCGACCATCTTGGCTGTCCTGATACTAGCCTGGGTCGGTGCCTGGTACAGCGGTTACGCCGACTGACATAGAATTATCAGTAAGGTGGACCTGATCTGCATGGTTTCGGGCAGCAGTTTGAATTCTTTCCCTTTCGTCTGGGGTTAAGGTAGAGGACAGAACCACGAAGATATCATGCCAGGTTAAATCATAAGCTTGAGAGAGATAGCGGAACTCCTTAATGTAGCGGGAAGAGTCAGCAGAGGAGGAACCCAGTCGTTTTTCTATTTGAGAGAGATCTTGGAGGGAGAAGGGGACGTGGACTCGGACCAGTCCTTCTGCCCCTGCTACCTCCCTCAGTGGACAGAGGAGGTTAGGATCCTGAGAATCATGCGAACGCGTGTGTGCGCTGATTGGTGGGGGGAGGGATGTGGGCAAAGGAGCTGACGGCGGTGGCGGGGGAGCAGCGGGAGGAGCGGCTTCAGGGGAAGGGGGAACCGCTTCGGGGTAGGGTGGGGGAGGTGTAAAAGGGGGGCAGCAAGAGATTCGGGGGGGTCGGTTAAAGGAGAGGAGGAGTTTTCGTCGGAGGGAGTTGGAGAAGTTTGTTTTGCGAGGAGAATCTGGGAGGTAGAGCAATTAAGGCATAGGGGCGGGAGCGCAAATACCAGAAGGCCTGAACATAGGGCACCTCGGACCATTTGCCCGTCCTGTGGCAGTAATTATTTAAATCACGGAGGATGTTAAAATCGAAAGTCCCTTCAGAATTGATTGTCCAGAGGATATTGTGGCCAGGCCACAGTGGAAGAGAAAATAAGCCGTCTGACAGCGGTGATCTTGGGAGAAATCGAGGGCTGTAAAATTGGCTAAGAGACACCCCAGGGGCGTCTTAGGATCTGGTTTCGATTGTGAGGTTCCCATGACCCCAGTCTGTCCCTGAGTGAATGGAGAGGGAGAGAGGCGTCCCTGGTCTCATTCTCCAATTCACGGCAGGTCGGAGGGCGGTCAGGCGATTGGGACGTCTCCACAGTTGCCCGAGGACCGGAGGGAGGACGGAGGAATCCCTGACGCGGCCGCGCTTAAGGACAGGGAGTCCGGAGGGCAGGGACTCTGAGGGTCGGAGGGAACAACGGAGAGGGACTTACCCCGTTTTCTGCCGGATCGGGTGTCTGAGCAGAGGTTCCCTGGTTGTCTCCTGGGGGAGGGGAGGAGCGGCCCGTGCGGCTGCCCGCGGGGCTTGGTACCCCTCCCGGGTTTCGGCACCAAATGTAAGGTGGGATCTTAACAAAACGACACCGCGAAACAAAGGAAAGCTTCAAGTGAGCTTTATTAGGGAGCGCTCCCGGGCGAGGTTCACTGGTCCGAGAGAAAGGGGCCAGAGAAGTCGCGTCCAGTACTGGATGAGGGGAATTTTTATTGGGGTAAAAGCAGAAGGCGGTTTGCAAAGGGAGGGGGTGGTTTGCTATACAGGGTAATTCCTTATTTGGTGAGAATACAGCAGGGCCAGGTGTTGGTTGGTGTGTTGTGGGGCGTAAGCCCATTTTCCCTTCCCGTCAGCCCCATTGTTTTCTGGGCAGGAAGTTAGAGTCTCTTGTTGAACAGGTGAGGTCGTTATGTCCCAATGCCTCTCCTACCTCATACTGGTCGATGTTTTCTCTTACCCCCCGGGCCTCCTTTCACCTGGGCCAATGGACCTTACACTTTTCCCCTCCAGATTCTGGAGAGAAAGCTAAGGAGGAAAGGGAGCGTGAAGGAAGAATTCTTTCCTGCCTATATATTTATTCTGGGTTTTACAGGCTTAATGTCTGACCTCCCCCACTCTGAGCGCAAAGGAGGAAAGGGGCCATTTTTACTGGGTTCACTGCTTTATACCTGGTACAAGCATGTACAAGATGTGAAGACAGAAACAAAAAGTAACTTGTTTCATCAGTAAATGAACACAGGGCAGCTGGGCTTGTCTAAGTGACCCATGCCTTCAAGCAGTCTCCGTTTTAGGACAGTAGCTGGGGTCACTGGTTTTCAAAAACTACTGGGAAAACCACATCCTGCTTCCCCCAATCCCTACGTCTATTCTGGTATCAAAATGAAAAAGATGGCAAAGCAGAGCATTTCAGATGCGGTCCACAAGAGGGTGTCACAGGCCCATGCCAGGCCAGCTCCATGGTTGGAACTCCTGGCCTTTGGTCCCACTTGTGTAGCTCACACAAATCTGGTTCGGCAGTACTTCCTCAGTCTCTTTTTTGGTTCTTCTCTTTTCCTGGCCCAGGAGGAAGTGGAGAAGCTTTTGGAGTCAGGTGGACTTGAATTAAAATCCTGGCTCTGTCATTTGGTGAGACGTTGGCAAATGAGTTAATATTCTGAGCTGTTGTATTATTAATAATTGCTAAATTCCCAAGGCCAGGGAATCACTGATTTATAGAGCAAGAAGAGACCTTCAAGATTGGCCAGCAGACCCACCACGTTTCACAGATGGGGACACTGAGGCCCAGGCTACACCAAAACCCAGCTGCCTCCTTCAAAAATACGTAAGACAGGGACTTCTCTGGTGGTCCAGTGGTTAAGAGTCTGCCTTCCAACGCAGGGGGCGCAGGTTTGATCCCTGGTCAGGGAACTAAGATCCCACATGCCACGGGGTAACTAAGCCTGTGCAGCACAACTACCGAGCCCGCGTGCTCTGAAGCCCGTGTGCCATGACTACTGAGCCCACGCACTCTAGATCCTGCACGCCACAACTAGAGAGAAGCCTGCGTGCTGCAATGAAGAGCCCGTGCGCCGCAGTGAAGAGCCTGTGCTCCACAATGAAAGATCCCGCACGCCTCAGCTAAGACCCAACGCAGCCAAATAAATAAATAAATAATTTTAAAAATGCATAAGACGTAAGAGCATTCATCAATGAACAAATGAATGAAAAGATAAGCCAGCAAGGACTTTGGATCCAGACAAAAACACAAACTCTTGTTTTCATCATCCAGCTTTGCTGGTGTCTAACTTGATCAAGTTGCTTGACCTCTTGTGCCTCAGTTTCCTCGTCTCAGTGGGGGAGGGGAAATATACTCAGGGATAATAATGGTACCTACTTCATAGGGTGTTGTGAGAATTCAATGAGCTCAGACATAAAGTGCTCAGCTAGGTGCTTGGCACCTAGTAGATATCGTATCTTATTTATAATCTAGGTCTAGGTCATGTAACCTTTCCGAGCCTCAGTGTTCTCATCTATAGAGTGGGGATTTTACATAGCGTTGTAGGGAGGATTAAATGGCACAACACAAAAAAACTCACAACATAGGACCTGGCTCATGGTAGTGATATAAAATACAGTTTATAATGATAAGTATTACTTTATCCCTGTCCGTGAAGTAAAGAATGATTGTTTCTAAGAACAAAGCTTTACACACACACACACACACACACACACACACACACACACACACCCTTGTTACTGCCTTAGTTGAGACCTCTTTTCTCCCCTGGACTATTGCTACAGAGCCTGCACCTTGGGAGGAATGAGTGATGCTACCTGGCTGGTGGCTCACCTCTAGGGGGCTCCCTTCCTTAGCTCCAGCCAAATGTTGCTGGGAGAATATATAGGTTCCTTGTCGTATTAGTTTCCTACAGCTGCTGTAACAAAGTACCACCTGCTGGTAGTTAAAACCATTGTATTCTCCCACAGTGTTGGAAGTTAGAAATCTGAGATCAAGGGGCTGAGGTTGGATCGAATCCTTCCCTGCCTCTCTGGCTTCTGGCAGTCAATCCTTGCTGATCCTTTGGCTGACAGCTGCATCACCCCAATCTCTGCCTCCATTACCAGCCACATGGCATTCTCCCTCTTGTGTATCTGCGTCCCTTCTAGAGAAGGACACCAGTCATATTTGACTAAGGGTCCATCCTACTCCACTAAGACCTCATCTTAATTTACATCTTAATTGCGTCCATGAAGACCCTATTTCCAAATAAGTAGAAGTCACAGGCACCAAGGGTTAGGACTTCAACATATCTTGCAGGGGGGTGCAATTCAACCCACAGCACTTGTTAAAAGATTTTTCAAAAAATTTGAAATTTTATGAGCTCTTCTGACTTATTACAGATTCAATGCAATCCCTATCAAACTACCAATGGCATTTTTCACAGAACTAGAACCAAAAAGTTCACAATTTGTATGGAAACACAAAAGACCCCGAATAGCCAAAGCAATCTTGAGAAAGAAAAACGGGAGGAATCAGACTCCTGGACTTCAGACTATACTACAAAGCTACAGTAATCAATACAGCATGGTACTGGCACAAAAACAGAACTATAGATCAATGGAACAGGATAGAAAGCCCAGAGATAAACCCATGCACATATGGTCACCTTATCCTTGATAAAGGAGGCAAGAATATACAATGGAGAAAAGACAGCCTCTTCAATAAGTGGTGCTGGGAAAACTGGACAGCTACATGTAAAAGAATGAAATTAGAACACTGCCTAACACCATACACAAAATAAACTCAAAATGGATTAAAGACCTAAATGTAAGGCCAGACACTATCAAACTCTTAGAGGAAAACATAGGCAGAACACTCTATGACATAAATCACAGCAAGATCCTTTTCAACCCACCTCCTAGAGAAATGGAAATAAAAACAAAAATAAACAAATGGGACCTAATGAAACTTAAAAGCTTTTGCACAGCAAAGAAAACCATAAAAAAGACGAAAAGACAACCCTCAGAATGGGAGAAAATATTTGCAAATGAAGCAACTGACAAAGAATTAATCTCCAAAATTTACAAGCAGCTCATGAAGCTCAATATTAAAAAAACAAACAACCCAATGCAACAATGGGCAGAAGACCTAAATAGACATTTCTCCAAAGAAGATACACGGATTACCAACAAACACATGAAAGAATGTTCAGCATCATTAATCATTAGAGAAATGCAAATCGAAACTACAATGAGGTATCACCTCACCAGTCAGAATGGCCATCATCAAAAAATCTACAAACAATAAATGCTGGAGAGGGTGTGGAGAAAAGGGAACCCTCTTGCACTGTTAGTGGGACTGTAAATTGATACAGCCACTATGGAGAACAGTATGGAGGTTCCTTAAAAACTAAAAATAGAACTACCATACGACCCAGCAATCCCACTACAGGGCATATACCCTGAGAAAACCATAATTCAAAAAGAGTCATGTAAAAAAAAAAAAAAAAAAAAAAAGAGTCATGTACCACAGTGTTCATTGCAGCTCTATTTACAATAGCCAGGACATGGAAGCAACCTAAGTGTCCATCAACAGTTGAATGGATAAAGAAGATGTGGTACATATATACAATGAAACATTACTCAGCCATAAAAAGAAACGAAACTGAGTTATTTGTAGTGAGGTGGATTGACCTAGAGTCTGTCATACAGAGTGAAGTAAATCAGAGCAAAACAAATACCGTATGCTAACACATATATATGGAATCTAAAAAAAAAAAAAAAAGGTTATAAAAAACCTAGGGGCAGGATAGGAATAAAGATGCAGACATAGAGAATGGGCTTGAGGACACAGGGAGGGGGAAGAGTAAGCTGGGACGAAGTGAGAGAGTGACATGGACGTATATACACTACCAAATGGAAAATAGATAGCTAGTGGGAAGCAGCTGCATAGCACAGGGAGATCAGCTCTGTGCTTTGTGACCACCTAGAGGGGTGGGATAGGGAGCGTGGGAGGGAGATGCAAGAGGGAGGAGATATGGGGATATATGTATATGTATAGCTGATTCACTTTGTTATAAAGCAGAAACTAACACACCATTGTAAAGCAATTATACTCCAATAAAGATGTTATAAAAAAGAAAACAAAAATGTGATCAAGGAAAAAAAATTTTTATTTATATATAAAGTACATCAACATAATTATAATATATTGGTTTTATTTTATTAATTTATGTAAAATTGATGTAAAAATATATTATAAACAATGTTACCTAGATTCAAATTATATCAGTAAATTCTTAAATAAATTATGTATCTAAATTATTTATAATTTATGAGATGTTAGGACAGTTAATTTTTTAAAAATAGCTAGATGAGTCAAATAAAATATTTCTGTGGACATGAAAGTCCCTTGGGCCATCACTGTTCAACCCTGGCCTCATGGACTTCAGGGTGGTCTTCCTACTAAGCAAATACGATGATGTTACTCTTTCCATGATGGCCGATAGCTGTCAGCAATAGCTGACAAATGGATACTTCAACAAACACTTCTAGGTACATCTCCCCTGCATCCCCTGGTGAAGCCTGTGCTCACGTGTAGCTCCCCGGTCTGGCTGAAAACAGACCTTCACTGCCAGCTTCTGTGTTTCCTCCAGGAACAGTCCCCGTCTCCTCCACTCCCCTCCCCCCATGCACCCCCCTACCCCCAACCCCCCCCATTTTCTCTGCTACTTAACAGTCAAGGCCCAGCTCAAAGGCCACTTCCTCCATGAAAGCTGCCAGGCACAACAGTGTCTCCCACCCCCAGTTCCATAGTATCTTGCTTCTGCATTTTGCAGCACTTCTCCCACTTTTCCTGGTATCATAGTGAGGTTGTACTATTAACTGCTTCTCCCACTAAGTTAAGAGCTCCCAGAAGTCAGAAACATCACCTTGGTTGTTGTGTTAGTTTACCAGGGCTGTGTCAAAGGTTCTTTGCTTGAGCACACTGTAGTCAGCCTGATGAGCCTTCTCCTAGGCACATCTCTGCACTTCCTTGTAAAATCTAGTTTTAGCAAGAACCCTGCTAAGTCAGTTTAACCCAAACCCCTGACCCTCGATATCTGATCAGGTTCCTTATCCCCTCTACCATCTCCCCAATGATGTCTGATTATCCTGGCCTGCCTTCAGCAAAAATCCTATTAGGTTGATTTAGCCAGAATTCTTCTTACCCCTGACGTTTCCTCCCAGTAATTTTCCATCCATTGACCCCACCCTGCTCCCTGGCTACAAATTCCCACTTGCCCATGCTGTATTTGGAGCTTAGCCCCATCTCTCTCCCACATTGGAAAATCCCTTTGCAGTCCCTATACCTATCAGCGTGGTCCTGAATAAAGTCTGCCTTTCTATCTTCAACAAGTATCATTGGATTTTTTTTTCTTTAACATCTTTCACAACAAATATCACAGACTTGGTAGCTTAAACAACAGAAATTAATTTTCTCAAAATTCTAGAGGCTAGAAGTCTGAAATCAAGGATTGATTTCTTCTGAGGACTCTCCCCTTGGCTTGTAGATGTATGTCTTCACATGGTCTTCTCTCAGTGTCTGTCTGTGTCCTCAGTTTCCTCTTCCTATAATGACACCAGTCATGTTGGATTAAGGCCCACCCTCATGACCTCATTTTAATTTAATTACCTCTTTAAAGACTCTATTTCCAAATATGGTCACTCTCTGAGATACTGGGGGTTAGGACTTCAACATATGAATTTGTGGGAGATACAGTTCAGCCTGTAACAATCATTTATTTAAAATTTTAAAAACCTAAAGAATATAGAAATTTATTATTATTCTCTCAAACAATACAGGTAAAGTTAAAGTCCTCCCCTCCCTACCCACTCCACGCAACTGTGAACACGGCTACCAGATCTGTTTGTAAGCTTTAATAAATATGGTGCACGTACATAAAGATATAGCTTTGCTGTTTTTTTCTTTCACGTAAATAAGATCATATTGTCCACATTGTTTTGCAAAGCTTCATCTTATTTTTTTAAATGTACATAGCTACCCCGCACCCACCCAGACCCAGAGCTTAGCTATGGTTAAGCATGTTTGGAACATTTGTTGAAATACTGGAAAGAATGAAGCCACGGAGAATAGGTCTGCTTTGAGTGTTCTGGCAGGTATCTGATATTATAGTCTCATTTTCCTTGCATATAAAATGGAAAACAGTAATTATAATACTCATTTCCTCAGGCCCACAATACCACGTATAACCAGCAAGATACCTCGGTTAGAGTTTATAGGACTAGAATGACAGGTTCAGATCACTCACTTACACTTTTTAAAGTTTTCTGAAAAACTTTTCCAATTAAAAAAATTCCCCACTAATAAGATTGAAACGATTTTTTAAAATAATTTTGGTTATCTGCCCATGAAGCAAAGTATATTCCACAAAATTCTTTAGGCAGTCTGATAAGATGGCTGCCAGAAATAACAGAAAGAGTTGTCATTTATCTCTTGTGAGCACAATTTCTGAAAGTTGTGTGAGGGCATCTCTTTGTGGGGATGGTAGAAGTTTATGGATCTCTATTGCTTCGTGGCAGTACTGCTGGATGAGGTAGGTTGTTTATTGCACACCCGGTCTGTCATTTAGAGGTCACCTTTCACTTTAATGCTCAACCAGTCCTATCTGAGCATCCATTTTGCATGGCCGTGGAAGTTCAATATCTTTATTCAGTTTCACTTCCTTCCAGGGAACGCTTCCGTTTTCCACAAATCCACCCTGGTGAACGCTAACTTCTGTTGACCATGCAGCCTTCTGCTCGTCTCTCTCCCCCTCTTAACTCAAGTAAAGACCCAGACTCTTCATTCAGTTCCCCATAGTACACCTAATACCTGAAGGTTCAGCTTAAAGACTTCGACCAAAGCCTTCCTAATAGCATCACTATCATCCTCATCTTTATCACCATTATTACCTCTCAGAGGAGCCTAAGGGTAGGTTCTGTTTGTAAGTGAGGACTCCGAGGTTCAGAGAGGTTGAGGAACTTTCCCAAGGTTATTCAGCTAATGGGTGGGGGAGCAGGGCCCAAAGCATTCTCCAAAGTTTGGCAGGGATCACTGGTAGAACCATAGCACATTTACACCGTTTCGCACAAAGGCATTGAGTAAATGAACCTCGTAGTGAGATAGTTATTCTATTTTCACTTACCTTTCATTCCTTCTGATTAAATCGAGGAAAGCCTCGGGTTGCTTCTAATATCCTTTCAAAAGTTCTCTAACACGTGCCAATCTCCCTTTATAACAGAGCTTGGGCAACAGTATCTAGCTGGAATTTTATGACACTGTTTTGCTTTCCTTATATTTATTTTTAGGAAAATAATACTGATTTCTCACTGAGGTAGGGATATAAATGCTCTTTAAGTATATATTTAAATGATTAAAAGTGAGTAGATTTACAGAAAAATATTAAGTTAACCATAGTGTGGTTAGTTCATGGAAACGGCAAAAATTGTGAGATTTGCGGCCTCAAGGCTGGGGAACAGCGCACTTAATAAGGAGGAACTTAAGACCGGCCTGCCCTTTTCAGTCCCAAGGGGCCACCTTTCTCTTCCGTTTCTGACAGGGACCCCCGAGAAGAGGACCCTCTACCCAGCCCAGCTCCAGCCCCAAGAAAAGCCAGTTAACATCATAATACCCCCAGACACACCTGAAGTGCAGCCTTCCCTTTATTCTGCCTTAGTATCTGCTCCATTTTGAGGGGGATTTCCAGCTCTGTTTGCATAACAAAAGTCCCCTGACACTGTTTTTCCTCAAACAAAAGAGAGCAGCCAGTTTTCCCCTGCAAAGCAATTAAATGGCAGTGGCAGTCTGTTAAAGGCCTGGTAGAGCGTTAGGTCCTGAAACAGACCCCTTTCCCGGCCCAGTTCCCAGACCGGGGGGGGGGTTTGGCTCCTCTCCACTCTGAGTGAAAATTCTTCCTAAACACAGCTCTGACCTTGGCCCTGGCGTGTTCCGTTCAAACATGCCTTTTTCTCTCGGGCCAATCTTTTTGACTTGCCGCTTGAAGCCCTTCACACAGCCCAATCTTACTGGTAAAAGTGCTTTGGGCCAGGACTCTGGATATCTGGGTTCTAGTGCTAGGGTGACCCCTAATTTGCTGGGTGACCTCTGTGGGTTCCCTCCCATCTCCAGGCCTCAGTTTTCCCATGGATAGAAAGAAGGGATTGGATTAGGTGAGTCTTTTCCTGAGCTGACCTTCTATGGGTGATGGCCTGAGGCTGAATTAGTTGACCAGCTCAAGATCAAAGAGGCTGAAAGAGCCAGAGCTCAGGTCCAACTCTCAGCTTTTTAAAAAAATACATTTATTTATTTATGGCTGCACTGGGTCTTCGTCGCAGTGCGCGGGCTTCTCATTGCGGTGGCTTCTCTTGTTGCGGAGCACGGGCTCTAGGTGCGCAGGCTTCAGTAGTTGTGGCATGTGGACTCAGTAGTTGTGGCTCGCGGGCTCTAGAACGCAGGCTCAGTAGTTGTGGCGCACGGGCTTAGTTGCTCCATGGCATGTAGGATCTTCCCGGACCAGGGCTCAAACCCGTGTCCCCTGCATTGGCAGGAGGATTCTTAACCACTGTGCCACCAGAGAAGTCCCCAACTCTCAGCTTTGACCACCCCCAGATCAGCCACTTGACCACTTTGGATCATTTTATGCCTTAGTGCCCTATGTCAGCAAGAATAGGTCTTCTGGGAATTAAGCTGGCCTCCCCGTTCCTGGGGTCTCCTTACCTAAATACCCAATCTCAAAGCCCTGTAGAGCAAGGAAGCTGTTTACACTTGACCCCTCAGAAGCACTCTCTCCTCCCATCCCAAATGACTGGTTCCAGCAGGAGAGTTTTCAGTTTTGTCTTTTAAAAAGGAAAATAGGTTGTGGTTGTTTTTTGTTTTTTTAACTTTCCATAAAACAGATGTTCAGCATAAAAATGTTTGGACAATATAGTAATATATAAAGAAGAGAGTAAAAGTCAACTGAAATGTTCTCTACCTAACCCTGCCTGAGACAGCCTTCAAAAACATTTTTGTGTTCATCCTTCTCGGCTTTCTCTAACATATATATATATATATATATATATATCTTTATAATGAAAATAAGATCATACTAGAAATACTGTTATAATTTTTTAAAGGTAAAATTGTGACTCTCATGTAAATATAAAATGAACACTTGTCAAAGATTTTTATTTAACTCAGTAATTAATGAAGGAACATACATATATATACACACACACATATATATGCTAATCAGATTCTCCTTTGAAGTGGTTTTAATATATAGATTAAATATATATTAATTAGTATATGTATTAATACATAGTATATATACCATATATTATATAGTATAGTATTATATATAGGATATAGCTAATGTGTATATAGGCAATCAGTAATGTAGAAATAAATTTGCTAATGATGCAAAGTTGGTTATATTATTTTTAGCGCATAGAGTGATGTTTTGAATTATCTCTTAATTTATACATTTACTGGGCAAAATCAATTTGCATTTCTATGAGCAAGAATAATTTGCATTCTTATCATTTTTCTATAATTTACAGGGTTGTGAAATAGACAGTGAAAGACTCAGGCCCCTATAGAATCAGGGAACTCCCAGCAATAACACCCAACACTCCATAGAAAGGACAGTCCATAAACTTTAACAGTTTTTCATCTGAACGTATACTGTGGTTATGACAGCTAATATTATGAGGGTGGTTACTGTGTGCCAGGAACTGTTGTAGGTACAATACTTTATGAGTATTATCTTATTTAATCCTCACAGCAAGCCTGTGAGGTAGACCCTGTTATCATTCCATTTTTACCGATGAGAAAACTCAGATACAAAGCGGTTAAGTAACTTGCCCGATGTCACATAGGAGGTGGGAAGCTAGGAATTCAAACCCCTGACTAGTACATTGTACATCCAACTTTTGATTGGTGGACATTTGGGTTGTTTCCAGTTTTTTCTACGATAAACGTTACAGTCAATATTATTTTATCATTATATCAAAGATATTATATCATTCTTCACATCTCAGAATTCCTCAGAGTGGAATGGCTGGGTCCAAAAATGTATGCATTTTACATTTGATGGTTGTGACCAAATTGCCCTTCAAAAAGCAGAATCAATTGATATTCCCATCAGCAGCGAGCTTAAGAGAATTTATTTCCCTACATTTTTGCCAACAATAAGTATTATCAACCTTTTCAATATTTGCCAGCCTGACAGGTGGAAAAAAGTTTCTTGGTGTCATTTATTTATTTATTTATATTTTTGGCTGCATCGGGTCTCAGTTGTGGCACACAGGATCTTCGTTGAGGCATGTGGGATCTTTCCTTGTGGCACACAGGCTTCTCTCTAGCTGTGGCATGCGGGTTTTCTCTCTAGTTGTGGCACGTGGGCTCCAGGGTGCCTGGGCTCTGTAGTTTGCGGCACGTGGGCTCTCTCGTTGAGGCTCGCGAGCTCAGTAGTTGTGGCGCGCGTACTAAGTTGTCCCATGGTATGTGGGACCTTAGCTCCCCGACCAAGGATCAAACCCACGTCCCCTGCATTGGAAGGTGGATTCTTAACCACTGGACCACCAGGGAAGTCCCTCTTGGTGTGGTTTTTTTTTTCCAGGCAAGGCTTTATTGGGGCCCCTGCTGAAGTAGGGGGGAGCGAGAACAAACAACAGGTTCCCTCTTGGTGTTATTTAAATTTACATTTCTTTTTATTTCAAGAATTCTTCAGAACGCTTTTAGAAGGACAATTGCCAGAGATCACCTTGCCTCACTTACCCCCTGCTGTCCACCCCCCCCCCCATGGTAGAGCTGTAAACTTAGAAGAAGGTGCCTAGAGGGAAAGGGACCTGTCTAAGGCCATCCTGTGAGCTAAGGGTAGACCTGGGACTCTCCTCAAAGTTCTGACTTCTTTCTGGAATAGAGTCTTTCCAATGACCCTGCCACTAGTGTTGCTTTTAGTCTGAATACCAGTGGGGTGATGGGGACCCATCAGAAGTAAGTTTTCTTTGGATTAGTCAATCAATGGAGATGAATAGATAATTAGCTAGGCCATTAAAAAAAAAAATTGAATTCCCACCTCATCACCAATGTACCAAACACTTAAATGTAAAGAAATTGATGTTAAAAAATAGATTATAAGAAAAATATGAGTAAATTAGTTCTGCAATTTATAAGACAAATCATAAAGATGAGTTTAACAAGTTTGACAAATTTGGCTAAACCATCTACTGGCAACAACAACAAACTACTACAAATGAGTTTAAAAGACAAAAGGAGAATTTACAGAAGATCTAACTCTTTTAAACAAACAAACAAAAACACATATCACAAATTACTTAGGGGGCTTCCCTGGTAGCGCAGTGGTTGGGAGTCCGCCTGCCGATGCGGGGGACGCGGGTTCGTGCCCCGGTCCAGGAGGATCCTACATGCCGCGGAGCCATGGCCGCTGAGCCTGCACGTCCGGAGCCTGTGCTCCGCGACGGGAGAGGCCACAGCAGTGAGAGGCCGCCGTACCGCAAAAAAAAAAAAAAAAAAAAAAAAAAAAAATTACTTAGGCATTCCCCAATTGTTAGATCAATTACTGGATTAAAAAAGATAATGCTTAAAAAAAAAAAAAAGATAATGCCTGTGAATGTGGCTTACTCAAAAGCATTTTTCATTAATGTAGGCATGGTTGTTGGCTGTCATGGCTGTCATCATGATCCTTCTGATTTCCAGTGATGCAGCCAAAATCTGTGTGGAAAATCTCAGACACAGGTGCAGGTATGAAGGGGGCCGCGGGGGCAGTAATCAGTCACTTTTCCTCAGTGCCCAGCCTTTGAAGCTAACCACACCGGATTTGAATCCTGGATCTGCTGGCATTTGCCAGTCCGTTGACAAGCTGTGTAACGCTCAAATCCTTATCTCCTCATTTATAAAATGGGGCTAATGATACCCACAGCTTAGAATGTCTTTGAGGAATTAACAAGATGATGTATGTGGTCTGCCTGACACTTATTAGCCAATTTTATTAGCCAATTTTTTTTTTTTGACCGTGCCGATCGGCATGTGGGATCTTAAGTTTCCTGACCAGAGACTGAACCACGGGCCCCCTGCACTGAGAGCACAGAGTCTTAACCACTGGATCACCAGGGAAGTCCCATTAGCCAATTTTTTAAATGTGTGTTTTCTTTCCATTCTTTTCTCTGAGAACTCACAGATTTCTTGGACTCTCCAATTAATTCATTCAACAATGTTTATTTTGCATTTATGCATGCTGGGCACCAGTGCAGTTCTCGGGAAACCAGTATGAATATGAGAGAGGCAGGTAATTTTGTGGGTGTTAGGAATGTTTTGTTCTAACAAGGCAACTCTGGGTGGGCTCCTGGGTGGCTCCTGGTTGAGGGTTGGTCAATACAAAGATTAGAAGATTGGAATTTTCAGCCCTGCCTCTCATTCTCTTGAGTAGGGAGAAGGGCTAAAAATGGAGTTAATGATCAATCATGCCTACAGGGTGAAGCCTCCATAAAAATCTCCAGAACTTGGGAAAATTCTGGATAGGTGAACACATCTACCGGAAAGGTGGCATACCCCAACTCCATGTGGACAGAAGTTCCTGGGCTCAGGACCCTCCCAGACCTCACCCTATATATCTCTTCATCTGGCTGTTCAGTGGTATTCTTCATCTATCCTTTAATAGAGTGGTAAATGTGTTTCCCTGAGTACTGTGAGCCCCTCTAGCAAATTACTCAAACCCTAGGAGGGGGTCATGGGAACCTCTGATTTGTAGCCAAAGTTGGACAGGACTGTGGGAAACCTGGAGACCTAGTAATTGTGATTGGCATCTGAAGTAGGGTGAAAGCAGTCTTGTGGGACTGAGCCCTTAACCTGTGGTATCTGACATTATCTCAGGGTAGATAGTGTCAGAATGGAGTTAAATTGTAGAACACTCAGCTGGTGTTGCAGAGAATTACTTGGAAAACAGATTAAAAGCCAGTAATAGGAAAAAAAAAAAAAAAAGCCAGTAATGGGAATTCCCTGGTGGTCCAGTGGTTAGGACTCCTTGCTTTCGCTGCCCTGGCCCACGTTCTGTCCCTGGTCAGGGAACTAAGATACTGCAAGCCGGTGTGGCACAGCCAAAAAAAAGAAAAGAAAAGCCAATAATATTTCAGACAAAAAACATAAAAAGTCTAACCATATTCACTAGTTCACCACTCAGTCCTATGTCACCAATCCTTGATTTTAATCTTCTGTTAATAGTTTTATGAAGCCATCAGGGTTTCCATTAGAATTCTTTAATTTATTACCCAATCCAGCGGTATTATCTGAAAGGTATCAGACATCTGTACTTGTCAAAAAGTCCTTTTTGTGAATCTTCTTGAAGATGAAGCATTTTTTGCAAAAGCATCAAACAATAACTGTTTATAGATGACAAAAGACTTAAAATCATGGTCAAAGATCTGATTACAATGCAGTTGACAAAGAAATGTGGTTACTGCTGTGACATACAACATTTTAAGATACTAACAAGAATTATGACTGATAACGTTTTATCAGGACATATTCAACTTTTAGAAATTTTAAATAATTTCTAGACATTAATATTAATGACATTTACTCATACAATATAACCTAAGAAGGCTTATTACCACTTATTTGAGAATGCTTTCCATGTAATTTAACATACCAAATAAACCTAATTAGTTTAATATTTCTTTCTCTGAGGTGCTTCCAGGGCCCTCTCTGAAGCATCCCACAGTTAGCTAGAGGTCAAAAGAACTTCAATTAGAATTTGATATTTGGTTAAGTTTGTCAAAACTATCAAAAAAGTTTTAAACACTTGAGATCAAATAGAATCATATGGCACTTGGAAATAATACTTACTCATTTAATTAAAGTGGCGATAAAAAGAGTTCAAAAGCAAATACAGAAAGTAACAACAGATTACTTAAAAGGTAAAGAAACTTTACAATCTGTTATCAAAAGCAGTAATATTCTAAGAAAACTTTGTTCTCTTAACAGAGAGAAAACCAAATTCAGGTTTTGTACCACTTTGCCTTTAATATTAAAATTTATCTATTCAGTTAAATTTATTCCACTCTTAGTCCTGACCACACATAGAATTCCTTTCTAAAGATTCTTTTTTTCCCCTCACAAACCTTCTATAACTTCCTATATCCAAATTAATTTGTCTTTTATTTTCTTTGCCATTTAGAAATAAACAGCTTTTGGACAAAATGACTTCCTTTTCCCTTAACAAAACACACTTCCATCCTTTATATCTTCTTTTTCCTTGCATACCAAGAGGTTTTCCTTATTAATATTTAGTACATATTTTTATATATTTTAATTACATATTTAATCAGAATTCATAACCTTAAAACCTCAGTTTTAAGACATGAACAATATACTCAAACATCTTTAGTTTTTCTCTAATAAAAAGGCAAAAGTAGGTAAACTTAGACTTGTTTAGCAATTAATTTTCCAGCATCTTATTTGGAAATGATCGGGATATTCAGTCAGTTCCTGTCATTTAACTTAATTTAGCAGTTTCAAGTTACCAAAATATGGAGAAACTATTTTAAAGTAAAAAGTCCTAAAACATAATTATTTCTAAAGAGTTCACCTAAAAATTCTTAACTCATTTACATTTAATTTACTTAAAAGTTTGACCATATCACTAAATCACTTTGCTGTACACCTGAAATGAACACAACATTGTAAATCAACTATACTCCAACATAAAATAAATTTTTTTTTAAGTTTGACCATATCAAGTTTTTTTCATGCTGACAGATTTTATAACAGGAATAATAAGATTGTATTTGACTTCTAGTAAACCTACGTACAATAAAAATATATTTAATTTTGATGACCCAAAAGATATGACTGCAATCATTAAAACAATAAACTTAAACTTGTTTTAATTCATTAAAAATTAATCCTATATCATGTGATCCTGAAATTCATTCGTGTTAGTTTCTTTTACATTTCTAAATATTTATATAAGTGCTTAATTTCCTTTAAGTCAATTAGAGTTCTTTTACAATTGATTTCAGCAATACAGTAATTCTAGAACACACGTATATCGATACATACAAACATGCAAACACATACAGAGACTCCATAGTTCCCATTCTCAAATTTTAGCCATGAATCAGGTACAATAATGCAAAACCCATCTGTTACAAGAGAAGTTGGATTCAAGTTGTGTTTCTGGCAGATGGAACAAATCAGGTCACCTGTTTATACAACTAAACTCTTTATTATTATTTATGGAGAAGACACTTAAGATTTGTATTTGACCTTGACAAGTCAAGTTCCAAATTACCTACCCCCTTTTGTTTTTTCTTTAGATAAAAGTTACCTTCCTGAAATTTGCATTTTAGAAAGACGGCCTAGATGAGAGTTTCTGGAGAAGACCAGGTAGAACATTTATACCTCAAAGGCATAAGAGGAGAAATGCCAGTTCCTCCTAGGAGGACTTTGTTCCCTTAAGGCCAGAATGTTTTACTTACAAGTCTTTTAAGATGAATAGGGGAAGTTTGGAGAGTATAAAACCTATTATTGGCTTTGAATTGTTTCTGGAGCCACACCTCTGGTCCTGTTAAGACTAGATTTGTAAAACAAGGACAACTATTTTTAATTCCTCAAAGAATTGGATGGCCACCTCAATGATATCAAAGGAGTGACATACCCATACACCTATGTTGGAATGTTTTCCTTTCCCTCATTTAGCTTAAAGAAGAAGGCAAAAAAAAAAAAAAAATTCCTATCAGGCTCTGAATATCAGTTATGGTCAGTTTAGTCAGACAGGTGGCCTGCCATCTTGATTATTCATTTACAAAAAATTTTAAGGATCCCCCCTGGGCTTAAGAAATTCTTTAACTGTGGCCCTCAGTTCAGCCTTTGATCTGAAGAGGCTCGCTTAGAGCCTCATGCAGTCCCATTTCTAAAAGTAACCACTTACTAGTCTCTTCAGAGTGGAAAGGCAATTCAGACAGAGGATTACTACAGTGAGTACTCAAATAAAGGAAGATAGAGGGAAGCAGTAATTACATCAGTCTTAAGGGGTTTTTGTTGTTGTTGTTGTTTATTTGTTTGTTTGTTTTAGTACCTTTTATATCATTAATCTTTCATTAGCCTTCTACAACCAATCCTTCAATGAAGCTGTTTTGGAATTTTGAAGCCTTCTGGGGCTTCAAAATGCAATGTCAGAAAAGAGTCCCATCATCCTTGCCATTTCAGGGCAGGATTTCCTTTAATTTCCAATTAAGTAAGCACTTGCAAGCATACATAAGCCCTGCTGGTATTCCCATAGGTGACTCTCCACTGGGGGGCTGTTTGGCCTCTGAGGCACAATTTCCCATTATTAATTTGGTAGTCTAATTCAGATATGAGATATGATCTGAACAATTTTTTTTTTTTTTGCCCCGCCGCACAGGCTGTGGGATCTTAGTTCCCCGACCAGGGATTGAACCCATGAACAACTTTCTGAGGACAGTGTGGTGGATCGAATATGTACTGCTTCTGGATCTAGCTCCCCAAGGCGTTACCCTTGAGTACATTCAACTCCTTTACATATCTCGATTTCTCCCTCTGACAGTGTAAAGCCACCATGGGTACTCAGAGCACTGGATGATCAGTCCTTATCTCGTGCATCCCCAGAAGAGCACTATTTACTTAATGGCTGTAGTGGGGTTTCCCTGTAGAACCGCTACACATCACAAGGATTAATCCTCAGATACTTCCACTAGGTCCTCAGTTGCCTGAGGACACCTTGTGGCCAGAAGGAGCAAATGTCCCTTGTTTTGTGGAGTTGAATAATTCAAACTGTCATTCACTAGCAAAAGTTTTATTCAGACCATATATCAACTTGTTTTTTTCCATTTAAACCAAATTTAACAAAAACCCAGCCACCCATGTTTCCCTGGGCCTCCTGCCCATATGCCCCCAGGTCTCTGCCTAGGAAATGCACTGGTGCCCTTTAAGACTGTGAGTCTTAAGTAAAAACAGCTCAAATAAAATTTTTAGGATCATCAGGGACTTCCCTGGTGGTCCAGTGAGTAAGACTCTGCGACCCCAATGCAGGGGGCCCAGGTTTGATCGGGGAGCTAGATCCTGCATGCATGCTGCAACTAAGGAGTCTCCATGCCACAATTAAAGATCCCACAAGCTGCAACAAAGATCCCGGGTGCTACAACTAAGACCTGGTGCAGCCAAAATAAATACATAAATAAATAAATATTTTTTAAAAAATAAAATTTTTAGGATCATCACTTAAAAGCAATGAAATCCAGATATTGGGAGCACTCACTGGAATACCTGAGGAGTACCGAGAAGCTGGTGGGGCTCAGTGGGCCTCTGCTGGTACCAAGTGCTGGTTCAGGGTAGACTCCAGGTGTCCTCTGGTGGGTATCTCTGATATCCTGCTGACTACACCATTCGTATGTTGATGAAAAAATTAATCAATAGTTTATCTAAGAAAGAAATGGAAAGTTGTATTCGAGCCAACCTGAGGATTATAACCTGGGAGACAGTCTTTCAGAAAGTGCTGAGGACTGTTCCACATGTTAGAGGTCAAAGCACAGTTATTTAAGATTTTGAGACAAAGTGTCATATGTCAAATGATGTATTAACAGTTTACACAATCCAGATCTGCATGTACAAAATGAGTAGTGGGTCATCACAACCCCTTACAAAATTAAGAAAGAAGATTATTTCCTAAGTAGGTCTGGTTAATGCAGATGCAATACACTCTAAAGGGGAGGGACGAGGCCCAAACAAGCAGAGAAAAATTTTATGTTTAATTTTTTCTTGTCTTGCCATAAAATACAAATTTTGTTTCATCACTGGCTACAAGTTCACTCATAGGCAAAAAAGGGGAGAGGGGTTTTGGTGAACATCTAGCAATCTCTTCCATACATCATTCCAACGGCCCACATTTCCTTGAGGGTCTGTATTAGCTTCCTAGGGCTGCCATAACAAAGTACCACACACTGCGAGGCTTAACACAGCAGAAATTTATTGTCTCACACTCTGGCAGCAAGAACTGAAATTAAGGTGTCATCAGGGCCATGGTCTCTCTGAACTCTCTGGGGAATGAACTGTTCTCCATGTTTCTTTTCTAGCTTTTGGTTGTTCCAGACATGTCTTGCATTCCAGGTTTGTAGATGTGTGATTCCAATTCTCCATCTTAATATGGCCTTCTCCCTGTGTGTCTCCACATTGTCCTCCCTTTGTATATATCTGTCTCTGTGTCCAAATTTCTTCTTTTTAAGGACACTAATCACATTGGATTAGGGTTCACCCTAATGACCTCCTTTTAACTTGATTATCTTTGTGAAGATCCTATTTACAAATAAGGTCACATTCAGAAGTATTAGGGGTTAGGACTTCAACATATCTTTTTTGGGGGGGAGACACAATGCAATCCATAACAAGATGTATTGTCTGCAATCAACTCTTGGGCACTGATATCTGTATCATTTGCAACAAAAACAAACCTAAACAAAGAGAATGTATTGGAAGGATATTGGGTAGCTCCTGGCATCAAAGGAGCACTTAACCAGGCTTTGGTGGAGAAAGTCTGGGCAGAATCAGAAATCAGGGCATCCCTAGGCAAAAACTCATGGACATCTCCTTAGGGTCTGCCTTCTGCAGGACTCAGCTGCAACATCCTTCTGGCCAAGTGTTTCTTCTCTCAAGACACAAATTCTTGGAAGAGTCAGTTGGGTCAGCCTGACTGACTGGAACCAAGGCCTCTTCAGGGGTTTGTGAATGGAACATATTGTCTTGCTGGGACCTCATGGGAGTGGGGAAGGGGCAGCTCCTCAAAAGAAACAGGGGGCTGCTACCAAAAGATGGGGGAGGAATGTGTTTTGCAGGAAAAACCACAGCTGTTTGCTACCCATTGTAATTCATTTGAGAAAGATTTTCAGCTCAGGCAGTTATATTTCTAAATATTTTGGCACTTAAAGGAGCCATTTAGTCATCTGGAAAATGCAGAGTTGTGGAAAAATGGCGTGTCATGTGGTAAAAGGAGCACTCATGGTGGAATCAGGAGAGCAGGTTTTATTTTTTTTAAATATTTGCAGATGGTATAATTTTATCCTGGAAACTGAAGAGCTCTTGGAAAAAACAGGAATGTTCAACCAAGTATCAAGTTACTAACTGGAAATAAAAATAATGCATTATAAAGCAATTATTAGAAAAGCATAACAGAACCAAAGATGTTATTCAAATTAGCTATCAAGGCAATTTGTAAAGGAATAAACTCAGCAAAAACTGCAAAGCACCTTTATTAAGAAAAAACATCAGATTCGCCTTGGAGGCAAAAAAGATGAAGGACGGGCAGACTTGAGATTAAAAATATGTCACCTCTCACTAAATTGATTCATTCAGTGAAAAAATTCTCAGCCAAAAAAAAAAAAGAAAACACCTCAGCCAATCAAAATCTTAAGTTGTTTAAACTTGAAAATATGAGTCTAAAATTCAAGAGAAAAGTCCCCGTCCTTAGACATCAGGCCCTCATAGCCAGCAAGTTTCCTTGCAAGGGACGGGGTCCAGGTTTTTTTCTTTTTTTGGCTGCATTGGGTCTTCGTTGCTGCACGCAGGCTTTCTCTAGTTGCAGTGAGCAGGGGCTACTGTTCATTGCGGTGCGTGGGCTTCTCATTGCGGTGGCTTCTCTTGTTGAGGAGCACGGGCTCTAGGCCCGCGCTCTAGAGGACAGGCTCAGTAGTTGTAGCGCACGGGCTTAGTTGCTCCACGGCATGTGGGATCTTCCCGGACCAGTGCTCGAACCCACGTCTCCTGCATTAGCAAGTGGATTCTTAACCACTGTGCCACCAGGGAAGCCCCTAGGGTCCAGGTTTTGATTCTGGCTCTGCCAATTACTGATCTATGAGAACTTGGGCAAGTAATGTACCCTTTTGGGACCTTACTTTCTCCATCTGTGAAGTGGGATAATCATATCTTCCTGCTTCAAGAGCTGTTGCAAGGATCATGTAAGAGAAAGTATTTGAAAATGTTTTATAAACTGTAAGGCACTCTTCATGCTGTAACTGCGATTTTTTTAAGCCCCCAATGATGCCAGACAAATGTGACAAATCACAATGAGAAAAGTCTCCATTTTGCTCTCATTTTGCAAAAAGACAAACACTTTTTCTTATTAAACTCAAGTTACAAGATGATTGTCAATATTTGATTCCTGTGGAAGACAGAGAAAAGCTCTGTGAGCTGTTTGCTGCACTAGAGGGGTAGTCATTCACTTGACTGCTCACTGGTCACGTGACCTGAACAGGATTCTTGTACCTCCCAGTGCTCTCTCTACTCTACCCCGACCCTGCCCTGCCCAAGCTATCATTTCCCATCTGGAGAATGGAAGGTTTTGGACTTCATGGGGTTTGAGAGCAAAAACTCTGGAGTCTTCACAGATCTCAGTTTGAACCCTGTTGCCATCACTTACCTTGGCTAATTCTTTCTTTTTCCTTCATTTCAAAATCTATTAGATGGGGATGATAATAATAGCTACCTTATCAGGAAGACTTTAGGATTAAATGTGATAATAAATACAAAGTGCTTGGAGGATAATAAATGCTCAATAAATGGTAGCTGTTATAATTACCATAATAATAATAAACACTATTATTATTATATGCTAGTATTATTATTATCACCTCTAAGGGCCTTTGCAGCTCTGACATTCTAGGATAATATATCATAGAAAAGCTAAAACAGAGAGAAAATGGAAAAAATTCCCTTAATAGGACTTGAGTCAGTATTGCAAGTGGGACATTTTTCTGGAAGGCAGGCCCATGTGTTCACAGGGCCTTATTTAACCCTGGTGACTCACAAATAGAGCTCAGCTAGGCCCTACCTCCTGTGGAAAAAGGGAGAGAGAAGAGGGCAAAGCCAGATGGATATGGGAAAGCCCTGGCCTGGGAAGCCGCAACCGATGGCCCCTTAGAGAGTTTAGTCCAAGGGTTTTTAACTTGTATAAAATATATTTTGATCTGAGGGTTTTTTTTTTCCTGTAAATAATTTTTGAGGTAGGCACCATTGGTATGCCCTTCTCCTTCCTTGAGGGCAGAACCCTGATGTGGTCAGGATCAGGCAGCTGTGTGGGTCATTAGAGAATGAAGCAGCCTTAGGGCAAGCGGTAGGAGGAAACCTGATTATTCTTTCCAGTGATTGGCTTAGGAAAGGCCATGTGACATAATTCTGGCCAATGAGATATGAAAAGATGTCTGCTCAGGGGCTTCTGGGAAAATTTTCCTCTTCCTTAAAAAAGGACGTTCAGTATAGTTTTGATGGGACGGCAAAAGCAGTACAGCACCTATGGCGGGCACATTAGTTTCCAATTGCTTCTTTAACAAATTACCACCAACTTGGTGACTTAAAATATCACAAATTATTCTCTTAAAGTTCTGGAGGTCAGAAGTCTTACAGGGCTGTAACCAAGGTGGTTGGCAGGGCTGTGCTTCCTCCGGAGTCTCCAGGGGAGACCTATTTCCTTCCCTTTTCTGTGTTCTAGAGCTTCATTCCTTCTGTTCCTTGGCACATAGCTCCTTTCTCCATCTTCAAGGCCAGCAATGCAGTCTCTGCTCAGTTTTCACATGGCCTTCTCTTCCATAGTAAAATCTCCTTCTGCCTCCCTTTTATAAGGACACTTATGATTGTATTAGGTTTTACCTGGATAATCTAGGATACTCTGCCTATCTCAAGATTCCTAATTTAATCTCATCTGCAAAATCCCTTTTGCCATAAAAGGTAATATCCACAGGTTCCAGGAATTGGGACCTGGATATCTGTGGGAGCCATTAATCATCCTACCACAGAGGGGATTTTATACTAATTAGCAAAATTACCTGTGCATTTATCTTTTTTTTTTTTGTCAGGTTTATTGAGGTGTAATTTATATATAGCAAAATTCACTCTTTTTAGTGTACAGTTCTATGAGTTTCAACAAGCACGTACAGTTGCATAATTACCACAATTCCATCACCCCCCCAAATTCCAACATGCAGCCCCTTAGGCATCAAACTACCCCTCACCTCAGCCCTTGGCAACCACTGATGTGTTCTCTGTCCCTACGGTATTGCCTTTTGGACAATGTCATATAAATGGAATCATGGAGTAGGTAGCATTTTAAATCTGACTTCTTTTTCTTAGAAGAATGTATTTGAAATACATCTATGATGTAATGCACCAGTAGCTTGTTCCTTTTTATTGCTGGGTAGCATTTGATTTTAGAAATGTGTCACAATTTATCCATCAGTTGAAGGACACTTGAGCTGTTTCCAATTTTTGGCAATTATGAATGCAGCCTCCTTAAATGTTCAGGTACACACAATTCTTATGTGAATATAAGTTTTCATTTCTCTTGAGTAAATATAGGAAAGGGATTGCTAGGTCATATTGTAAATGTGTGTTAAACTTTATAAGGGGCTGCCAAACGGTTTTCCAAAGTGCTGTACCATTTTGTTTTCTCACTAGCAATGAATGAGAATTCCAGTTGCTCTACAACCTCACCACCATTTGGTATTATTTTTTTCCTCTCTTAGTTTTAGCCATTTGGATAGGTGTGTGGTGATGCAGCAATCCTACTTCTAGAGATCTATCACAGGAGTGCAGTGGCAAAAAGGTGAAAAGATGCACGTACAAGGCCATCCAATATAGCTTCGTAATCACAAGAGACTGGAAACAACCCAAATCCTCATCAATAGAAAACTAATTGAATAGACTATGGTACATCCCCCAAATGGAGTATAGCAAGGAATAAGAAAATTCTTTATTACTATGGTATGATCTCCAGGATACATTTTTAAAGTAAAAAAATAAATGTAAGAGAAAAGTGTGTAAAGTGTGCAATCATTTATCTACATATAAAAGCAGCTATAAAAATTTAATAAATATTACTATAGCAGAGGGAGGGACTAGAGAGGAAAGGAATAGGGTAGAATCTACAATCTATATTAAAAATATATAATGTGTTTTGTAGATTTAACTTTGGAGCCAGCTAAGTATTTTATATAATTGCCAAAAAATTTTATATAATTACCAAAAAAAAAAAAAAAACAAAAAAACGAGAAAGCAATCCTTAGAAATAGAAAGTAAAATAAAATACAAATGTTCCTAACTGTGGATTCGGTGGATGATGTAACCATACAGAGAAGGCTTTGAGTGACTTTAAGTCATCATCATTTGACTCTATATCCCTAGAGCGATATATCCAAAGACAAAAGAACTGTGTATTATGGGATAAAAATATATAACCATGTTGGTGCCCTTAAGACCTGAGATATTTGGCATAGAGGTACAGATTAGGATTGATGAGGTTAACTGAAAACTGTAATTCTCCATTTCAGTTGGAATTATTCATGTGAACATGTTATACCTTTTATCTTTAGAAAATAATATATATTTCCTAGCTATGACCACTAAAAAGAATTCAAATTCAAGTAAACAGTAAAAAGCAAAACACATTTTTAAGACAAGTAGGGAAAAGTGAATCATTTTGCAGATTTGATGACACTAGGAAATGGTTGGCAGATTGTGGAGGTTGGCAGGTTGTGGAGATTTTTTTTAAAAAAAGAATTTGTATCTTTTATAGATATATTATGAAAGATTTACAAAAGAAATAAGTGTTTAAGATTTGCCTCAAAATAATCTGACAGGAGGGGAAAGATGTGTGAAAGTGTAGATGATACAGAATGATTGTGTAGTGATAGTTGTGAAAGCTGGGTGATGAGTATATTGGGACCATTATCCTATTCTATTTTTAAAAGATTTAAAAATCCTTCAAAAGAAAAACCAGTGTTTTTCTGAAAAAAAATTTATTTGAAAAACTTTGTAGCTATTGTGTGAGGATGTGATGCTTGGAGCTGCTGCAGCCACCTTGTGACCATGAGCATGCAAGCCTGAAGTCAAAAGCATCCAAATTCATAGCTATTTAATTTGTATAAATTCAAGTTTATTAAACTGACTAACTAACTAACTACTTAATGAGAAAATGAGACAATTTCAGTGGATAAAAATATTGAAACTGGAGATTCTCAATGTACATTCATGAAAATTCTTTGATTGTAATTAATGGAAATCTTAGCTTAGGCAAAATTTGGAGATGTATTATGGGCCTTCAGGGCAATCTCATGGAATTCTAGCACAGAAATGCCCCTGAGACTCATGAAGAACATAGCTCAAGATGTAAAGTCTGTCATTATTCTTTCTTCAATTCTCATCTCCACTGCTCAGCTTAATTATGGCTATCACTGCTCTATCTTTTTTTTTTTTTTTTTTTTGCGGTACGCAGGCCTCTCACTGTTGTGGCCTCTCCTGTTGAGGAGCACAGGCTCCGGACGCGCAAGCTCAGCGGCCATGGCTCACGGGCCCAGCCGCTCCGCGGCATGTGGGCTCTTCCTGGACCGGGGCACGAACCCGTGTCCCCCACATCGGCAGGCGGTCTCTCAACCACTGCGCCACCAGGGAAGCCCACTGCTCTATCTTTTGTAGACCAACTTTCTTCATTTTCCAGTCCACATCACGGAAAACGTGCACATCCATAGTCTCTGGTTTTATACGCTCAAGTTCAGTCATTCAGATAGTGACTGATTTTTTCCCCCCTAGACCCAGTTCCAAAAATTCTGGAAGAATGGATTGATTGGTCCAGGAACTGGCATTGTCCTATCCAAAGGGAAGGGCTCACTTAGGTCAGTCATGCCCAGGGTTCAAGGCATGTGCAAAATGGCTGATCCTGTGGTTCCGGTGGTGTTCATGTGAATGGGGGGGGGTGACAAGAACAATTCCCAGAGATGGTGGGGGGGAAGTAGCTGGGCAGACAGACAATAGGGGTCTAGTTGGGTCAGGCCAGATCACGAAGTTTAGACTGGGTACAAAGACTGGTGAGAATGATGACTTGGATGAGTTTTACTTTGCTTGACTCAAGAAAGCAAGCAAGCAGCGCATAATATATGCGTGGGACAAGGATACAAGTGAGGAGACTCGGCTCCCAGCTGCTCCTGGGTCCTCACCCAAGAAAGTTCAGTGGGTTGTGCAGCAATGTAGGGGTCAGAAACTAACCAGCCCAGAAGTGCTCAGGCCATGGCACTGGGGGAAGCTTGTGCCAGCGATCAAGGGTCCATTTACTCCCGTATAAAGGATCCCTTGCCACACTGCTGTCCCACGTTAGTCCCATGTTGTTCTCTTTCTTACCATGCCATCAGGTCTAAACAGGGCCCACCTGGTCCACCAGACAAGTGTAACCTTCCATCTGTGCAGCTTCTAATTTCCTTCTGCCTTCTATTTTGGTTACATAGTATTGAGAAAATCCTGATTCACATGGATAAGGAGTTGCAAACTGAAGCAGTTTTTCATCCTCTCCCATTGCAATGTCAGGCCTGAGCTACTGTCCAATTAAACTGATCCAGAGCGAAGCATGTAAAAAATGTTCAGTCTGGGTTTAAATCATTAGTAATAGCCAATTGTTGTGGGTATTCCTTATCATTCATTTAACAGAGGAGAAAAAGAGCACCCAGGATTTAAAGTAAGTACAAAAAGTATCCAAAATAGAACAAAGTCAGGGACTTCCCTGGTGGTCCACCCGTTAAGACTGCTCTCCCAATGCAGGGAGGGAGCCTGGGTTCGATCCCTGGTCAGGGAACTAGATCCCGCATGCCTCAACTAAAGACCTGGTGCAGCCAAATAAATAAATAAATATTTTAAAAACAAACAAACAAAAACACCCAAAATAGAACAACGTCATCAAATTTACACACTTGTTACACTGTGATCCCAGTGGTCCCCAATGTCCAACCCACCTGGCTCACAAGGTTCTGGTAATGAGTCACTGATAAGACATAACTAATGCTACCTCACTCACCTTGACTCGGACCCCCTGCAAGGGAGTCCTGCCCAACAACGGGTGGTCCACTAATACTGCCGTCTTCAGTTAATTAAGGGAATAAATGCTATACAATGGCTAATTAATAATAACTAGTGTTTTCATGGAAATGAATAAAGTGCTTCCATATTCCTTTCTTTATTTGATCTCCAATAAGCCTGTGAGTTAATTGGACAGGTTATTTTATAAAGGAGGAGACTGAGTCTCAGAGGAGTGCCATAACCTTCCAAGTTAGTGACAAATAGAGAAAACAAGTGTGGAACTTCAAGCCCTTGGTTTTTCCTTTTTCCTTCCTCTCTTCCTTCCTTCCTCCCTTCCCTTCCCTTCCTTCTCTTCCCTTCTCCTTCATTCCTTCTTTGCTTTTCTCTCCTTCCCTGCTTTTCACTCTCCTTCCCTTCTTACATCCTTCCATAAGCATTTGTTGATTCCTACTGTGGGTCAGGCCCTAGGCTCGAACTGGGGATTTAAAGATAAATGAGACATGGTTACTGCTCTGGAAAAACACGGCAGGAGAGACAGATGTAACCAGAGCTAAAAATGAACGCAATGTGGATGCACCGCAGAGGGAGGGAGGACATTTAGCTAGACCTTGACGGGTAAGTAGCATCCCCAGAGAGAGATCGTGGAAACGGGAATGTGACATTTACTCTCTAAATACGTCCCTTTTAGAGTAAATACTTCCCTTTCCCTTCCCTTATTATTCTTGTTCAGTTTTTGGAGTAAACTTTTTAATTGAAGTGTAACATACACACAGCTGATGTTCATTTTTAAAAGACCCGCCCCAAATAAAATAAAAGACCCATTCGCAATTATTTAAAAATCATTATTCAAAATTAAACATAAGACAAATTAATCAATTCTCCCCCAAACATTTCACAGAATATTTTTTCAGTGCTCGTGGGTACTGGGGAAATCCAGAGTTCATAGCCTATTGGGGGTGGGTGGATGGGTGTGGGAAAGACACACAAACAAAGTATTATTTGAAAAATTCTAAAGTAGAAGCATTTACTTGACAAATATTTATCTAGTGCCCACTATGTGCCAGGCACTGTGAAAGATGCCAGGAAGTCAGTCCCATGGACTCTAAGTGCTAAAGGAAGTATATAAGAAGAGATGTGGCAGAACTGAAAAGGGTCAATTAGTTTTACCCCAAGGGCTCAGGAGTGGAGAAGGTGGTATTTGAGCTGGGCTTAAAAAAGTAGAATTGGCAGATGGTGAAGGTAGACAAAGGGCATTTTATTGTTCAAGAGCCAGCATGAGCAAAGGTCTGGGGGAATGATGGTTCAAGGACATGTCTGGGGAGCTGGGAGAAATGCCTGTGACCAGAGGTGGATTATGAGTTGGGAAGGGGGCCAGTGGCAGGAAATGAAGCTGGAGGGAATCCTGGGGGGAGATCACAAAGGGTCTCGAATGCTATGTATGAAGAGATATTTACTGCTTCCCAAATATCCTTCTCCTCCCCACATTTCCCTGTCTCCTCGCCGTTAAAGAGAACCACCTGCCTAGTTTCACCAACGGCTGTCAGTGGAAGTTACGCGTGTCAGTTCTGGACTGGAGTATTAAAAAGCAAGTTCTTGGGCTTCCCTGGAGGCGCAGTGGTTGAGAGTCTGCCTGCCAGTGCAGGGGACACGGGTTCGAGCCCTGGTCTGGGAAGATCCCACATGCCGCAGAGCAACTAGGCCCGTGAGCCACAACTACTGAGCCTGCGCGTCTGGAGCCTGTGCTCCGCAACAAGAGAGGCCGCGACAGTGAGAGAGCCCCGCGCACCGCGATGAAGAGTGGCCCCCGCTCGCCACAACTAGAGAAAGCCCTTGCACATTAACAAAGACCCAACACGGCCAAAAATAAATAAATAAACAAATGTGGGGTTTAAAAAAAAGAAAAAAGAATATTATTAAAAAAAAAAAAAAAGCAAGCAAGTTCTTCCTTAGCTTTCCTGCCTCGCCAAGGAGCCAAGGAGCCCTCATGTTCCGAGTGATACAGCTCCACCATGGTGGCCCCCCCATCCGTCTGGGTCCGTGACTGATTGTAAGTGGAGTGCATGCATGCAGTGTGTACCATGAATAAGAAATAAATTTATGTTGTGGTAAGCCATTAGGATTTGGGGATTACTGCAGCATAATTTAGGCTACTCTGACTGATACACCAGGCTAAGAAATTTGGAATTTGCCCTAGAGGTGGAGTATAGCCATTGAAAGTGCGTAACGTTGTCAGATTTGCCAGACACTGCTCTCCAGATTATCCCTGGTCATGCGTAACAGTGGTGTCATTAAGCACTGTCCCATCTCAGGAGGATTTGAGCTTGTTCAGTTCAAATCCCACTTTTCTCATTCCCCTTCCCGCACTGAGTACAGATGCCCAGAGCTTTCTTGTCACCATTCCACTGGGTCCAGGTGCCCATTCCCTTGCTTTGGGCTCATGGGTTTTGTCCTGGGGCATGATGTCACCTGGAGGAATGGGGCAGGTTCATGTTGAAGTTGTGTGGCATGGCTGGGCAGGCATCCAGTGAGTTAGAGATGCTAATGCATCTAACAGCTCCAATGCTGTTAGAGGGACCTGTTCACCAGCTGCCCACAGAGGAGCAACGTGTGTGGATGAGTTTGGGGCAGGCAACAGGAGGTTCTCTGGTCATGGCTGCGTGACCTGTGACAATGACTCAGCTCTTGCCTTGCTCCTTGTTGCTCAAACAATGTCCCTTGAAGCCTTGTTTGCTAATTCAATTCACCTGGCTCAACTGTGCTTTGGGTCGTGTTCCTTTTTGATAAACTGCCCCAGATCAGCTCCCAGGCCAGGAGTGTCCTTGTGTCAACCCCTGCCTGTCACTTTCCTCTCCTCCTCACATCCTCTGACCTCCTTCTACTTTAGAGAAAATCTTTCTTTCCCCTTTTGGTCACCTCCAAAGGGTCACGCCCCTTCCTCTCTTCTCGTTCCTCTGCTCTTCTCCAGTTCGTTAACAGAGGACTTGATGATCTATTAAATCGAGGGTCTGGATCATCAGCAATTAATACAAACAAACCAAAAAAGAGAAAGAAAAAGAGTTCCCTTTTTTTAAGGGTAGGGACAACTCACCTTTCAAACTGCACAATAAATAAGGGAGAATAATTGTGGTAAGTAGGCGAAAAAAGGGAGGCAACTGCAGACTGTTTTGGTATTGAAAAGGTTTGAGCCCTCACATCCTGCCACATTCATAATGGCAAGATCTGGCTCCCCCTAAAACAATAGTCACTTGTTCTAAAGGCCTCCAGCCTTACACCATTATGGAGAGCCATCTCAGCCCTGGAGGTCTGTTCCTATTTCTTATTCTTATTTAGTTCCTTCTCTTTATTCTTTTCTTTCGCCAGGTCTCAGTGCCCCAAACTCCTGGCTCTTGGGTCCACCTCAGAGGAGATAAAGAATTACTTAAAATCAGAACTGCCTCTCACCCAGAGAGGTCACCCGTTACTTTCTGATGGTTTTAGCTGGGCTTTGGCTCTGCACACCCAAAAGACCCTTAGAAGGTTTTCTCCCCAACAGGAGAGCAATTTTCTCCAGAATATGAATTCTTCTGCCATCTCTTTAGCAACAAGTACATACTGCAGTATTTTTGTGTCTCTGCAACATGTGTTTTCTGTCTATTATTGTTATTATTTTGAATAGAGGATACATTCAGATGATTTAAAATTCAAAGGCAACAAAGGGTATACACAGAAAAATCCCCTTTCTGCCCGTGTCTAGCTACCCCAAGATTCTCTCCAGAGGTGAACAATGTTACTAGTTTCTTATGTATCCTTCCAAAGTACTTTATACAAGTACAAACACATGTATCTATTCTTTCTCTCTGTCTCTCTCTTTTTTTTCAGTCTTCTCACATATGCTGGCATTGTATACATGCTGCTTTGCACCTTGCTTTTTTCACTGACAAATATGCATATAGTTTGGGAATGCCCCCATTTTACTACATAGAGCGTCACCAATCTATGGTATTCTAGTGTATGCACGTTACGTGACTTATTTAAATCATCCCCTATTGATGGACATTTAAGTGATTTCCAGTTTTTTGCTACTATAAGCATTGCTGCCCTAATCACCTTGTAGATGTGCCCTTTTGCACATTTTTGAGTACGTCTGTAGAAAAGAATTCCTGGAGGTGGAATTCTTGGATCAAATGATAAGTATTCCAATTGTCCATCTTTGGGCTTTTACCAATTTACATTCTCACTAACCATTAAGAGATTCTGTTTTCCCACAGAGTGCTTTACATGTATTTCTAGAAAAATCCTTCTGGGGCCATGTGGAAATCGAACTGGAAGGAGAAGACCTAACAGTACCCATGAGAGAGATGGTGTGTTCTAGGTAAAGTGGGGCAGGGAAGATTTGCTCTTTGGAGGTCAGAGAAGGCTTTCTGAAAATAGGCTCTTGAAGAATCAGGTGCTCGCCAGACAGAGAAAAAGCCTGTGTGGCCATGCTGGCTCTTCCTGGTAGTTTAATCTGAAGAGATAATTTTGGGGAGATAAAAACATTGTATGCCTGAGGATGTACCTTGCAGAATCACCTATAAGAATAAGGAATAAGAAATCATTTGGTAAGGGTTAAATGATGATACATGAACGTTATAGAAAAGCAAAGTATAATAATAATAGCAATAGTAAGAGCAGCTTTTTTTTTTTTTTTGCTCCGGACACGCAGGCTCAGCGGCCATGGCTCACGGGCCCAGCCGCTCTGCGGCATGTGGGATCTTCCCGGACCGGGGCACGAACCCGTGTCCCCTGCATCAGCAGGCGGACTCTCAACCACTGTGCCACCAGGGAAGCCCAAGAGCAGCTTTTTAAAATATTTGCTAAGAAATTTATTATTTTCTGATATAAAGCTTAGCAATTAAATGATAAAATTGTATCTGAAAAATATACACATGCATATAAACTTTAAGTTTAGGACCATATCTTGGTAAAACTAGCATAAAATATGAAAATAAGACAAAGAAAAAGAGAATTATCTTGGGCTAGGCAATTCAAGATATTTGATTTTTCATTAATAGCAGCTATTGTTTATTAAGGGCTACTCTGTGTCAGGCACTGGATTACATATTACACATGCATTTCTCAAAACCCATTGAATCTTTATTCCATCTCTCTGCATAAGGCACAACTATTTCCAATTTAACAGGTAAGAAAACCGAGGATCAAAGATGACAAGTAACTTGCCAAAGGTAACATAACAAGGAAGTGGCAAAACCAGGATTCCACAAAGTTGTGTGACCACAAAGCCTGCCCTCTCACCCACTAGAATAGCCTCCTCCCTGTTAGCTTGCTCAACTCTCCAGAGCTCTGGTGAAGGTGTCAGCAGAGATGAAGCGATTACAGGTATAAAGAATATATTGCAGGGCTTCCCTGGTGGTGCAGTGGTTGGGGGTCCGCCTGCCGGTGCAGGGGACGCGGGTTTGTGCCCCGGTCCGGGAAGATCCCGCATGCCGCGGAGCGGCTAGGCCCGTGAGCCATGGCCGCTGGGCCTGCGCGTCCAGAGCCTGTGCTCCGCAGTGGGAGAGGCCACAGCGGTGAAAGGCCCGTGTACTGCAAAAAATAAATAAATAAATAAAATAATAATATAGCGAGGGAAAAAAAGCTATGTGCGTAATTGTTTAAATGAGAAGATCACAACTATGTAAAAATAGAAATACCTGTGGGTTTGCTGATTACCCATCCAGAATAGTCTAGGGCAGTCCTGGGTTTAAGTTCCTGATTGTTGGCAGTCATATCGGGTGCTATGCTCTGACTTTAGGGAAGTTGGGGAAAGTTGGCTATTGTAGTTAAAACTAAAGACTATATTGAATACATTTAAGTATTTTTGATACCACTGAGCATTTAAATATGTAAGTATTATGGAACAAACAGAGCTCCTAAAACCTTTGTAATTTCCTAAGTGGTAAGGCTGCCAGGAGCATCTTTTGTACTGATGTTTGGTTTACTGATCCTGTTTCCTGACACAGAGCTCCTAAATCCCTTGGAATGTCCTGGGTGATAGGAATGTCTGTTCTAATGAGGAGAATTTTGGTGGGTAGGAATGACTATTATTCTAATGAGGAGACTCTTGGTGAGCTGGTGGATGGCTTCAGCATGGGGGTTGGTCATCAGAAAAAAACTAAGCTGTGGTTAGAAGTCTGGAACTTTCAGCCCCACTTCCTCCATCCTCTGAGAAGGGGAGAAGAGCTGGAGATTGAGTTAATAAAAAGGAATAAAAAGGAATAAAAATTCCTGAACTACGGGGTTCAGAGAACTTGCAGGTAGCTGAACACATACAGCTGCTGGGAGAGTTGTGACTCCAGAGAGGGCATGGAGCCCAGCTCAACACCTTTCCTCCACGTCTTGCCCTGTGTATCTCTTCCATCTGGCTGTTCCTGACTTGTATCCCTTATTGTAAACTGGTCACCTAGTAAGTAAATTGTCTTCCTGAGTTCTGTGAGCCATTCTAGCAAATTACCAAACCTGAGGAGAGGGTCATGAGAACCCCTGACTTACAGCTGGTTGGTCAGAGGTACTGGAGGCTTGGGCTTGCCTTTGGCATCTGAAGTGGAGGTGGAGGACATTCTTGTGGGACTGAGCCCTTAACCTGTGGGATCTGATGCTAACTCCAAGTAGATAATGTCAGAATTGAATCAGATTGTAGGACACCCAGCTGGTGTCACAGAATTGGTCAGTGTGGGGAAAACACCTACACATTTGGTGCCAAAGTGAAGTTCTGCGTGATTGTAGAGAACAGTAGTTTCCCCTTTACACACACACACACGCACACACACATATTTCAGGGTTGTTACAGTGACTCAAACTTCTTTAAAATATGAAACTTGGAAAGGGGTGATATTTGATACAAACCTAGAAGGTTAAGGAAGCAGACGTTTTGAGAGGGTATCTTAGCCTTACTAATTAATGTAAATTGATAGCAATGTCTTGCCTATTCATTACTCCAGTCATTGGATTTCTGTGGTGACTGTTTTTTAAAGGTTAGACTTGACCAACTCCATTATAATTTTTTTTCCAGTGGTACAAGCAGACAGAATCAAGAGAGGAGGCTTATGTTTATTTCAAATAGTGAAAGTAACAGCTATCAATTGGTTGTATCAGAAAGGTTATTGGAATTCCTTTATTTGATCGTTTGTTCATCCTGTCTTCATGTTAGTTCTGCTCTTTATTCATTAAAAAAATTTTTTTTTAAATTTATTTTCGGCTGTGCCATGTGGCATGCGGGATCTTAGTTCCCCAACCAGGGATCGAACCTGGAACCCGTGCCCCCTGTGGTGGAAGCGTAGAGTCTTAAACACTGGACCGCCAGAGAAGTCCCTATTCATTTAATTCATTCATTCATTTATTCATTCCACATTTACTAGTCTCCCATTATATGCCAAGTTCTGTGCTGGGCACTGGGAGCATAATAGTGAATGAGACTTTGTCCCTGCCCATGAGGGGTTCACTGGTAGTGCTAGAAACATAAACAGATGATTATTAACACAGTGTGATCAGTGCCATTTCAATTCAATTTAATAAGTGTATTCTGAGGGTCTGCTCTGTCCAGGATGCTGTGCCGGCCACTTTCATAGGTGGTAGAGGATGAGATATCTGGCCTTGTCCTTAGGGAACTCATAGTCTAGTGAGGGAGACAGCATACAGACCGGTAACTGAACCATTACAAATGACCATCATTTGTAAGGGAATTAAGCAGGGTTCTGGGATGAAGAATAACAGGACAGGGGAACCTATTTTGGCAGAATGGTCCAGGAAGTGCTATGACAGAGGCATCGCAGGGGACCATTGGAGCACGGAGGGGCAGCTGGTATGACATACCATGTAGGAGTCAGAGAAGGCTTTGCTAAGGAGGTTCCCCCCAAAGCTAAATCTGAAAAGGTAGGAAAGATTTAAACAGGAGGAAAATGTCAAGATGGGCAATCCGAAGAGAGAGAGAACTGGGGTACAAAGCTCTGGAGGTGTTGAGGTGACAGAAAGCAGGATCTGCCGGAAGATCAGCAGGTGATTCAGTGGCAGAGGGGTACAGGGTTCAGGCAGGAGGGGACGAGATGGAGTTGCAAAGATAAAGCAAGGCCAGGTCATGTGTGGCCACCAATACCAGGCTATACAAGCTTGGAATTGTCTGGATGGTGATAAAATGTAGAGCTTGCCAACCCATGGCCCTCAGCACCTAAGGTTCGCACAGCTTTCCATGGGTCCCCTAAAACCAGAGTGTACTGATTGCATTTTATGCCATGATTAAGTTGTATACTTTAAAAGAGTGTGACAGGTTGCCCTCTGAAGATTTATATGTTTTTCTTTTTCATCTCTAGGGAAAGATGAGCTTAGAGATCCTCTTTGGGTAATTCACCTTTAACTGCTTAAAGGTTTCTCCCTCATCCCTGAAGGGGGACATGTAGGGCACCTGGAGACAAAAAAAAAAAAAAAGGGGGGGAGGTCTGGAGTCCCAAAGGGCAGAAATGCACACAAATTTTGATCTGGACCTTTTGGATATATGGGTATGGTATGAGCTATAATATCAATCGGGTTCTTGGGGTTTATCGTATGAGCCCACCACACATTCACAGTAGGTATATATGTTGGTACACGAGCTTATTTTACATCAGCCACTATAATTATCACTATTCCCACAGGGGTAAAAGTGTTTAGCTGACTGGCAACACTCCACGGAGGTAATATTAAACGGTCCCTGGCCGTGATGTTTCATCTTCCTTTTCACGGTCGGTGGACTAACAGGCATTGTCCTGTTAGCTAATTCATCATTAGTATTGTCCTTCACGATACCTACTATGTAGTCACACACTTTCACTATGTGCTCTCAATTGGAGCTGTTTTCACTATCGTAGGAGGATTTGTGCACTGATTCCCACTCTTCTCAGGATATACACTCAACTCAACATGAGCAAAAGTTCACTTTGTAAGCATATTTGTGGGTGTCAACATAACCTTCTTCCCACAGCATGTTTTAGGCTTATCTGGCATGCCTCGACGATACTCCACTACCCGGATGCCTATACAACATGAAACACTAGTTCATCAACAGGCTCATTCATCTCGTTAACAGCAGTCATGCTGATAATCTTCATTATCTGAGGAGCAGTTGCATCCAAACGAGAAGTACTAATAGGGGAACTCACTACTACAAATTTAGAGTGATTAAATGGATGTCCTCCACCATACCACACATTAGAAGAGCCAATCCACGTCAATCTAAAGTAGTCAAGAAAGGAAGGGGTCGAACCCTTTTTTATCAGTTTCAGGCCAACACCATAGCCGCTATGTCTTTCTCCATGAATGAGATATTAGTAAAATTTTATATAACTTTGTTGAAGTTAAGTCACAGGTGGAAATCTTGTATATCTCTATGGCATATCCCTTCCAACTAGGTTTTCAAGATGCAACATCGCCCATCATAGAAGAGCTACTACACTTTCACGACCACACACTAATAATTGTTTTCTTTTTTTTTTTTTTTTTTTTTGCGGTACTTGGGTCTCTCACTGCCGTGGCCTCTCCCGTTGCGGAGCACAGGCTCCGGACGCGCAGGCTCAGCGGCCGTGGCTCACGGGCCCAGCCGCTCCGCGGCATGTGGGATCTTCCCAGACCGGGGCACGAACCCGCGTCCCCTGCATTGGCAGGCGGACTCTCAACCACTGCGCCACCAGGGAAGCCCTAATAATTGTTTTCTTAATTAGCTCCCTGGTTCTTTATATTATTTCACTAATAATAACTAAGCTAACACATACTAGCACTATAGATGCACAGGAAGTAGGAACTATCTGGACTATCTTGCCGGCCATTATCTTGATCTTAATCGCCCTGCCGGCACTACAAAGCCTTTACATAATAGACGAAATTAACAATCCATCTGTTACTGTAAAAACTATAGGTCACCAATGATACTGAAGCTATGAATATACTGACTACGAAGACCTAAATTTTGATTCCTATATAATCCCAACATCAGACCTAAAACCAGGAGAACTACGACTGCTAGAAGTAGATAACTGAGTAGTTTTGCCTATAGAGATAACAATCCGAATACTACTCTCCTCCAAAGACGTATGGCACTCATGAGCCGTACCTTCCTTAGGTCTAAAAACAGATGTAATCCAAGGACGCCTAAACCGAACAACCCTAATGTCAGCATGACCAGGCTTATATTACGGACAGTGTTCAGAGATCTGTGGGTCAAACCATAGCTTCATGCCACTTGTCTTTGAGTTAGTGCCTCTAAAATACTTTGAAAAATGATCCGCATCTATGCTATAAGCTCATTAAGAAGCTAGGTTAGCGTTAACCTTTTAAGTTAAAGACTGAGAGCTAAGATTCTCCTTAATGACATACCACAACTAGATATATCAATGTGATTTATTACCATTTCATCTATATTTCTAACACTATTTATTATATTTCAACTAAAAATCTCAAAACTTATCTACTACCTCAACCCAAAGTCAACACTCACTAAAGTGCAAAAACAACCTACCCCTTGAGAGACAGTACGAACGAAAATTTATTTGCCCCTTTCGTGACCCCAACAATAATAAGCCTCCCCATAGTCATTCTAATTATTATATTCCCAACATCAAAACAACTAATTAACAATCGCATAATTTCCCTTCAACAATGGCTAATCCAACTCACATCAAAACAAATAATAAGGGCTTCCCTGGTGGCGCAGTGGTTAAGAATCCGCCTGCCAATGCAGGGGACACAGGTTCAAGCCCTGGTCCAGGAAGATCCCACATGCCTCGGAGCAACTAAGTTCGTGCGCCACAACTACTGAGACTGCGCTCTAGAGCCCGCGAGCCACAACTACTGAGCCCGCATGCCACAACTACTGAAGCCCGCATGCCTAGAGCCTGTGCTCTGCACGCAACAAGAGAAGCCACTGCAATGAGAAGCCCGTGCAACGCAACGAAGAGTAGCCCCCGCTCACCGCAACTAGAGAAAGCCCCACGCGCAGCAACGAAGACCCAATGCAGCCAAAATAAATAAATAATAATAAACATCCATAATCATAAAGGACAGACTTGATCACTGATACCAATGTCACTTATCCTATTTATTGGGTCAACCAACCTTCTCGGACTACTGCCCCGCCCATTTACACCCACCACGCAGCTCTCAATGAATGTGGGGGTAGCCATCCCACTATGAGCCGGTGCCGTGGTTCTAGGTCTCCGCAACAAAACAAAAGCATCACTTCCTACCACAAGGCATGCCCACCCCCCTCAACCCCATGCTAGTAGTTATCGAAACTATCAGCCTATTCATCCAACCAGTAGCACTAGCTGTGCGACTAACGGCCAATATTACAGCAGGTCATTTATTAATACACCTAATCGGAGAAACAACCTTAGCGCTAATAAGTATCAGCACGTTCACTGCTCTCATTACATTCATTCTTCTCACCCTACTCGCTGTCCTCGAATTCACTGTTGCTATAATTCAAGCCTATGTATCTACCCTCTTGGTAAGCTTATATCTGCACAACAACACATAGTGACCCACCAAATCCACACGTACCACAAAACATAGTAAACCCTAGTCCTTGGCCCCTTACGGGAGCCCTTTCAGCCCTTCTCATAACATCAGGCCTAATCATATGATTTCACTTCAATTCAATAATTCTACTAATACTAGGCCTACTAACTAATACTCTAACAATATATCAGTGATGACGAGATGTTATTCGAGAAAGCACTTTCCAAGGCCACCACACACCAACTGTCCAAAAGGGACCTCAGTACGGAATAATCTTTCTTTTTGTTTTTTTTTTTGCAGTACGTGGGCCTCTCACTGTTGTGGCCTCTCCCGTTGCGGAGCACAGACTCCGGATGCACAGGCTCAGCGGCCATGGCTCACGGGCCCAGCTGCTCCACGGCATGTGGGATCTTCCCGGACCGGGGCACGAACCCGTGTCCCCTGCATCGGCAGGCGGACTCTCAACCACTGCGCCACCAGGGAAGCCCCGGAATAATCTTACTTATCGTCTTAGAAGTCCTCTTTTTTTTACCAGCTTCTTTTGAGCCTTCTATCACTCAAGCCTCACCCCTACACCTGAATTAGGCAGGTGCTGGCCACCAACAGGCGTTCACCCTCGAAACCCCTTAGAGGTACTGCTTCTCAACACTTCTGTGCTATTGGCCTCTGGCGTGTCCATTACTTGGGCCCATCACAGCATTATGGAAGGAAATCGCAAACACATACTTCAAGCACTCTTTATTACAATTACTCTTGGTATCTATTTTACAATCCCACAAGCATCAGAGTATTACGGTCTCAGATGGGGTCTACAGATCGACTTTCTTCATAGCCACAGGATTCCACAGACTACATGCAATTATTGTGTCTACCTTCCTTGTTGTTTGTTTCCTGCGCCAATTAAAATTCCACTTCACATCCAACCACCACTTCGGCTTTGAAGCTGCTGCTTGATACTGACCTTTTGTAGATGTTGTATGACTCTTCCTTTACATATCTATCCATTGATGAGGCTCATAGTTCTGTTAGTATTAATTAGTGCAACTGACTTCCAATCAGTTAGTTTCGGTACACTCCGAAAAAGAATAATAAACTTAATACTGACCCTATTAACAAATACAACACTGGCCTCATTACTTGTACTCATCGCCTTCTGACTCCCTCAACTAAACACTTATGCAGAAAAAACAAGCCCTTAGGAACGTGGATTTGACCCTATAGGATCCACCCGCTTACGTTTTTCCATAAAATTTTTCCTAGTAGCAATCACGTTCCTCCTTTTCGACCTGGAAATTGCTCTCCTACTGCCCCTCCCCTGAGCAACCCAAACAAACAACCTAAAAACAATACTCACCATGGCTCTACTTTTAATCTCAGTATTGACAATTAGCCTGGCCTATGAGTGAACTCAAAAGGGACTGGAGTGAGCTGAATATGGTATTTAGTTTAAAACAAAACAAGTGATTTCGACTCATTAGATTATGATTAGGCTCATCACTACCAAGTGTCTTTAGTACATATAAATATTATCATAGCTTTCACTATATCCCTCATAGGGTTACTAATATATCGAGCCCGCCTAATATTCTCACTACTGGAAGGCTGGGACCTTGGAGAATGGCTGGGTGAGAAACTGAGCATGGGGTCTAGGCTAAGCAGTATGGGAGCTGGCCAGCTCCTGGAGACCCCTGGCACCTGCTCAGGGACCTGGATCTGCAGGGTCCCCTGTCTGAGGTCAGCGTCGGTACAGCACCACTGTGTGCCAGGGAGAAAGCAAAACTCCAGATTCCCTGCTTGGTGTGGACATGGGCAGACCCTCTCCCTGCTGGGGCTGCTTCAGCCTCGGAGTTTCTTGTTGAAACCTAAAAACAGGTTTCTCAAGTTGGTGGTTTTGATTTGAGAAGAAAAAAACTGAAGTGATTGCATTTGCCCTGTGAGTTTCTGAAGACATTCTTACAAATCACAGCTGTAAAAGAAGACAACCTAGAGTGACTTGACCTGAAGTCTAACATTTTGAAGGACAGTTTACTAGATCTTAAGAGACAGAGGCCCTCTGGCTCTCCTTGGGGCCAGTGCAGCAGAAGCAGGGGCTGGAAAAGCTCCTGGGTTTATGAGCCACGTATAACCTTTCTCAGAGGCGGTTACTTCTATTGTCCCAATTTGCCGATGAGACAACGGAGGATCAGAGGAGTGAGTGACTTGCCCAGGACCATCCTGCAAGAAAGAGGCAGGGCAGGGAGTGAACGCGGGTGTTCTCATTCCCCGGGCAAGGCTATTTGGACTCCAGCAAAGCACTGCTACTGCTGAAACAGCAGTGAGAAAGGAGAAAGCGGAGAAGGAGGAAGAGGGAAAAAAGAAAGAGGGAAGCACAAAAGAATAGGGGGAAGGGAAAGGAGGAGGAGAAAGTGGAGGAGCAGGAAAGCAGAGGAACGAGATCAACCCAATCAGGTGTTATGGACGACTTTTTGTTTGTTTTTTCCGTTCCTCAAATCGCAAAGAAGGTAATGCATTGCTGGTCTGATTGTGTTTCTACCACAACTTGCAGCCCAAGATGCAGCACAACCTCTGAAAAGCCCATTGTTCCTTGGAGCGATAACTATAACTCTCTGGAAATGGTGCGGCCCAGTGCACACAGCTCTGCCTGCCCCCACCCCACTGGTGACCTGCTGGGGCAGCTGAATGCCTTCTGGTCCGCTGAGCCCAGAAGAGTGGGGCTGGGCTTTCAGAAACAGCTGCGCTGATTCATCTAGAACAAAAGCCAGCTCTTCCTGCTAAATCCTTGGCAGGCAAGGGTTGCGAGGCCAGCAGGCCCCTGTGCCCCTCCGCAGAAACTTCTTCTTGATCCGGCTACAACAGCGTGGGTCTGCTGCATGAGAGTCAGCTTCCCGCTGCCCCATCCCTTCAGCCTGGCCTGCTCTTAGCCCCTCCTGGGGGACAGTGGCTTTGGAGTGAAATCCGGCTTCTCGTCCCAGTCCTGCCATTTCCCAGCTGTGCAATGTAAACGAGGGACTTCACTTCTCTGAGCCTCAGTTTCTCCATCTGTGAACTGGGAGGGAGAGTAGTTTCGATCAGAGGAACTGCTGTCAGATTTGAAGGAGATAATGCCCGGAGCAGGCACCTATGACTAATTGTCCTCTTGCTGTCTTGTCATCTTGCTGTCTGGCCTCATCTTTCATAACTCAGTCCGGTACCTTGCATTCCAGACACGATGGCACAAGCTCACCCTTCTTCAACTCCTCCGTGTCTTTACCTGTAGGCTTCCCGTAAATGATACCAGCTTCTGTTTACAGAGGCCCTGCTATGCCCCAGGCCTTGCGGCAAGCAGTTGACATAGATAATTTCACTTCATTTTCCCACAACTTTTTGAGGTGGACACAGATATCAGATGAAGAAACTGAAGCACAGAGAGGCATCTTCCAAGGCCCAGCTCGTCTCCTTCTTTGCAGTCTTCTTGGAGTCTGCTCCCCAGCTTCTCCTCCCGTCCCCACACTGAGCTTCCTCTTTCTTAGTTCCTATAACACCCTATTGTAACTGTCTTGTTTCCTTAGCCACAGACCCTGCAAAGATTGAGTCTATGACCGATTCACTTCTATGCCCTTCACACCAGGCACAGGGCTTGTACTCAGAAAAGCGGTAAGTAAATAATAACTAAGGGAAAAACAAAAAACATGAACTTCCTATGCGGATACAGAATGAAAGGATACCAAAATGGCACCGCGTCCAAGGTTTTTGGGTGTGTGTGTGTTTAAGGGGTTTTATGAATTACTTTTTATTTGTAAAGCACAGCAGTGTACAACCTTTCTTAAAACAGGCGTACATTTCTTAAACAACTCCAGATACTTTCCACATAAAGAAATACTGAGTTTTCATCAAACATTATATGAAATGTACAGGGAAGGGCCCAACTTCAGGCCCTAACCTTGTCAAGATGAAGAGAAATAATTCCTGATCGTGAACAGAAGGTATGGAAAAGCCTTTATCTTCCCCTTGACTTTCACTTTGACTGTAGAAAGAGCCTGGACTTTGGAGACAGACCTGGGTTCAAATCCCAGGCTACCACTCACCCAGCTGTGACACCTTAATCAGGTTACTTACCTTTTCTGAGACTGTTTATTTATTTGTGAAATTGAAGATTATACCTAACTTGGAGGTAGTTGTAAGACTTAACTGCAATAATAAAGTGGCCAATAAGCATCCCCAAAGTGGTAGCTATGATTACAATTTTAGCTTTTATTATTTAAAGTACCACTGTCCTAGGGCCAGCTATGTGTAGCTGTGGACAGCAGTGACAGGCATGGCAGAAGGAAGAAGGGTGTCTGGGCGCTTCTACAATTTCCTTGAAAATCTAACCTGGGAGGCTGGACGGAGGGGAAATCAGCACCAGGACGCTCTCCAAAGCTCAGGCCGCTCAGCATTTTATTGGCATGTGTGGGGCACAATTATAGGATCAGGCCTTCTAGGGATTCAAACGATGTGGAAATATAGAAACTATGCGTTAGGACTGAGCTGACAGTGATTGTATGGTACATGCTTCTAAGTTCTCATTAAAATAGTGTGACACACACGTTCCTGCCCGGGGCGTTCCGAAGACGCTAGGATTGGCGGCTCTTGAAATTCAAAGCGCAGCCCTCTCCTGCGTCCTTCTGAGGCATCCCAACTCACTCTGTCCGGCCAAACTTATCTCTTGTTTCCCTCACTTACTGATCGATTAATTCAGTAAAAATTTGCTAAGCACTGGCTCTGTGCCAGGCACTATTTGACACTGGGGATATATTGGAAAACCAAGCAAACACACTTCCTCCTTCTACTGCGTACCCAGTCAAACAGGCGATCTCAATGCAGAGACCTGAATGGGGGAAACCCACCTCCACTCCGGCTCGAGTCAGTTGGATAAAGGGTAGGCATCTGCCTAAGTTAGCATGTGGGCCACAGACAACGAGTCCAGCTCACTGCTGGTAAAAGGCATTTTGTGGAAAGCAGAGATGCTTTTCTCATGTGAGCCAGAGCAATGAAGCAGATGGGCAGAGATGAACGATGGAGTGAGAGTACTTCCTGGGTTTCCTTAGTACTCAGGCCCTGCTTCTAGTCTGACTCTGAGGCCCAGCTGCATCCCTGCCCTAGGGCTCCTTGAGATAATTCCAAGGTCTCTCCTGAGAGCACTTCTTCAATTACTCCTTTGCATAACATCTCCACTTGGGCTCTGCTTCTATAAGGCATTCACTGCTCAGAAGACACCTGTCCTTATAACTTATTTTTCTGAAGCTAGCTCCAGGAGAGGTCTGCGTCCAAAAGAGGCCACAGATCCAGAAGTCTTCCCTGGTCAGCCCAGCCTTTTCCTCCCTGCGTTTCTTCACACCCATCTAGTCATTTAATGAGAGTCTCATTGGCTTTCTCTGTGGAAGACAGCTGCCTCACAATGGTGGCACTGGCCTTCAGAGATGACCAGTCCTCACATGCCCAGCTAATCAATCACCACTGTTATGTCCCAAATTCTAGTTCCAAACTCTGATAGTGCAGGTTGGTTGTGGTGTCCACTCCAGATGGTGTCAACTGTGTTTGTGGTGGGGTGAGAGTTATAGTACCAACTTGGGTACCAAGTGAGGGCCACCACTGTGGATGGGGAAAGGCAGTCTCAGAAGAGGGAGCGGGTACCCCCAAATTGTCTACTGCATGGCCTGGGTGTGGCCTGTGTTTCCCCCATCCTCACTCCTGGGAAAGAGGTGGTCTTCTGGCAAAAGACGTCAAAGTTCTTCCATGAGAGGAGGCCCATATCAGCAAGAACAAGAAGACATTCACTCTGAAGGGGAGCTACAGGGCAAACAGTCCTTACTGATCCCTAGACCAATGGGGAGAGGAGTACAAAAAGGAGTCTAGAAAGAAATGAGAATAAGACACCAAGGCAGAGGAGACCTCTGTGCATCCACGCAAGGCTGACTTGACCCTGACTGAAGGGTCAGGCCGAGATATATCCTGATTAGCTGTGAGACACACATTGTCCTGTTGACATATATAGAGCAGAGCGCTAGGAATTTGCTTGGCCCTCCGATGTCTTATTGGATGTCACTCTTGTTGTCATAATCATTTTTTAAAATTATTTCTCGTGACAGTCTAGACTGATGGGCTTCTCCAGGACCAAATGGAGCTGTCAGAGTGTTCTGTGGGCAAGCCTCTCTGCTCTCTTGGCCTCAGTTTCCCCATTTCTAAAATGAGGGGTTGGATTAGATGTTCTCCAATGTTTCCTCCATGCCAATATCATATCCTCCAGTTATCTGAAGACACAGATTCAGAGGTTTCCCTCTCTTTGCCTGAGAGAAGTTGCTGGGGTTGGAAATGATAAGTTAGATAATTCGAGGTCATGTGTATACCAGGGACTGTAATCAAAGAGCCTAGAACCAAATAGTCTGTGTTTATGCCTTCCTCCCCATCTATCCCGCAGTGGGCCACAGGCAGCCTCTGGGAAAAAGCAGGGAGTGGCAGAGAGAGGGTGGGAGCCTCCTGGGGGTGAAGGTGGGAGCCTCCTGGGGGTGAGGCATCCTGCTTCAGTTCTCAGAGAAAGTGGAACTGGACAGAGTTTGCCAAGCCAGGAAGAGTGGCAGAGTATGACAGAGGACATTGAGCAAAGAAGAGGGGGCCAAGGACTCAGACATGCACAGTGTCACTTGTGTGAACTCGGGAGAGCTACTTAACCCTCTCTGTGCCTGGGTCTCCTCATCTGAAAACTGCACATGGTAACGCTTACCCTGGGGGAGCAGGGAATGGGTAAGGTGAGGATGAACGTCGGTAGCATGTGGGAAGCCCAGAGCATGGCACGAGGTGTTCAAGAAATGGTTCTTGTAATCACTAGAGTTGTAGAAAGGGATTGGGGGCAGGAGGAAGAGCCAGGCTGGGATTTCCCCAGGCCCTGTGGCTTCCCTGACTGCTACTCAGTGGAAACACTAGGAAAAACCAGGAAGTGAGTGTGTGCTCTTAGCTTCTCTGCTACTTTGACAACACAAGCTTTTCTGTCTCTATTCCCAGCACTCGGCAATTATTGACTTGGTACATTTTACCTTCTGTTGGAGGGAGGTTTACCCAGCTGAACATGGGACTGCTGCCAGCACCTAAGCTGAGAATGGACCTCGCAGTCATCTGCTCTAGTCTCCTGCAGTGTGAATCGTCCCAACTCGGAGTCACAGAGCAGCTGCAAGAGGCCAGGATATCACATGTGCACAGGACTGTTGGGAGGCTGTCCTATGCCCTCCTCCATCGTAAATGGCTCTCTGTCACATGCATGTGAGATGCTATTGCTATAAATAAAATATTACATTTGTTTAAAAGTGACGTGGCATTCATATTTTGACAAGGTGGATTTGCTCTATCATCTAAAGTAATATCCGCCGTCACACTAATAAGAACGTCCATTTATAGAGAACCCACGGTACCAGCCATTGTGTTAAGAGTCTTTCTCTCACTGAATCTTCCCAACAGCCCCGTGAAGAGGAAACTATGATGTCCATTTTACAGATGAGGAAATTGAAACTTTGATACGTTAAGTCACTTGCCCGAAGTTACAGGACTAGTAAGTGTCGGGGGGGGGGGGTCCACCCCAGGCGGTCTGACTCCAAAGCCGCCGCTTAATATTTTAAAGACAAGGATGCGCTTTGGCATTTCTTATATTTCTTGTTTCTGAATGCAGTTGGGAATCATTCTGATCCTTTGTTCCCTTCAGTGGGTCTAGCTGCTGCTTATACGCCTCCCCGGTTTTGTGGGTTGCCCAGGTTTCAGTGGTTTTGCCTCTGAAGCCTGAACTCCCCCGGAGCTGCATCCGCCTCCGCACGCTGCCCATTCCAACTGAGCTCTTTGGCCCCAGCCCAGCTCAAGCTCTCCCCGGGTCTCCTCCCCTGCCCGCCAGGTT